>NC_091436.1:77354229-77954229 GCF_964237555.1 Oryctolagus cuniculus | reverse complement strand
TGCTTTACCAGTTACTAACTTTTCAAGCCAGGCTCCAGAAGGCAATGCTCTTCTTCCTGCAATGTTAGATACCCATGTGTTATTGTGATGACAAAATTTTTGAGTCTGTCAGGAATAATATGCAGAAAGTTCTCTTAAAGCTATTCAAATCATATCATGTTGCCATCAATTCATTTCATATATTCAACACATTTTATTGCACTCCTATTGTAATGGCTTGATTGTGTCCCATGCAAACTTCAGGTGATTTTAACATGATAGTATTTGGAAATGTGGCTTTCAAGAGAGGATTAGGCCATAAGAGCACCTCCATCATCAATGGGATAAATGCCCTTTATAAAGAGGCTTTGCACAGCAATTGTGTCATTTGACTTCTGACATTTGAAGATGCAGGGAGCAGGCCTCCACCTGGCCAAATGATAATGCCTTGATCTTGGACATCATTACCTTAAGAAACATTAGAAATAAATATCTGGTTTTCATAATTTACTCAGTATTGGTTATTTCATTTTTAACTGCTCAAATGAATTAAGACACTTGTCATCTGTCAGTCATTTGTGTATCAAATGATCAGAATGCCAATATGTAAACACATCATTACCAACATATTTTAAGGGGAGCAATAGATGACACAGTGAAAATTAAGTTGATGACATGATAGAAAATGACAAAGATGTGAATAACTTCGCCTTGGGAATTCAGATGAGGTAACTGCATAAGGAAGTACTACTTGAATAGGAATATGGGCACAAATAAGGAGCCAAACAAAGAAACTTCAGTTTGGCAGCTATCAATCAGAGTTGAGTTACAGAGGTTAAACTAGGTGGACAGCAAGGAAAGAAGCAAGTATCAGACTCAATGTACAAGTTGGAAGTAAAAGTGAAAAGACTTGAGTAAATATTGAATATAGGATGTCAATTGAAGACATGAATTAAAAACCATACTCAAGTTTTTGCCTGAGGAGTAATTTACTTTCTTTTTTTTTTTTTTCTAATTCTTTTTTTCCTTTACTTATTGCATTTTGATCTTTTGCAACCTTTGGTCCCTAAAAGAGATATTTGACTCTAAACAAATTTCTCATATTTGATTTTTTTTTCACAATTTACTTTCAATACAATAGATTTCCCAGCCTATGTAAGACTTGCAGTGTGGTGAACACAAATTCAGTATTTTGCTTTGATGTTAATTATTTTTGATGGCTACTAGACATCCTGATGGAGACAGGCAATGGGTTGATTATTATACAATATGATTTGAAACTTGGGGAAGAGATCTGAATTAAAAGTAAGCACATTTGTAGGAACCATGTGAGAGACCCAGAAGAAGCTTCTGGCTCATGGCTTCGGATTGCCCAGTTCCGGCTGTTGCAGCCATTTGGGGAGTGAATCAGCAGATGGAAGACCACTCTCTCTGTCTTTCCCTTTCTTTCTGTAACTCTGCCTCTCAAATAATTAAATATTTTTTTAAAAAAGAAAGCGAAAAGAGGACAAATTGGCATATCAGGAAGCAATACAGAAGGACTGGAATAAGGGATATAAATGGAGAAAATAGGTATCCAATTTGAGTCAGCCCTGAGCTTCAGTACTGGAGGTTTCATTATAATGTCTAAGTTACTATGGGGCATACACTCATAGATACTAAGTAAGGAAATTGTGAAGAGACTGTTTAGATTATCTCTCACTTTTATGTAATTTCATTATTTATGTCACATTTAAACTGTGTATTGTCACCATTATTTTATATTTTTGTTCAATGTCACTTAGCACATGGTAAGGCTTAGATATAAGAGCAAGAAAGCTCCAGCCCTTCTGTAACTGAAATATATCACTACATTATTGAGAGAATGTCATGATGACCAACTAGCTAAATATAGAATATTTGGAATCACATTAAAATTTCTAATTTGTGATTTGCTTAACATGTAGATCCGCTACATTATACATTCAATAAATTATAAAAGAATTATGTGTAGGCAGATATTAGCCCAGAAACTAAAAAGCACACATTCCATATGGGAGAACCTGGGTTTGGTTCCTGTTTCTAGCCTAAGAGGTAGTAGTTATGGATGAAGTAATGAGATTCCTGTTACCCATGTGGGAGACTTGGATTGAGGTCTAGGCTCTGGGTCCCAGCATTTCCCTAGCTCAGGCCCATGCCATTGCAGGCTTTTAGGGAGTGAAACGGTAGCTGGGACTGTTCTCTCTTTTTCTAAGTCTCACTTTCTGTCTCTATCTCACTGGATCTGTAGTAAGTTTTAATACTAAAAATAAAAATAATATAAAATTGAAAGACCACAAAGTTTATGAACTTATTTTACTATATGTGAGATTAAGTTTCGTGGGTCTTGAAATGTGAAAATAAATTTAATTTTCTAAAGTTTTTGTGTAATTTTCCCCACAGAGATTTGTAAATGTTACTAATTATTTTCTGGCATTTAGCATAGCAGAAAGATATGAAACCAAGTTGATTTTAGTTTCATTGTAGATTATCTAAATTTCACTGTGCTTTGCTTTTATTGTTTTGTTTAACTTTTTATTTTACTAAATGGGAAAGATATTATTCCTTCATAATTTATATTAACTTTCTTATTCTTTCTTTATTATTGGGGCTGTTGAGGTTTTTTAAAGATTTATTTATTTATTTTGAAAGTCAGAGTTACACAGAGAGAGGGAGAGACAAAGAGAGTTTTTTTAAAACTTTTATTTAATGAATATAAATTTCCAAAGTACGATTTATGGATTACAATGGCTTCCCCCCCATACCGTCCCTCCCACCCACTACCCTCCCCTTTCCCACTCCCTCTCCCCTTCCATTCACATCAAGATTCATTTTCGATTATCTTAATATACAGAAGATCAGCTTAGTATACATTAAGTAAGGATTTCAACAGTTTTCTCCCACACAGAAACATAAAGTGAAAAATAATAGATGATTTTTTTAAATGATGATGAAATCAGATTAGACCTATTGTCATGTTTAATCCCAGTGAGAGTCAAGTTGGGAGTTGATAATTTCTTTTTCTTTTCTTTTTTTTTTTTTTTTACAGAGGATCAGTTTAGTATACATTAAGTAAAGATTTCAACAGTTTGCACTCCCATAGAAACACAAAGTGAAATATACTGTTTGAGTACTCGTTATAGCATTAAATCTCAATGCACAGCACATTAAGGACAGAGATCCTACATGAGGAGTAAGGGCACAGTGACTCCTGTTGCTGACTTTACCAATTGACACTCCTGTCTATGGCATCAGTAATCTCCCTATGCTCCAGTCATGAGTTTCCAAGGCTATGGAAGCCCTCTGAGTTCTCCGATTCTTATCTTGTTTAGCCAAGGTCATACTCAAAGTGGAGGTTCTCTCCTCCCTTCAGAGAAAGGTACCTCCTTCTTTGATGACCTGTTCTTTCCACTGGGATCTCACTCGCAGAGATCTTTTGACAGAGTGTCTTGGCTTTCCATGCCTAAAATACTCTCATGGGCTTTTCAGCCAGATCCGAATGCCTTTAGGGCTGATTCTGAGGCCAGAGTGCTATTTAGGACATCTGCCATTCTATGAGTCTGCTGAGTATCTCACTTCCCATGTTGGATCACTCTCCCCTTTATTTACTCCATCGGTTAGCGTTAGCAGGTACTAGACTTGTCTATGTGCTCCCTTTGACTCCTAGTCCTTCATTATGATCAATTGTGAACTGAAATTGATCACTTGGAATAGTGAGATGGCATTGGTACATGCCACCTTGATGGGATTGAATTGGAATCCCCTGGTATGTTTTTAACTCTACCATTTGGGGCAAGTCAGCTTGAGCATGTCCCAAATTATACATCTCTTCCCTCTCTTATTCCCACTCTTATGTTTAACAGGGATCACATTTCAGTTAATTTTTAACACTTAAGAATAACTGTGTATTAATTACAGAATTAAACCAGTCATATTAAGTAGAACAGAGCAAAAAACTACTAAGAGGGATAATGTATTAAGTTGTTCATTAACAGTCAGTGCTATGCTGATCAAGTCACCGTTTCCCATAGTGTCCATTTCACTTCAACGGGTTTCCTTTTTGGTGTTCAGTCAGTTGTCACCAATCAGGGAGAACATATGGTATTTGTCCCTTTGGGACTGGCTTAATTCACTCAGCATGATGTGTTCCAGATTCCTCCATTTTGTTGCAAATGACTGGATTTCGTTGTTTCTTACTGTGGTATAGTATTCTAAAGAGTACATATCCCATAATTTCTTTATCCAGTCTACCATTGATGGGCATTTAGGTCGGTTCCAGGTCTTAGCTATTGTGAACTGAGCTGCAATAAACATTAGGGTGCAGACCTTTTTTTTGTTTGCCAATTTAAATTCCTTTGGGTAAATTCCAAGGAGTGGGATGGCTGGGTCAAACGGTAGGGTTATCTTCAGGATTCTGAGGAATCTCCAGACTGACTTCCATAGTGGCTTGACCAGTTTGCATTCCCACCAACAGTGGGTTAGTGTCCCTTTTTCCCCACATCCTCGCCAGCATCTGTTGTTGGTAGATTTCTGAATGTGAGCCATTCTACCCGGGGTGAGGTGAAACCTCATTGTGGTTTTGATTTGCATTTCCCTGATTGCTAGTGACCTTGAACATTTTTTCATGTGCCTGTTGGCCATTTGGATTTCCTCTTTTGAAAAATGTCTATTGCGGTCCTTGGCCCATCTCTTAATTGGGTTGTTGGTTTTGTTTTTGTGGAGTTTCTTGATCTCTTTGTAGATTCTGGTTATTAACCCTTTATCTGTTGCATAGTTTGCAAATATTTTTTCCCATTCTGTCAGTTGTCTCTTCACTCTCCTGACTGTTTCTTTTGCAGTACAGAAACTTCTCAATTTGATGCAATCCCAATAGTTAATTTTGGCTTTGACTGCCTGTGCCTCCAGGGTCTTTTCCAGAAACTCTTTGCCTGTGCCAATATCTTGAAGGGTTTCTCCAATGTTCTCTAGTAACTTGATGGTGTCAGGTCGTAGATTTAGGTCTTTAATCCATGTTGAGTGGATTTTTGTGTAAGGTGTAAGGGAGGGGTCTTGCTTCATGATTCTGCACGTGGAAATCCAAATTTCCCAGCACCATTTATTGAATAGACTGTCCTTGCTCCAGGAATTAGTTTGAGATCCTTGATCAAATATAAGTTGGCTGTAGATGTTTGGGTTGATTTCTGGTGTTTCAATTCTGTTCCATTGGTCTATCCATCTGTTTCTGTACCAGTACCATGCTGTTTTGATTACAACTGCCCTGTAGTATGTGCTGAAATCTGGTATTGTGATGCCTCCGGCTTTGTTTTTGTTGTACAAGATTGCTTTAGCTATTCGAGGTCTCTTGTGCCTCCATATAAATTTCAGCACCAATTTTTCCAGATCTGAGAAGAAGGTCTTCGGTATCTTGATTGGTATTGCATTGAATTTATAAATTGCTTTTGGGAGAATGGACATTTTGATGATATTGATTCTTCCAATCTATGAGCATGGAAGATTTTTCCATTTCTTGGTATCCTCTTCTGTTTCTTTCTTTAAGGTTTTGTAATTTTCATCGTAGAGATCTTTAACGTCCTTGGTTAAGTTTATTCCAAGGTATTTGATTGTTTTTGTAGCTATTGTGAATGGGATTGATCTTAGAAGTTCTTCCTCAGCCATGGCATTGTCTGTGTATACAAAGGCTGTTGATTTTTGTGCATTGATTTTGTACCCTGCTACTTTGCCAAAATCTTCTATGAGTTCCAATAGTCTCTTAGTAGAGTTCTTTGGGTCCCCTAAATAAAGAATATCATCTGCAAAGAGGGATAGTTTGAGTTCTTCCTTCCCAATTTGTATCCCTTTAATTTCTTTTTCTTGCCTAATAGCTCTGGCTAGAACTTCCAGAACTATATTGAATAGCAGTGGTGAGAGTGGACATCCCTGTCTGGTACCAGATCTCAGTGGAAATGCTTCCAACTTTTCCCCATTCAATAGGATGTTGGCTGTGGGTTTTTCATAGATTGCTTTGATTGTATTGAGGAATGTTCCTTCCAAACACAGTTTGCTTAGAGTTTTCATCATGAAAGGGTGTTGTATTTTATCAAATGCTTTCTCGGCATCTATTGAGATAACCATATGGTTTTTCTTCTGCAGTCTGTTAATGTGGTGTATCACATTGATTGTCTTGCGCACATTAAACCATCCCTGCATACCAGGGATAAATCCCACTTGGTCTGGGTGGATGATCTTTCTGATGTGTTGTTGCATTCTATTGGCGAGAATTTTATTGAGGATTTTTGCATCTATGTTCATCAGGGATATTGGTCTGTAATTCTCTTTCAGTGCTGCATCTTTTTCCGGCTTAGGAATTAAAGTGATGCTGGCTTCATAGAAAGAATTTGGGAGGATTCCCTCTTCTTCGATTGTTCTGAATAGTTTGAGAAGAATTGGAGTCAGTTCTTCTTTAAATGTCTGGTAGAATTCAGCAGTGAATCCATCTGGTCCTGGGCTTTTCTTTGTTGGGAGGGCCTTTATTACTGTTTCAATTTCTGTCTCAGTTATGGGTCTGTTTAGGTTTTCGATGTCTTCCTGGTTCAATTTAGGTAGGTTGCATGTGTCCAGGAATCTATCCATTTCTGATAGGTTTTCCTGTTTGCTGGCATACAAGTCCTTGTAGTAATTTCTGATGATTCTTTTTATTTCTGTGGTGTCTGTTGTTACGTTTCCTTTTTCATCTCTGATTTTATTGATTTGGGTCTTTTCTCTTCTTTTTTTAGTTAGTTGGGCCAATGGGGTGTCAATTTTGTTTATTTTTTCAAAAAACCAGCTCCTCGTTTGGCTGATTTTTTGTAATGTTTTTCTTGATTCAATCCTGTTGATTTCTTCTCTTATTTTAATTATTTCTCTTCTCCTACTAGATTTGGGTCTGGTTTGCTGTAGGTTTTCTAGATCCTTGAGGTGAATTGAAAGCTCATCTATTTGGTGCCTTTCCAATTTCTTGATGTAGGCACCTATTGATATAAACTTTCCTCTTAACACTGCTTTTGCTGCGTCCCATAAGTTTTGGTATGTTGTGCTGTTATCCTCATTTACTTCCAGAAAGTTTTTGATTTCTCTTTTGATTTCTTCTATGACCCATTGTTCATTCAGGAGCATGTTGTTCAATCTCCATGTGTTTGTGTATGCTCTAGGGAGGGATTCCTGAGTTGCTAATTTCCAACTTCATTCCTTTATGGTCTGAGAAGCTGCATGGTATGATTCTCATTCTTTTGAATTTGCTGAGACTTGCTTTATGGCCTAGTATGTGGTCAATCCTAGAGAAGGTTCCATGTACTGCTGAGAAGAATGTAAAATCTTTAGCTGTAGGATTGAAAGTTCTGTATATATCTGTTAGATCCATTTGGGCTATAGTGTCGTTTAAATCTACTGTATCGTTGTTGATCTTCTGTCCTATTGATCTGTCTATTTCTGAGAGTGGAGTATTGAAGTCCCCCAGTACTATTGTATTGGGGTCTAAGTCTCCCTTTAAGTCTGTTAACAAATCTTTTAGATAAACCGGTGCCCTGTAGTTAGGTGCATATACATTGATAATTGTTATATCTTCCTGTTGAATTGATCCCTTAATCATTATATGGTGCCCCTCTTTGTCTCTCTTAACAGTTTTTGTGGTAAAGTTTATGTTGTCTGATATTAAGATGGCTACACCCGCTCTTTTTTCATTTCTGTTGGCATGGTATATCTTTTTCCGGCCTTTCACTTTCAGTCTGTATGGATCTTTGTTGGAAAGATGTGTTTCTTGCAAGCAGCAAATAGGTGGGTTTTGTTCCTTAACCCAATCAGCCAATTGGTGTCTTTTAACTGGACAGTTCAGGCCATTCACGTTCAATGTGACTAATGATAGGTGGTAACTTTGTCCTGCCATTTGCCAAAGATAAGTTCTAATATATGCTTTGAATTCCCTGTGATCTTTTGCTGTGAGGTTCCCTTCCTTGGTTTCCTTCCTTTACCTTCTTTCATATTGATGACCGTGTTTCTTTGTTTCTGTGTGTAACACATCTTTAAGCATCTTTTGCAGGGCTGGACGAGTGGCAACAAATTCTTTCAATTTCTGTTTGCTATGAAAAGTCTTTATTTCACCTTCATTCACAAATGAGAGCCTTGCAGGATATAATGTTGTGGGCTGGCAGTTGTTCTCTCTTAGTACCTGGGCTATATCTTGCCATTCCCTCCTAGCTTGTAGAGTTTCTGATGAGAAGTCAGCTGTGAGTCTGATTGGAGATCCTCTGAAAGTAATCTGACGTTTCTCTCTTGCACATTTTAGGATCTTTTCTTTATGTTTCACTGTGGAGAGTTTAATTACCACGTGTCGTGGTGAGGATCTCTCTTGGTCGTGTTTATTAGGGGTTCTGTGAGCTTCCTGTACTAGGAGTTCTCTGTCCTTCTCCAAACCTGGGAAATTTTCTGCTAATATCTCAATAAAAAGGCCTTCTAATCCTTTCTCCCTCTCCATGCCTTCAGGAACTCCTAGAACCCGAATGTTGGTTTTTTTAATAGTATCCTGAAGATTCCCGACAATATGTTTCAGATTTCTAATTTCCTCTTCTTTTCTTTGGTCTGACTGTATCCTTTCCTGTTCTCTGTCTTCTAAGTCCAATATTCTCTCTTCTGCTTCACCCATTCTGTTTGTAAGGCTCTCTATTGTGTTTTTCATTTGATCTATTGAATTCTTCACTTCAGTCACTATCACAGTTTCCTGTTGTACTAGTTGTTTCGTTTCATTTTGATTCCTCCTTAATATTTCATTTTCACGAGAGAGATTTTCTATCTTGTCCTTTAAGGATTTCTGTAGTTCAAGAATTTGTTTTTGAGAACTTTTTAATGTTCTTATCAATTTTTTAAGATCTGCTTCTTGCATTTCTTCTATGTCATCATCCTCATAATCTTGAATTGGGGTGTCTTTTTCATTTGAGGGCTTCATGGTGACTTCCTTGTTTTTATTACCTTGGTTTTTGCGTTTGTTATTTGGCATATTGGAGATATTTGGTTTCTTCACTGTGGTGCTTTTTCTTGTTATCCTATGACTCTAGATTAAGTGGACTATCTGTTTTTGATGGAGCCTTAGGGCTTGAGATGGGTGTGGCCTGAGAGCTCTGTTTAGTGTGCCAAAGGTGACACTCCCAGGTTAGGCGTGGTAAACCTCTCTCTCTCTCTCTCTTTCTTTTTTTTTTTGATTCAAAGGGAAGTTATTCTGCACAGCTGAACGAAGTTGGAGGTAGTTAGCAGGCAATTGATATACCCACAGGAGCCAGAGATAGGAAGCTCTTTCCCAAGGACCACACAGGGAATCTGTTCGGCCCTCAGAGTGGGCTCAAATTCTCCTTCAGTCTCCCACTGGGTTGCCAAAGTTACGGAATTGTAGCGTCTCTGGAGGGTGCTCATGTGAATTCCGTGAGTTCTCTCCCCCACCGTCTCTTTTTTCACAGTCTCAGTTCAGTAGCACCACAAATTTACTAGGTCCTAATCTCCTGTTAATTCGCCCCGCCCAGAGTCAGGTTTTTCTGCTAGGCTCAGGGTCGGTGCAGACCTGAGGTCGCTCTGCTTATGACGTATGTCCAAGATGGCGCCTGCTCTTTGTCTTGCTCGCCCTTGAGCAGTGAGCGGAGAGAGAGAAACCCGTGTCTGTACCAGTCACCTTTTTTTTTTTTTCCTCTCTCTCTCTTCCAGTTAGCCTGGTGAAGTCCCCCCCCCGGGGGGTCGTTCTCTCTACTCTCCTCTCTCCGCTTGCCTACCAGTGTCTCGGGCTCTTGCTGTTCGGCTCACCTCGCGTTCCAGCGCTGGTGTGTTGAGTCTGTTGCTGGTGTCCCGAACTGTGGGCTCCCACGCTCTCTATGCAGGTCCGCTCCCCTTCCAGCGCCGATGTGTGGACTCAGAGCCCTGGACGTCCCAAGTCTCCCCGCTGTTGTCTGTGTGGCACGCACTCCCCTTCGAGCACTGGCGCGCAGACCCTGTGGCTTGGGAGGCTCGGTCCCGCGGCTCGGCTTCCACGCGATGGGCGACCTTGTTCTCCCAGTAGGTCCTCCAATTCACGGCTACTCGATCCAGAAGAGTTTCCTCTGCAATATTTTCCTGGTTCTTTTTTCTGAGGCTACCGTAACTCCCCTTTTATTAAACTAAATTTTCCCAGACTATCGGTGCGCACCCTCACTATTCTGCCATCTTGGCTCCGCCCCGAGATTTTCCATCTGTTGATTCACTCCCCAGACAGCCAGGAGCTTCTTCTTCTGGGTTTCCTAAGTGGGCAGCAGAGGCCCAGGAACTTGGACCATCATCTGCTGCTTTCTCAGACCTTTAGCAAGGAACTGCATCAGAAGTGGAGCAGCAGGAACATGAACCAATGCCTATATGGAATACCAGCATTGCCTGCTGTGCCACAGTGTCTGAACCTGATGCTGTTGAGTTCATTGTATGTTAATTTCCCCATGATAAGTTCTCATACAATTAATAAATTTAAGCATGTTCTCAGTTCTAGAAAGTTTTTGTTCATTTAGGTCTTTCTTGTTTTCATTACAATTAATACCTTTGCTGAATTTTTTTATTCTTTTCTGTTTCTCTTTTGTTGTTGTTTGTGGATATATTGGTTCCAGAATTTTTCACCACAATGACTAACTTGAATATCCTTTAGTGATACTGTATTCTTCAATAGCTTGGGAAATTTTTTTTTAATTTATACCAACACACATGATATAGTTTTTTTCCTTAAATGTTTGTTTAATTTACACATTGACTGTGATCTGTTTTATTTTCCTAGCAACTTGTTATATGTTTCAATTGTTCAGATGCAATTCTTTTTTATTATCCTTTTGGTACAAATTAGTCTTTATTTTTCTGATCCTTAAAAAAAATTGCTATTTTAAAACATTTATTTATTTGATAAGTAAACTTACTCCCCTAAACACATACATACTTACATACACACATACACACAAACGTGAATAGACAAAACAGCCATTTGCTGGTTCATGTCCAATGTCTGACACAGCCACAATGGGGCCAGACGGATACCCAGAGCCAATAATCCAATTTAAGACTTCCACATTGGTGGTAAGGACCAAGTGCATAACCCGCCATGTACTTCTTCCCTAGGAGTACATTATCAGAAAGCTGAAACCTGGAGCAGAGCCAGAACTTAAACCTAGGCACACAGATATGGAATATGAGCATCTCAAATACAGTCATAAACACTAGTCCAATAAATTGTTTTTAAGATGTGTTCAGTTTTTAAATATCAAAAGCATATTGCTTTCCATTTGATCTGTTGTATTTTTAGTTGGTCACTTATAAATAAGAAAAATGGTTAACAACTCAAAGGAAAAAGCATTGCTGAAGTAGTGCCATTGCCTAACAAAAAACTTTAAAGAAACTCAGAGGGGCACACTGTAAGCATGGTGGTTAAGACATCTCAATTCCCATAATGAAGTGCTTGAGTTCCTGTCACAGCTCTGCTGTAAATTCCAGCTTCCTGCTAATGACACCATGCAAGCCAACAAGTGATGGTTCCAATTCAAGAAAGAGAGAGAGAGAGAGCGAGAAAGAGAGAGCAGACATCAAAACAGAAAATTTTACAATTTGTCAAACATGGAAAATATTCTTCATATTTTAAGTTATCTGTGGAGATGAAGAAGCTGAATCACTATTAATATTTTATAAGTAAATACAGTAGAATAATTTTCAATGTTTCTAGTGTTTTTATTATAGCATAGTAATATATATCAAATTTACCCTTTTTATTTCACTGCACATTTATAACTGATAATAAAATATCAATATTTTGACAACAAATAAAATGTAATTTCCACATTGATTATTAAGATTTTTTTGCACAGTCTTATCTTCTGTGGTTACTATTACTGTCCTATATTGCCCCACAAAATGAAGGGACTGGTATTGGGTCTGTGTAATTATATCCATACAAATCCTATATACCTGTCATAAATTTTCATACAGCACATGAGTTTTTGATGATGGGAGAAAATTGATGAGAAGAAGGGAAGAAAAATTGTTTCAAATAGGAAAGTAATTTTTCATTTAACAGTTGATTTCAGTAAAGACAAAATAAGTAAACAAACTCTTAGTTTCTATCACGTTAACTTATATGGGTTGAAAGAGAACATGTTATTCTCCAGATGACATAATCATTCTATTTATTAAGGCCTGGAAAACTGGACTACAATGATCAGAACCAACTTAGTGACCTGCGATTACATAACCACTGTCTCAGGATTAAAATAGTTATATTGTCCTTCTTAAATTGGCCAGTTAGAAAAAGAACAAAGTTTTCCCCATTTTAGAGGATAAAAGTGAGTGGGGGAATAACTGAATTCATTTTTTCCTTTTTTTTTCCTTCTTTACTTTTAATTCCTGTAAAGAAATACCAAGCAGTATAAATGACTCTTAATCTATTTTTCCTATTTATAGGTGAACACAGAGATACAATTTTTGCAGTCAATGCAGAAACACCTAAGAAAATAAATTGAGCTTTCCTAACTCTTTTTTTATTCAAAGTAACTCTTACTGTTTTTAACTTCATGCATTATTAGCTCCCTACCTCCCTACATTATGATATCAGGTGAGAAGTGGCAGTTTCTAAAGAGAAGTTTACATTGTTGATTTAGCAACACCAAGTTAAAAGATATATGTAATAAATATTCATGCAGCTTAGCATTGTGCATGAAAGGGATGCAATTATTTGCAATCATACAAGTGAGGATCATAGGCTGAGAAGTTTTCCTCACAGCTTTTTTGTGAAAGGAGAAAATAGTATTCTTGTCTCTGGCATCAATAATTCAATATGATGTCTTCCCTTCAGGAGCAATTGTCATCTAAGAAATTTGCCTAAATAACAGCAACAACAAACACTGTCATTTCTTTTATAATTATTATATTTCTGGCCTGAGTAGATAAGAGCAGAAAGATAATTAAGTCAGTTATAAGTTGCAGGTGCAATGCTATTCCAGCTATTAAGAAATATATCGGGGTTGCATATATAGAGACATGGAGGCAGACCTGTGAGAGGCATCACTTTAACTGATTTCCAGGCTCTATCTGTCCTCACTGATAACTATTTGTCTTTCAGTATTGTAGTCCAAACAATTAAAATCTAGCTGGATGGAAAGACAGATAGATGCTTGATCGATATGTTTTAGAACCAAATTATTTTTAAATTTTCCCTGAATTTTGATTCTTAGTTCTAACAATAATTTATGTGGATTTTGCCTTTTAAGTATAAAATGTAAACAATGGATGGGATAATGTTCATCACTGTTGTAAGGAAACATTTTATGATATATCCTACTGATAAACACAGGAATCAATAAAGTCTATTAGTATTTTCAATATCATAGAAAGCAACATATTTATGCTATAAACAGCAGAGATGTAGTCAAAGGTCAAAAAATTGAAATAAATTAAATGATCCACATAATACGAAAAAATTCATTCTAGGGTACTATATTGATATGTATGACAAAGCAATTACACAAATGATGTGCTGTCTTGCCTTCTATGTTTTGACTATTTTGATTTGTCTAAATTTTATTGTGCTGAAGGAGTGAAAGAAGGTAATGGATTAGGTGTTGCTTATGTTTCCCTTATGCTTTTCTATCTGTACACAAAGGGGAGATAATTTGTATCATTCTTTTATTTTTCTATTTTCATATTTTTAAATATTTATTTATTTATTTGAAAGTCAGAGTTACACAGAGAGAGGAGAGGCAGAGAGAGAGACAGGTTCACTCCCTAGATGGCCACAACAGCCAGAGCTGTGCCGATCCGAAGCCAGGGGCCAGGAGCCTGGAGCCTCTTCCAGGTCTCCCACACAGGTGCAGGGGCCCAAGGACCTGGGCCATCTTCTACTGCTTTCCCAGGCCATAGCAGAGAGCTGGATTGGAAGTGGAGCAGCCAGGTCTCAAATCTGTGCCCATATGGGATGCCAGCACTTCAGGCCAGGGTGTTAACCCACTGTGCCACAGTGCCGGCCCTCTATTTTCATATTTTAATAAATATTTTTAAAGAATATATTTGTCCTTTTAGGTTAAAAGAGCTTGGTAATTTCTCTTTCCTCATTCATTTCTCCTCCTATAAATATTAATTGAAAGAATACTACACAATTATATCTGTCATGACAAAACGATGATATATCTTAACACATTGGATGCATGTAACTATGCTTATTTGAAAATACCAGATCATACTGCATGTACTACTTTATGATATGTATACACATATATATGCATGCTATCATCATTATTATTATTATGAGAGAGAGAAAAAGAGAAAGAGAGTGAGAGGTGACATCAACAGGCTCACTCCTCAAATTCCTGAGAAGTCCTGCACTGGACTGACACTGAAGCCTGGAACTGCTGTGTCCCTTTGTCTGGATTAGCAGGAAGTTGGAGTGAGCAGTCATACTTACCACTGGCTGACATGGGACAGAGGCATCTCAAACAGCACCTTAACCTCTAGACCAAATGTCAGACACTTATAATCTATATTTCAGCTTAATATTATAGGGGTGTTTTCCATACTAGTAATAATTTTATAATAAATAACTACAATAAATGTAATGAGTAGCTGATCCATCATTTTCACCATTGACTTTGCCCAATGATCAATCTATATTTATCTCTCTATCATTTATCAAGCTATGTGATTTAGATTTTTTTAATTTATTTGACAGGTAGAGTTATAGACAGTGAGAGAGAGAGACAGAGAGAAAGGTCTTCCTTCCGTTGGTTCACTCCCCAAATGGCCTCTATGGCCAATGCTGCACCGATCCGAAGCCAGGAACCAGGTGCTTCCTCCTGGTCTACCATGCAGGTGCAGGGCCCAAGCACTTGGGCCATCCTCCACTGCACTCCTGGGCCACAGCAGAGAGCTGGACTGGAAGAGGAGCATCTGGGACTAGAATCAGTGACCATAAGGGATGCTGGTGCCACAGGTAGATGATTAACATAGTGAGCTACAGTGCTGGCCCCCGTGATTTGGATTTTTTAAAAAATATTAATGACCTTAGTAAATGAACAAAAGCAGATATCATCATAGAATTTCTGATTATTTCATGAAAATAATTTTCTAGCAATTACTGTTTTGAAAGGCATAAATAGGGACTGGTGTTGTAAACAATGGGTGAAACTACCACCTGAAACACTGGCATCCCAAATACTGCCAGTTGGGGACCAGGTGTATTGATCCTGGGAAAGCAACAGAAGACGGCTCAAGTACTTGGGTCCCCACACCCATGTGGGAGGCCCAGATGGAGTTCCAGCTACTGCTTCGACCTAGTCTAGCTCTGGCCATTATAATCATTTGGAGACTGACCCTCCAGGTAGAAAATCTCTCTCTTTCTCTGTCAACATCTCTCTTTGTAATTCTGCTTTTTAAATAAATAGATAAATCTTTTTTTAAAAAAAGACATAAACATATTAAGGATGAATGTTTTTGACATTTATTTCTTCTCAGGATGTACTAATTTGTGCCTGATTACTAGAACAAACTTTGAATAACAAGACAAGGTGAGATTCTGGATGGAAGAGCTATACAAGAAGTGAGCACTACAGGATTCCCCTGTAGGCACTGTCTAGATTACCAATTATGGAGCTAGTGTTTATGTGTACAGTAATCTCTTCTGAGCTATGAAGCAAGAGATCAGAGTTTGGACCCCCTGTAACGGCTGGTATTTTCAGGCAAGGATATTGGAATGGAGTAAGACTCATGGCTGGCAGGTGGAAATAATTTTAGGAACCTAGATATGGAAAACTTTCTAAGTGCTTGACTAAAAACAGGACTCAGAATGCATACAGTGACATTCTGTCAAGTTTCATCAAGAGTGACTGCTGAGAAATAAACAGTTAAACAGTGATTCCAGAGATCATACCTCGGTGGGGGTGGGGCGAACTGACTAAGCATGGTAGATGAAGCATTGAGACTCCAGCGAGGCATCACAAAGCAATGCTTTAGAAATGAACAATTTTAGGGCCCACAACCTAAAACCAAAGACAAAATGAAAATAAACTTGTCACAAAAATGGTGAAAAAAATGAAAAAAGCAGAAAATGACCAATTTTAGGGCCCACGACCTAAAACCAAAGACAAAATGAAAATAAACTTGCCACAAAAGTGGTGAAAAAAATGAAAAAAGCAGAAAATACAGGATAGGGAGCATTTTCTACAATGTAACCACCTTCCAGAACAAAGTCCAACACAACAAACCAGCCACAATTGTCAGCAGACATGTCAAATGTGCTGCTAATGTAAAGGAGTAGGAAATGACTTCAGTGAAAATGGGGGAATACATAACTCCACATACTCATCTCTCTAAAGAAACTTAAATTGAGAAAAAGCTGTTGGAACCATCATTGTCAAAAGTCTGGGAAAAATTGAAGCCTTTTAGCTCCCAAATACCAAATCACAGAAAGGCAACCCAAACCAGTGGGAAAGCTTGGTGACGCTTTAATTTCCTTAGCCTCATCCCCTCCCCAGTGCTGCTGCTGTCATGACAAGGGCAAGCTGGACCCTGGTTCTGAGTAGCGCATGGCAAACTCTGCTGCAAAAATTTAAGTGTTTCTCTTCTAACATGTCTTAAGATGCTACAGCTTGAATGCATCTCTCCTCTAAAACCCATGCTATGCTTAATTGATTTTGTAAATGTATTAAGAGATGGAAACTTGAAGATGTGATTAAGTCACAAAGATTCTGCCAAGGAGTATATTTATTATAAAATACAAGTTCAATTATCTCCCCCCCCCCCACTTCCATGTGAAGATACAGCAATAAAGTATCATCTTGGAAGCGGACGGCAGCCCTTAGCAGGCACTGGATCTACCAATGCCTTCATGTTGTACTTCTGACTTTACAGAAGTGTAAGAAACCCTTTCTGTTCATTTAAATTTATCCAGTCTCGGGTATTCTTTCACAGGAGAACAAAATGGACTAAGACAAGGGGCCGCCTGAAAGACTATTGCAAGACCTTGCTTGCCTTTATTTTGCCTAACCAGGAATCTACCCCAGGAGAAAAAGCTGCAGGTGTTTTCTCCATGGCATGGTGAAATGAATGAGTAACCCACAGTAGCCTGAGTCTAATATTACAGTTCTCAGGCGTATAAAACAGCAAGTGATAAATGCCTGGGAGGAAAATCAAAGGAGCATCTTTCTTTGGGAAATAAGAGCATTAAAATTTGTCCATGGACCTTGGAAAGTTTAGAAAGTCCATTCATGCCCCAGACAGGATGCTCACTCAGAAAAGACCTAAGAAGACCCTAAATTTTCAACTTTGAGTTCAACTTTGCATTGAGTAGGCTCAACGCAAGCAGGGAGTGCAGGCAAAGGGAGACTTGCAAATAGCCTGGTCCAGTGCTGTAGGACAGTTTCAGCCTGGAGCCACTGTGAAAGGAATGGGAAAGTGGTTTTATTTTTTCTTTCCTTTTGTACCCTTTTTCCTCTATTTCCATCCTACTGTTCCACCTCCTCCTCTGTCTTAAATACTTGGCAATTCTGTAGAAATAGATACATCTTGTTTCATAAAGTGACTATTTTGTTTCTATTGCAATTATTTTTTATGAATTTCCATGTACGTGTTTTCTCTTCTGAATTATACTTTTATGACGCTTGCAACATGAGTCAATAGTTTTTAAGGATGTTCCTCACCATGCAAAACTGGTGATCATTTGAAAATTAAACTGCCTTCTAGAAAGTATTAATTTTGAAAAACACTGGAGCCAGCATTGTGGCATAGTAAACACAACCACCACTTGGGAAACTGGCATCTCTTATGGGCACTGGTTCAACTCCTACTGCTCCATTTCTGATCCAGCTTCGCGCTAATGTACCTGGAAAAACATCAGAGAATGGTCCAAGTGTCTCCTGGAAGACTTAGATGAAGCTCCTGTGTCTCCTGGCTTGGGCCTGACCCAGCCCTGGCCATGTGGCCACCTGGGGAATGAACCAGCTGGTAGAAACAAGATCTCTCTTTCACTCTCCCTCTGTTTCTCTGTCTTTCCTTCTTTCCCTGTAACTCTGCCTTTCAAATAAATAAATCATTAATTTTTTTTTAGCAAAACACAAAGCTTAGAACAACTGCCCAATTTTAAACTTTAAAATAATTACTATGAAAGAATGTTTATATGAAAATGAATGAATTATTTCATATCAGAAGGGAAAATAGAACAATAACTTCTGCATGTTTTAAAAAAATGTCTTTCTTATACCAGTACTGTTGAGTTTCAGAGCAATTCTTGTTTGTACGAGAACTTCAGGGTAACTGTTCTCAGCAAATTTTTTAGTTTCAATTTAGGATTAAGATTTCTGGGAAAAAGAGGGACAAAGAAATATGCTTGAGGGAGAAGTGTTCATCTTTGTTATTAGGTGAAGGGTTTGTTACAAGAAGTGCCATCTCAAAAAAAAAAAAAAAGAAAGAAAGAAAGAAAGAAAAGAAAAAGAAGATGATTGCATAGTTCTCCTAACTACATCTCTATTGCTGCTATATTAATATATTTCCAAAGATTGTTCCATCCTTTTATATAGAAAATTAATATTATATAGAATATTCATTAAAATGAAATGCAAGACAAAGCACCGATTTAATAAGAAATTAGGACAAACTAAGAAAATGGATGATTAAAATTTTCTTTTAATCGTCTCTAGGTGTGATTAAGCCATGCTGAATCTAAATCATTGCATATAATTTGACAGTCTTCTGAGTTAAATGCAAATGTATGAGATCCGTAAGCCACAGGAAAATGAATGCATGTTGTTTAGTATATAAAATTTCCATAGCAGGTGGATGCAATGAGGACATTAGTAAACTTAGACATGACTGGCCAAGTAAGAGAAAGATTTTATTGCTAGAATTTACTTCCTGCAATGATAGGAAATGTAAGACTCATTGGAGTAAAAGAAGCATGTATAGATTCCTTTGCCAACTGGGTCTGTAGCAATTAGAGGATGAGCCAGTAATATCTGGTTCACTATCGTTCATTCCATTTTTGAATTAGGCATAGCATGATAATTCTGAGTTGATCTGAAGCTCAATTTCTCTGTCAACCTACCAGTAGATTTGTTATCAAAATAAGCAAATGAATTGCTCGAAGAGGCTATCAATGAGTAAACAAAAGGTAAATCTCAGCAGTCTGTTAAATACTTTGCTATATAAAGTCTGCTTTTGAATCATTTATAAATATATGGTCAAACACTTTTATTATCCTCGTACTACCCCTTTGCCCTATCCTTACCTGTCCTCCATTGAACTAAATGTGATCCTGCTATTACTGAAAGAGGTCTTTGAGAAGACATTTCTGAACTCAAAAATAAAAAGAGAGACCAACACTAAAATAATGGAGAGCTATTAGTCCAAACCCTAGAGTCTCTTATGCTGTACTATAATGTCTACAAGTAGTCTTTTCTGCTACAATATTGTGTTGTTTTATTGCCTTGACAATTGCCTCTTATTTTGTAGTCCTCCCTATATTTTATAAGCAGGGAACATTTTTAACTAGAAGTCATTTTTGAGTAAGCAAATCAATCCCCTAAAAACCTTAAGGGTCAAGGAAATCTAATTGCAAGTTTGCACACATTAGTTTTATAAAGTTAATTCCTACATAACTCAGTTGAAATTACTGTTGATTGAAAATTGAACTATAAAGAAGTTAAACAGATTTTAAAATGCCACGATATGAATGTACTTCATCAAATTTCTGAATTTGTGGCACTTTTAAAACAAGAATATTTTTATTATTAGAAATAATAAGTAAAATTTATGTATATTAAATGTAAAATCACTTATATGCCAGTATATACAAAATTCAAATAGCAAACTAGAACATGCAAAGCAAATGACAAAGTTTGATTTCCTTACATTTAAAGACCTTATTCAAGCTTAGAGAAGTTTGAGAAGTTGATGCATACACAAAGAATGACAATTGGCTTGAAGGGTAATAAAAGTATCTGGAGAATACAGAAGCTATTAAAGTATTAGAAATAATAACTGAAACATTCATTGAAATATAATGAGAAATTAATTTCACCCATCAAACTTGTATTTGCACACATAAGAATATTCAAGGTTGGTGAGAGTCTTAGACATGATACTTTCACAGGATTGTGAGAATTAAAAGAGTATTAAATATTGTGAAACAGTTCAATATATTGTCACTTGTGTCTTTTTTAAAAAGCCCATGTATCTTCTTTAAAAAAGATTTATTTATATTTATTTGAAAGAATGACAGAGAAAGAGAGAGAGATAGAGAGAGAGAGATGCTCCATTCACTAATTCACTCCCCAGATGGCCTCAACAGCAGAGGCTGGGCCAGGCTGAATCTAGGATCCAGGAACCTAATTCAGTTCTTCTACTTGGATGTCAGGGGCTCAAACACCTGTGCCATCCTCCTTTGCTTTCTAGGACATTAGCAGGGAGCTGGATAAGAAGCAAAGCAGCTGGGACCCAAACCAGCTCTGATTTGGGATGCAGGCATCCCAGACATTGGTTCCACCTGCTATGCCACAATGTGGTCCCTAATTGTGTCTTTTTTATCAAATAATTCTACTGCTTGGGGTCTGTACTAAAAGAATAACCAAAATATGAATAGTATGCAAATTATAATGAATAGTCAAACAGTAAATATAACTGAAAGTCTGGAAATAAGATCATATTTAATTATAATGTACACATACAGATGATAATATAATCATTAAATTAGGTTAATCAAGCTTTGCTACAAAGAAGAAATGTTTAGGCTATTCTGTGAAGTGATAATAACAAGGAACTATAAGTATGGAGTAAATGAATAGAAATATAATGAAATGAAAATTTGAAATATTAGCCATAGTAACCTCAATGGAGTAGAATTTATCTGATTTCTAGAAATTATCCTGGACACTTTTCAGTACTTTCTAAATTTTATGTATGATTATGTATTAGTTTTATATTATATAAAACATTTTGTGGCAAAATAAGAGATTGTTTATTTTTTAAATTATATGCATAAATTGACTTGAGCATGCAATTAACAAATACTGCAATCATTTACTGTATGCCTGGTATACTTTTTCATACTTAAGTTGATATTGTGAGCATAATGCATGGAAGTCTGTCCTTTATAGAGTTTACATTTTAGTTTGACAATATAGCAACCCTCATAGTTTTATTGGAGTGAGGAATGAAAAAGAAGAATGGATGAAAACAAATGAGAATTGAAATTTATATTCATTAAATAAAAGATAAAAAAAAAGAAAACAAATGAGAATAGAGACAATGGAGATAAATCTTCTTAAAGTTATTCACATATTCAAATAGGGGAGTTGTGAATCTTTAAATTAGTTTTAAAACTTTATGGATTAAGTATTTTTGTTGTTTTTATATCAGCAATATTAACAGTATTCCAACAGTGTGGAAGAAAAGGACAACGCTACAAAGAGCATTCCATCTCTTACAGAGAATTAGATACAGATCACAAATCAAGAAACTACACTCCGATGCATGGCGAGAAACTTCTTTCACTGAGTAAGTGGGATGATGCAAAATGTAGATACAGACAGTTTAAGAATTACAGATATAATCTTAGAAAATGAAAAAAAATGAATCAAATACTTCTAGATTTCTTGCAATAAAGTGTGACTCAATGACGTTGTCGGGATAGAAGTTTGAATGAAAGAATGAATTAATATGTTTTTAAGAGAGTTAAAATGTTGGGAAATATTTTGGTTTTCTGGGAAAATAGAAATTTATTTTACAAGAGAAAGAGCAATATTGCTGGAATCTTAATTTATCATTTCAAAGTATATCCATCCTTCGTAATTGTATGCGTTTCCTCAAGCAAAGTTTAGCTGTTGTTGATCAGATACACATAATTGTGTTTAAGACCACTGGGATTTAGTCAAGCAGTGGAATTGTTCCCCAACTAACATTCACATTAGCATCAACCTTCATAAACAAAGGAGTCACTTAGGAAGCAAATGTTTACCTAGCAATATGTGTCTGTCCAAAGAAGCACATGAGGATATGGTAGAGAGGACAGATGAAATATTTGTACCCTCCAAGTACTTTCCACCAAAATTGTACCAGTTCAACATGTTTACAAATAATTTTGGTTATGAAAGATATATTGAAGAGACATTAGAAGCAAAAGTCGTAGCACAAAACCATCAGAAAGCACAGGATGTTGTGTGAAAGGAGTATCTCTGTAACTGTCTGCAATTCCCCATTCTCTCTGGGTATGATTTCTTGCCAAGTTGGACATGATGCAAACTTTTACTCCTTTGAGGCAGTTAAGGTAGAGAGAAAGATGAAATGTTAGTTCTTTTTTATTTTTTTTTTTATTTAGTAAATATAAAGTTTCAAAGTACAGTTAATGGATTACAATGGCTTCCCCCACCCATAATTTCCCTCCCACTCGCACCCCTCCCATCTCCCGCTCCCTTTCCCATTCCATTCACATCAAGATTCATTTTCAATTCTCTTTATATACAGAAAATCGATTTAGTATATACTAAGTAAAGATTTCATCAGTTTGCACCCACACAGAAACATAAAGTGTAAAAAACTATTTAAGTACTAGTTATAGCATTACTTCATATTGGACAACACATTAAGGACATATCCCACATGAGAAGTAAGTACACAGTGACTCCTGTTGTTGACTTAACAATTTGACTCTCTTGTTTATGGCGTCAGTAATCTCCCTAGGCTCTAGTCATGAGTTTCCAAGGCTATGGAGGCCTTTTGAGTTTGCCGACTTCGATCTTATTTAGACAGGGTCATAGCCAAAATGGAAGTTCTCTCCTTCCTTCAGAGAAAGCTACCTCCTTCTTTGATGGCCCCGTTCTTTCCACAGGGATCTCACTCACAGAGATCTTTCATTTAGGTCTTCTTCTTTTTTTTTCCCCCAAAGCGTCTTGGCTTTCCATGCCTGAGAAACTCTCATGGGCTCGGAGGAGATGTACAAGTCAGCTCAAGCTGACTTGCCCCAAATGGTGGAGTTAGAAACATGCCAGAGGATTCCAATACAGTCCCATCAAGGTGGCATGTACCAATGCCATCTCACTAGTCCAAGTGATCAATTTCAGCTCACAGTTGATCACACTGATAGGTCTAAGAGTCAAAGGGATCACACAAACAAGACTAGTGTCTGCTTATACTAACTGATAGAATCAAAAAGGGAGAGAACGATCCAACATGGGAAGCGGGATACACAGCAGACTCGTAGAATGGCAGATGTCCTAAATAGCACTCTGGCCTCAGAATCAGCCCTAAAGCCATTCCGATCTGGCTGAAATGTTAGTTCTTTTCTCACAGGGACCACAGGAATAAGAGAGAGTCAAATATGTTCCTCATTGTATGTACTTGACATTGTAAAATAATGCTCTAATGCTTATGAGAACAAAGTTGTACAGGCATGAAGAAAAGTGAATACAACTCATAGCAGTAGGGACAATTACATTAAATTTAATACTTCTGGAGTTTTCTTGATTTAAGACCACTCAAATGGCATCTTCTTAGTAAAAGAACAAAGCATGACAAAAAGTACCACATAGAGTGTATTACCGTATCTTAACTTTCAAAAACAAATGGCAGCATAAATAACGCTATCAAAATGAAGGAAACTGAGTCTTGGGATTACATGATTGAAAAAGCTTTGGTTATTGTAAGTTTTCAGGTTTTTGTAGATATAGTTTAAAATAGTAGATATTAAACAAGATTCTCAGTTTCCCATTCAATTGCCATGATTTCCTAGTTCATTTCATGGACCACTCACTGACAAATCTCTCCTTCCTGAATATGTGCCATTCTTTCCTATGTTGCCACACCTCTGTATGGCAAAAGGGAAAGGATGATGATGAACTGCAGGGAGTGTGCATTCAGAACATATCCAACTTCAAAACAAGTAGACTTACAATTGCCTAAACCTCTCAGCACCCCATTGAAATTCAAAACACCTGAAATATAAAGACTTGTGAACAGTATATTTCAAATAGCCACTTAGAATCATACTGATATGATAGGGTAATGCAATATTGCTCATTCCGCTATACTTTAGAAAAAAAAAAAAAACTGGGTGTGTAATGGTGTTTATTCCAGGGAAGGTAATAATCAGACTGATAACCTATACAGACTGCCTTTTCTCTTTCTAAAGTGTACTACCCTTAATGTAATACCTCTCACTTTAATGTAGCAGCAGATCTTGACCAATGTCAAGATAGGGATTAGAAAATTTGCCACTGCCTAAACTATTCAAAATCTTCTCTGAGTTTCAACCCAACTGTTTAATCATTCCTTCAACATGTTAGGCAAAATTCTAGTAAGTCAAAGATTAATAAGTATTAAGTCACCGTTGAGTCTATGGAATACATTTTTTTATTTGTTTTAATTCAGACTGAAAAGAAGGAAAGGTAAAGCAGGGCATCTATGTGCAGGGAATATTTAAAAAGCAAGTACAAAATAACTGCTATAAAGAGATATGAAAGAGCACATTGGTTGAGGATACTCCTGATGTTTCTGTAGCCATGAGTGGTGTACTCAGCATTTCGGGGAGGGAGGGGCAGGGAATTAGGCCTATTGGAGAAAAGCTATGATAGTGTATGAAAGTACAGACTGAAACTAAAATAGAAAATATATAACCATGTCTATACTTCAAATTCACACCTACTGAGAAACTATGGAAAATGGTTGGAGCAGAGGAGACTGGAGACAAACATGGGTGTATGGATATTACAATAGATATTATGAACATGTAAATTGAATTACTATAGCTTGAAATCTGTCACACAAACTCAGGGGTTTGGTCCCTTATGTTAATGCTACTAAGCTGGTAGAAATTTCCATATACAGTGTTTGCAAGTGGGACTCCTGAAAGTTTGATTAGATTGGATTTGGTGGATTGTTTAGTTGAAGCCCTTTATGATTAAATCCTTTTGACTTTTACAAGAGACCAGAGAAATACAGAAAAATATGCATGCTCCTTGATTCTTCCCATGTCTTGTCCTGTACCTTCACCTCACACTCCCACCCCAAGATTCTGCCAGCAACAATTCTGTCACCAGAGGTCAACCTAGTGGGGTCCAGAAAATCACAGACTGTTAATGTCCAGAACTGTGAACCAAAATAAATCTTTTTTTTTTCCTTTATAAGTCAGGTTCTCTCAGTTATTCTGTTATAGCAATGAAAAACTAACTAATACACCACTATCAGTAATGTGAAGAAAAGAATATAAGGTCTTGTTGGCTGGGAGAACCAACAGGAATTGATGAACAGTGCAGATAATGAAGGAATGAGGATGTAAGAATGCCCATATGTATGTTGGGTGACAAGTGAGTAGTGATATTGATCACCAAGACAAACACAATTTTATCAAGTGCTGCACTTTTTTAATCTTATGTTAATATATTGAAATTATTGAGACATGCAAAGATCAGCTCTAATAATTTTGTACCTTATATTACATTAGCTTGATATATATTAAGAATAGAACCCTGTGCATGGCCCAGTCAAGCTTCAACTTATGGATTTTGTCTATGACAAGCCCCGGATAAAAATGATTTGAGTAATTTTCATAATGGGATTTTAATGAGTAAAATTCCTTAGATTATTTTCTTGATATTGTTCAGATGAATTCCAATATCTTAAGCAATACCAATATACGAGTGTTAGTAGGAGTCACTAGGAGGATAACTTTAGACTGTTTTTACACATGCAGTATTAGGAGTGATTGTGATTTTGTTTCTCTCATAACTTGGTCATATGCAGCTCCTCTTAGTAAAATTGCACAGCTATCATGTAGCTATCCACAGCTGACCTACTTGACAAAATGAATGAGAAAATAACCTGCAACTATTTCTAACAAAGAGAATGTTAGTCATAGTCTACTTTTGATCCATAAACTTAGGTTAGATACTATTTACAAAGTGAGGTGAGAAAGCTTTTTTTTTTCTCAGTAGACTTATCTTGAAGAAAGTCAAAATATTTAGAGAAGTGAAAAATAAAAATGCTTGTTTGTAATTAAATGGATTTTCCTCAGGTTTTTTTTTGTTTTTTAGATTTTTTAATTTATTTATTTGACAGAGTTACAGGCAGTGAGAGAGAAAGACAGACAGAAAGTTCTTCCATCTGATGGTTCACCCCTCAAATGGCCGCAACGGCCAGAGCTACGCTGAACCGAAGCCAGGAGCCAGGTGCTTCTTCCAGGTCTCCCATGTGGGTGCAGAGGCCCAAGGACTTGGGCCATCCTCCACTGCTTTCTGGGGCCACAGCAGAGAGCTGGACTGGAAGAGGAGCAAGCGGGACTAGAACCCGGTGCCCATATGGGATGTCAGTGCTGCAGGTGGAGGATTAACCTAGTGTGCCACAGTGCCGGCCTCCTCAGATATTTTTGTGGCAAAAAGCAGTGATATATTGTCTCTCCCCCATTCGCGGAGGAATGACACTGGACCCTGCGCTGTTCTTTCTGCCCGGCTCTTCCCGGGTTAGCTGCCGGTCCCTCACTTGCGGAGGAACGACGCCGTCCCGGGTTAGCTGCCAGCCCCTCCACCTCCGTGGAAGGGCGGCACCCCCCGCCGCTTTTCCCGCTTCCGCGGAGGAGCGGCACACCGCCAGCCGGCTCTCTCGCTCTCTCGGGGGCTGCTCAGATGTTCCTCAGGTGTTCCCTCAGATGTTCCTGGTGCATGTGGTCTCTCTCCTCCTTTATAGTCCTCTTCCACCAATCCCAACTCTGCTACTCACACGCCGAGTACGCTGCTCTCCTCCAATCAGGAGCAGGATCAGCTCCTGCAGCTTATCAAACTGTTGAGGCAGCTGCGTAGTTGTTTGCTCCTCCCCAGTGCCATATTGTGGGAGGGCAGATGCATAGAATTAGTCCTAGTTCCAGTAATTTAGTCTAGTCTCAGTTGCTCCCCACAATATATCATAGATTTTATGTAAACATTATATGTAATTCTAAATAAATATTTTAATAAATATTGCAAAGAAGTTACATTAAAGATTTGAAAATTTCCAATTATCAATTATACATAAATACTGTTGCTCTAAATGCCAATTAACATAAGCTTATATTAATATATAATAAATATATTATTATCTTAAATTAAAAAATATCTTTCAAGAGAAAGAGAAAGCCAAACAGATATTGAACTTGTAGAAATAATAAATAAATTATATACAGATTCAGGATTACATCTATATTTTACAAACATATTTAGTATTTGACATCTCTATTAGAACCCTACAACTTTTGGATCTGTGCATGTTCACACAGCAACTTACTATCAAAGACTAAGAAATTGACATTATATTCTAACTAGCAATAGCACCTACTAGACTATATTTTTGAAATTGTTCAAACTAAGCCTATCTAAATAGTTGTCTATATTTCCTTTGATATTCAACCTTGATCAATTCTCATTTGAAGAGGTAAGTGTAAAAATCCCTAGAGTCCACAAAACAATGTAATTAGATATTCATACACTAATTCAAACAAAATGAGTTCTCATTTACCAAAGAAAATGATGTGAACATCTTGCCTTTTGTCTCAATGCATTGATCATTTAAATTACAAATTATGGTAAAAATGAAAGGATTCATAACATTCAGTATATAGCATGTGTATATGTGTCTGTTTATGCCTTAAAATGATGTTGGCAACTAGCAAAATTTATAATAAACTATGATTTTGAAATGCTGAATGTACAGGTGGCAATGCAATATTGCTCATTCTGTTGTACTTTTAAAAAAATACTGTGTGTGTGATGAGAAAGTACTCTAGTTTCCTGATTATGAAATTGGGACCTAAATTAGTTGACTACAAAATTGCCATGTGGAGGTCATAAGAGATGCCTGGGGCAGCAATATACAAGAAATAATCACAGTCTGTCCTAGATAGCAAGAACTCTCTAGGGATTTTCAGCAGTAGTGAAGGAGATATGTCTGTGGAACAGTAAAACAGCAACAGGAAGTAAGAGAAGAAGGAAAGGGGGGGTGCGTTTCATGGATGACCTGCAGACAGGTAGAAAAGCGTCTTTGAGGGCAGACCTGTGTAGACCAGATATTATAAAGAGAGGTGGCACATTGAGGTTACATGAGGCACATGTTGGAGAGCATGAGGTTATATTATGCATGCATTACAACACCTGTTTTTTTTAATCACAAGAAAATTTCCCTTCTTGAGCCACAAAAGCAAAAACAAGATCATTTGTGCTTACAAAAATCACAATATGATATTCTTTTTATGATTTATTTCATTATTTGAAAAGCAGAGTGACAGAGAGGAACAGAGACCTTCCATCCACTGTTTCACTCCCCAAATGACTGCAACAGCTGGGTTGGGCCAGGAAGAATCTAGGAGCTCAGAACTGCTTCCAAGTCTCTGACATGGATGGCAGGAGCCCAAGTACTTGGGCCACCTTCCACTGATTTTCCAGACAAATTACCTGAGAACAGGATTGTAAAGGGAGCAGCCAGAACTCAAACTGGCACTCTGATAAGGGATACCATCTTCTCAGGCAGCTGTTTGTCCAACTGCACCACAACACTGGACTCCACATTCAGGCATTATCACCTTAAATTCAATTAATAGTTTTCAAATTGAGTTACATGATGTCCAGGTGTGATTGACAATGGCAATGACAATGAAAGAGTGATCTGTAGAATCACAGTGGCAGTAGAATGCATGACTGAGATAGGAAATCAGAAAGGGAGTGGGTGGGTAGACACAAGCAGATTGACAAAAGTTTCTTTCATCTCCCTCAAATAATATCCCATCCTTAATTCTGGTGCTGAGAAAGGCATTTCCTTTGGTGTATGCAATTATCCAAAGATGCAGAGATAGCATTCATTGATGCCTGCTTTTTCTCTTCTTCACACTGACACACTAATGCCCTGTCTGTTGTTGGAAATTTGAGGTAATAATAATTTAATAGTCATGATTTGTGAAATTGGCTGTATTAATAATAATGTTATTCCTATTTGAAAGTGATGAAACTTTAGGAATAATGTTAGTTTAAAGTGAAACTTTTTAGCTTCAGTGTTATATTTCTTCCTGAAACTGTTAAACTTTCATTCTTAACCTTCTGAGTACTCAGCTTTGCAATTGACACAAATCTGATCAGAATATCATAGACATACTGATTTGGAGATGTATTTCCTACACAAGGAGAAAGGTCACTCAACCTCAAGATGACCACAAATCTGAATATGTTATGAGAAGCCAATTGGCAGAGTCACTCCCAACAATGCCATTGGCTGTCTCAGCAGGTCAAAGCCAGCCGGCAGCTGCCCTCATCTGCCAAGTGGGGATGATGCTCCTATGTCTAAAATGCCCATGGTGTGGGTGGTCTGTATAAGATTCCTTCCTGTGTCAGATAAAGATCAGTGTAGAGTTCTGTATTTCTCTCCCCGCTCCTGCCCCAATGCATATATTCTGAGCTATAAGTACAGGTTTCAACTTCATTTTCTGTTATATTTTGAATAGTTGCTGTTTTAATAACCATATTTATATTTCAAAGTAAAATTAGCATATGTAGTTGATGATAAATAATCTTTCTTGCATTTTCAATGTATTCTCTGTTCAAAATTTTAAATATTACACAGCATATCATTTAAAAAGTCCCATTATACTATCGACTTGGAAATTATTTGTATGCTGTTAGAGACACTAAAATTATGCTTAAAAGACCAAATTGAACAGTGTCTATGACTGGCCTACTCCTCTGTCCTGAAACTCCAGTTAATACTCAATTATACAATCAGGTACAGTGGTGCATCAAATTAAGCCACCCTTTGAGACTCTCACATTGTCTTTCAGAGTAACTGGGCTCTAAAGTAATTTCTAATTCAGATCCAGCTCCTGCTAATGTGCGTGGGGAGCAGTCGATGATGGCCTAAGTTCTGGATTTTTTTTTTTTTTTGACAGGCAGTGTTAGACTGTGAGAGAGAGACAGAGAGAAAGGTCTTCCTTCTGCTGGTTCACCCCCAAAATGGCCCCTACGGCCAGCGCTGAACCGATACAGACAGGAGCCAGGTGTTTCCTCCTGGTCTCCCATGTGAGTGCAGGGGCCCAAGGACTTGGGCCATCCTCCACTGCCTTCCCGGGCCACAGCAGAAAGCTGGACTGGAAGAGGAGCAACCAGGACAGAATCCTGCACCCTGACCGGGACTAGAACCTGGGGTGCCGGCACCACAGGCGGAAGATTAGCCAAGTGAGCCATGGCGCCAGCTAGTACTGAGATTCTTGATACCTACATGAGAAATCTAGGTGGGGCTCTGACTTCTGGCTTCAACCTGGTCCAACTGCAGTTCTTGTGGGCATTTAGAAAATAAACCAGTGGATGGACGGCTCTCTCTCCCTCCTTCCTTCCCTCTGTCAATCTGCCTTTCAAATAAGTAACTATAACTTTAAAAAAGATTAGTTATATATTGTTAATGATTACTAGGAAAAATGAAGAAGCTATATATGAATATGTACATATATAAAGAGATTGATATTTGAGTGGTTTAATTTAGCTGAAATTTCAACTAAAATCTACTGAAAAATATTTTCAAATGTTCTACTATGAAGCATGCAACTCTTCTCTTTAATTCCATGATTAAAGAATCACTCCAAGTAATGAATATTTTAAAATGAATATTTATGTTGCCTAGAAAAGATATGAATTCCATTGTTCAATTCATTCAACACATTAATCAATGATTTAAAAAGAAGTAGAATCCCTACTGTGTGCGTTTAACTCTAATAGCAATAGAGATGCCAATGTGAGTATACTACATGCTTCTTGTCCCAAGGGTTCTCATAGACTACTTGGGGGCGGGGTATATACACATTAAAATACAAACTGTAAAAGACGTGATATACCAAGTCATAATGCAGAAGTCCTTATGAAGAAAGGGATGACTGACTGTGCAGAAGTGAAGTCTGAAGTAGAGCACTTGAAGAGAGATCAGGCTAGTGGTGTTTCACAGACAGCAACTTTCTTTACTGTCCTACTAGCTGCAAGTAAAACAATCATTGCTAGAAGGAAAAAAGAAAAACATAGAGACTGAGGTAATATTTAAGATATGTTGCTAAGATGGGCTGGTTCAACTCTTATATCCATAGAATAAAATGATGTTAATCTCAAAATGCTTTGATTTAACGGATGTTGAAATTTTAGTAGACCTCTCACGGGAGTATGTTTTATAGGCACTTGGTGAGAAACTTTAAATAAATGGATTGGCATCATGAGAGGTTTTGAGAACACCGAGCACTTAGTATTTATAAAGACAGGGGAGAAGCTTTGGAAAATTGAATTTCTGTATTTTATTATAATTCTTCTTGTGTTATAGTCTATCAGTTCCATGAAGCTGCATTTCTTTCTGTATCACTTTACTCAAAGGATGAAGGAGATTTCTGCATATCTTGAGGTGTTTTTTAGCATTTTATCATGGTATGTTGCAGTGGAAAATTGAGGATACATATTTTTAGAGAAAATAGTTTTTAAAATTTGGTTGTTAGTAATTGCATTAGCTAATTAAAGGTGTAACCATGTTAGGTATAGGCAGTTAAATTTTTTCTGCAAATCTGTGTTCATTTACTGCAGGATCTGACCTTACTGTTCTACTTATAATGAATCAAACTGGTGTGTAAAGATGCTAATCTCACTATTAATTTAGGAACAAATCAAAGTGTCTTCATATTTGCAAAAGTTATTTTTAACAAAGAATCATGTGGGACTAATCTGTTTTATTTAAATTAATTCAAAAAGAAAAATATCTTATTCTTTCATAAGTTTGTAATAATCAATGTTTAGTCACCCTTCCATTTAAAAATGCATTTTTTTATGTCCACTAAACTTCACTTGCTGTTGAAAACCCGAGGCAATTTCCTCTGACTTCTTCCTCAAAAAATAAGTTTAGGTTAGTCACCAATTTAATAAAAGAATTTTAAAGCTGCATGTAGAATGTAATTAAGCCTTTCCCCTTTCCAGATTAAGTAGTGTAATCAGCAGTCTGAGTTCAGACCCTGAGCCACCAGCACAAGGTTTAGAAAGAGCCCCTTCTACTTTATTAACTACAAAATAATTAGAGAATGAAGAGAATGGCAGCCAGAGGTTAAGAGAGTAAACCATGAAAGGAATTTTTCTTTTCATTTTGTTATTATAAAAATGATCTTTGAACCAAGAAAACTATCAAGGATCAATATGTCACTAAATTATAAAATATTATTAAAATCTCAGAAAACATTTTATAAAAAAAACTGAGGCACTGCGCTCTGTTCTCTTGCTTGCAGACCCCCTTGATTCCATGGCAGTGTATGTGTCAAGAATGGGTGCCTCCTCTGAAGCAGGTTTGCATGGTGTGAGACTGACAAGTAGATATTTCCCAGATTATGTTGTAAACATCATCTTCAATTTTTATATTTTTATCCTTGATTGTGCAAACTTTGGAGAATGGACAAATGGAGATAAAAGAAAATCACTGCTTCCTCCTTCAAAATTTTTTTTCTAGATTTATTTATTTATTTAAAAGAGTTACAGAGAAAGAAAAATCTTCCATCCAGTGGTTCACTCCTAGACAGCCGCAATGGCCAGGGCTGAGCCAGGAATTTTTTTGTGTCTCCCATGTGAGTCTTAGCGGCCCAATCACTTTGGTCATTTTTTGCTGCTTTTCCTAGGCTATTAACAGCAAACTGTATTGGAAGTAGAGCAGTCAGAACATGAGTGGGAGCCCATATGTGGTCTGGCATCCCAGGCAGTGGCTTTACTATCAAGGTCACATTACAGGCTTCTACTTTCTTCCAATTCTAAGAGTCCTTGTAGGCTTAGAGTAACAGCCTGCTCTTTTCTTCTTAACTGTACGCTTCAGTTAATTAAGTTGCTGGTTACTTCACACTGCCCCATTATTTCATGTGTATTATCATACTCCTGTTTCTGTCACATTCTTACATTTTCTGAAGGGCTTTATATCCATGATGCCTACAAAGATAGAGCAGAACAGAAAACCCTTATACAAATTTTAATTTCTCTTACTTTTTATTTATTTATTTTCATTTTATTTGAAAAGCAGACAAGAAGACACACACACACACACACACACACATACATACATACAGAGAGAGAGAGAGAGATCTTTCATCTACAAGCTCACTCCTCAAATGCCAGTTATTGTAGGGACTAGGGCAATCTGACATCAGGAATTGGAACCTCAACCCGGACATCCCATATAGTGGCAGGGACACAAATCCTTGAATCATCACCTGCTGCCTCTCAGAGTGTACATTAGCAGGAAGGTGGTGAGTTAGGACTTCATCCCAGTCACTCTGATATGGGATATGTTGCGTTAAACTTTGCACCAAATGCCCATACCCTAAATTTCAGACAAGGGATGATGGTGTGGCACAGTGGTTAAACTGCCCACTGTTGGAGTCCTTTATTTGAGTCTCAGTTAAACTCTCCACTACAACTGCCTGCTAATTCACATCCTGAGAGGCAGCGAGGGGTGACTCAAGTGATTGATTCTCTGCCATACACGAGAGAGACCCAGATAGATGCTTCAGCTCCACGTCACTTTGGCCAAACTCTGGCTATCAATGACATTTGTGGAATGAAACAATGGATGGAAAACTCTCTCTCTCTCTGTGTCTCCCTATCCCCCTTCTCTTGTTGTCTTTCAAATAATTCAATAAACATTTGATTTTTTTAAGTCACTTATTTAGGGAAATAGTTTTAGGCCACCAGTACTTTCTTCTGATTGATTCATATATTTTTAAATTAATATATTTTAACATGCTAATTGGTTATTTCCAACGTTTCACTCAAAACTTTTAAGTTTACAGTGTTAATAGGAATGATGGTTTCTTTGGGATGTTTCATCCTTTTGTTATATACAATAATGATAAAACCAAGTAGTCAAAAATCTTTTCCCCCTTTCTTGCCTAATTAATATTTGTAATGACTCTAGATATTAATTTTGAATTTTAGTGGTCATATTCTATCATTATAATCTTCAACTCATTTTTTTGATTTATAGTTGTCTCTGAAATTCTCGGTCTCCAATTACTGCCATTTTTTAGAAAAGTTTAATAATTCCCCAATTCCTGACTCTTTTCTACATGTCACCTATTTTTCTCTTATCTGTTTATACAACCCAATATAGAATGATCCAGAAGGATTATTAAGTGAAAACCTAACAAGATAGTTCATTTTATGCACTAGCCACTTAATTAACAATTATTGAGTTCTTTCTGTGCAGTAGATATTGTTTTCTGGAAAATATAAATACATTTTTGTTTCTTCTCTTGAATAAACATATTGTAGTGTAACTTAAAAAATACAAAATAAAGATGAGAGGTATAATAGAAGGAAAATGGCAAGGCAGAGTAGGGGAGTAGGGGGCAGCTTTTTTTTTTTTTTGCCTCTCTGAGCCAGAGAAGCATTTGCGTTTGAAAAGGAAAAAAAATGCACCTCTATGCAGAGAACCTTTTGAGGAAGGGTGGATGAAAGCAAAGGTGAAAGTATTTACAATGGTGTGTATACACCTTTCTGTTTAGATTTTTATTGTGCTTTCATTTTGCTCAGAAGCCAGAACTCTCCTTTCCTTGTAAAATACATTCTGAGATGTAGAAATCACCAGAGGAGTGTGTTCTACATGAAATGATAGACAGACTTGAAGCATGTTTTATCCTATTGACTGACAGATAATTTTCAACACCAGAAAGACGTAATGAGAGGCTAGTTTCCTCACACATGGATTCCAGTTGAGACTCAGATAATAAATGCTACACAAAAAGGAATGGGTCATTGGTTATCTTAAAATAGCTTTGTGTTATTATAAAATAATATTATCTGAGAATATCTAAATATTGTTATATTATGAATATATTGTAATGTTAATTAACTGGTCCACCAAATTGAACTTAAAGTATATTATTAAAATGATATATATCACACGATAATCTATATTAATTATAAGAAATATTAATATGTCAAAATAGTTATATAAGAAAGAAATGTTTCTACACAATGGAGCTTTACTTATATTTGCAAGTTGAATGCTTTTTTGTTACTTACAAATGACCTAGTGTCAATGCCCTTATCTCTCCCATAGTTCTTGCCAAGTGCACATGTGTTGGTATAAGAGAGCAATATGAGCACTGGACTACATCAGCCTTACTTTCTAAGGTATTGTTCTCTGCACTGTTGAATAGTGTTAACAGCTCACCTTCCAGTCTTCATTAAAATTGCCAACATTTTGTGACCTGTGTTTACCCACCACTTGGGACTGAAAAAAACACATAGATAGGTTCCAAGATTCCCTTTAATGATCATTATGTCCTCAAGTTTTCTTCCAATTTTAATATGACAGAAATGTGTACATTTTTTCCCTTCCCCTATGTAACTTCCTAGTCTCCGATCCTTAAACATAAGGATGTGTATTTGTATTTTAAAGGGATAAGAGCTGGCATTGAATATGATGCAATGGGCGACACTGCCACAAAATAAACTATTTAAATTTAAAAATAACACCCATCTGGCAACTGCCAGTACCAACAGAAAGAAATCACAACAAGGAGAGCAGGACAAACTCCTCAAAGGATGAAAAAAAAAATGTGGCAGTTGAATTTGGGAGTTTGTGCTTTCATCCTCATTAAATTTCTTTTTGGAGTGGGGTGGCTCTAGGCAAAGATTTAAAAGTTGGCTTGAGCAGTATTCTTTTTTCCGGTGGAATATCTCCAGGGAATCTCTGACTGAGATCCAAATTCAAGACCATTGTAGTCTCCTTGTGTGATGTGACATATGGAGCAGCAGATTTGTGCAGGATGGTGTTGTACAGATGTAGGATGGTGACGATGCTACACCATGAAGCTGAAGATAGTGTCTAGGGGTGTTCAAAACTATCAGTTTAGCTCCATGGTTTGAAGAAAAAAAGAAAGACAATCAATTGGAGAAAATGATTGTGCCTGAAGAAAAAGAACATAATATTGAAACACTTAACGATCAAATGAAACCTAAACCAAGTTAGACAAAAAAAGACCTGGACTGGTAATAGAAGTCAGATTAGGTGTGTGTCTAAAATGGGATATGGCATTTGAAAATGCAATTCTTTATAATATCAGATCTCATTGATCTTTTAATAAGATTGGGAACTCAGGTCAGGAGGAAATGTTGATAAGTTAGGACACAGAGATAAAAATTGAAAATAGAAACAGCATAAATGGAGAAATGATTTTTTTGAAAAAATCTTTTCAAAAGTATTCATGAAAATATCATATTCACTTACTGGAAGTTTGAGAAAATTTTACATAAAATTCTTCAAGGCTTTATAATTGATAAAGAATAATGAATGTGCTTTATATAAAAATAGGCCAAATTCCAAAATTTTGAGATTCTAAAGGAGATATCTGAATTTTTTTTTACTTCAAAGAACTTTTTTAATGCTTGTATAGTTCCTTAAGTTACTTCACTAAAGATAAGATTGGCAGGATGAAGAAGAGATGATATTTGTACCACTTACAAGTCAAAAAATACTGAAGATCTTAGCTTTCCACATCATTCATTCAACAAATGTTGTGTCGTAACCAAAAACCAGTTATCAATATAACAACCATTTTAATATCTTAAGTGTCAAGGGTTAATACAAAGGTCACCATTTTTTTCCTTTTTTTCTCTAGATTGAAGCATTCAAAATACTGTAGTTTTCCCTTTGAGAATGTCAAATTATAAACTATAAATTCAAATGCTCCGTTTATATCATTGAGTCCAAAGAAATGCTTTTTGGTTTAGTTTGTTTCATCTCAGTAGGAGCTACTTTTAGGGTGTTTTATTAGAATAATTTGGCACAGAATCTGCCACAAACTTCAGTGTTAGCTATTGTTGAATATACTGAAAACATATTTATTGAACCAGAATTGCATGGGGTCTATGGGGACAAAGATTTGAATAAAAAGAAATCATAAGGGGGGGTGAAAAGTAATATATAGCATGATCCATCAAAAGAGTGGAATATCACCCCTGGATACTTTTAATCAAACACATTGAAGCATGAGATTCTGGATAGCCATGGGTATGCTACCTTTGGACAACTTTTTTATCAAAATAATCTTAAAGATCGCATTTCACATGTGCAGTAAGAACTATCATTTCCACTTACAGAGTTGTTTTGAAGACCAAAGGAAAAAATGAGAAATTTCTGGAATATTTGGTCCTTTGTATATTCAATAAATTTTTAGCACAGTATTATCAAGTTTGTCATTATGGGTCTGTCAATTTTTAAAATATTTTATTTCTTTGTTTACTTATTTAGAAGGCAGAGTAACAGAGGAAGACACACATAAACACATGCACACACATACACACACATACACACACATAGATCTTGCACCTACTGTTTCACTCTCCAAATGGCTGACACAGACAGCTGGTCCAGGCTGAAGCCAGGAGCCAAGAACTCTATATTGGTCTTTTACATGGGTGAAAGGAACATAAATACTTCAGCCTTCATTCACTGCCTTCTCAGGCAAATTAGCAGGTAGCTGGATAGGAACCTAAGTAATTAGGACTTGAACTGGCACTCTAATATAAGATGTCAGTGTCACAAGCAGTGGCTTAACCTACTGTTCCACAATATATACCCCTATGGTTTTGATATTGATAACAATCTTCTACTTATTGTTATCAATTAAACAGCATTTGTTACCTATTTACTTGTTTTTTTTTTTTCTTTTATTTTTCACCACTTTTTATTGTAGACATTTTCACATACAGTGTGGGTGGGACTGGTCTCCCTCCCCCCATGATTAAACCACACTCCTATCTTATAAAAATATTCAAGTAACACACCCTATACAATTTCATATTGCTCTCTTTTTCAGTACGTGGGGGTTGGCTTTGGCTAGATTTTCTATTTGTTTTAAGCACTGTTCTACCCATGATGGTTCACTGCTGAGAAGTCCCCACGATGCTCACACACTGTGTTCTGGTAGAGCTTTTATTTTAAAAGAACAGGTGATATCAAAGATGAGAGATAATGAAAGGCCTGACCACGCTGGAGCAGAGGAAATTTATTAGGATGTAATGGGTAAGAAAAGGTGGAGTAGTAGTTGAATATTCACTAATGATAGAGGAGTTAAATTCTGAGTTTATGGTAATGACTTAGAGCTCCTGGGAGAGATTTAGGTAAGTGATTAACTTGTCACTCTCGAGGTCTTAATGGGATGCCAGGGCTGTGTGACAATCTCTCATGATCCGGAAATGTTTTCACCTGGTGAATTTCTACTTCTCAGAATGCAGCCTCATGTTGCTTTGCTCCTTAAAATAGAAACTCATATAAACAGAACTGTTGCTAAGTGTAGTAACTTATTGAAGATTCCAAGTTTAAAATACTATGTGAAATAAGCAGTAATTTTATTCATCCACAATCACCTACAGCTTGGCTCCAAAATTAAGAGGCATGTGATTAGGATCTAAATTTCTTTACCAAAATCCATTTCTTTCCTTATTATTTATATAAAAATTTTTATTTTTATTTATTTCATTTGAAAGATAAAAGAGACAAAAAGAGAAAGATTAGATCATCCATCCTCTGCTTCATTGCCCAAATGGCTGCAACAACTGTGGCTTTGCCAAGCCAAAGCCAGGGCCAAATACGTGGGCCCTCATCTGTTGCTTCCAAGAGTATGCATTAGTGGGAAGCTGGATTAGAGGCAGAGAATCCAGAATTCAAATCTGACACTCTGATGTGGAGATATAAGTGTTCCAAGAAGCAACTTTAACCATTGCACCAAACATCTACCCGAGTTGTACAATAATTTTAAATATTTCTAGCATTTAATTCCATATTGAATGATTTCAAATAGTATTAGTAGAGTAAAACATACTAATCGTTATAACCTATGGGAGTCATTATCCTTAAATATGCATATTGCATTAACTCAGGTTAACACAGAAGAATCTGATAATCTAATAGAAATAGACCAATAATGTCATGTCTTTGAATCCTGAGTTTTGTTTATTCAAACTCCAAATTTTAAAGTAAATAAGTAAAGTAAGTAAAAAGAAAGAATGATTAGATAATCTTAAAATTAAGGCACTAGAGATAAATATAAAATTAAAACATCTAACTTGACCCAACTGCATTCTGAATGGCATTAAATTAGTATAAATGGAAAACATTCTCCAGAAAGTGATGGGGAAAAAGAAGAAAAATGAAGGTTGAGGTGAGTGTGGGGTAATCGGACAGACTGTTTTGTTGAACCTTAAGCAAAGGAGTAGCTGATTACTCTGTCAAATAATTCTGATCTTTGTCACAAACTGGAACATTAGAAAGCAAAGCAGTCTCCAGTGTCAGCCTTCATATGCACTTGACTTTCCAATCACGGCATTAGCATATTTTACATTTACTTGATAGAAACTTTTACATTTCTTTTATCAAGGGACTTTTGCATTTTTTCAATAAGGCAGAAATCATTATGAAAATTGAATTCCACTACTCTCTTGTGAAGTGGACTTTTTATTTGAATCCGAGGAAGAATTTTGAATGCCAGGGAATATTGGGATCTTTATTTCTTCAGTTCCATATTTTCCTGAGGAAGTGCATCAGCTCACTTTTTTATTGCATTCTCATTTGAAGTTTGTAACATCAAAGCAACAAATGTTCTCTTGCAGTTTAGTTTCTCTGAAATCTATTGACTCTCCATAACCTCCAGCATTCAAAGAATGCAGAGCACACACATCAGGAGTTGCTGTGTGGAGCCGTTAGATACACTGTTAAGTGTACATTTGAGACCATGTGCGCAGTCCCAGCTGTGACCTTTTTGATACTCATAAGGAATAATGGGGAAAATCACTACCGCTGTTCTCAAACACTCAGCAAATTATTAAGCATTGCTCTCATTCATGTAAAATTAATTTTAACTCTAGTGTCTCATAGTACTTTAGCATTAGAAATTGTATTTTCTTTCCCATTCATTGAGTATATGGAATACAAAATAAAAAAAAAAGAAATCTACACAACATAAAATGTAGTCAGCTTATTTCAAATAATAAAAATCAATTCTCTAGTAGTGAATACCCATATAGCAAGTTTGTTTTCAGTAGTAAACGGATATTAATTTACTGGCAATTGTCTTTAAAATAAATACACTGTCAAAAATTTGAAACCAGCAATGATCGTTAATTTCAAAATTCTTAAAAAGAACAAGTCTCACAGGAAATATTCCTTGTTCATGATGTAACTGAAATAAACAAGGAACCCAAAACATTAATAAGCTACTTTTTCCTTTAAGATTTATTTATTTATTTATTTATTTATTGACAGGCAGAGTAGACAGTGAGAGACAGAGAGAAAGGTCTTCCTTTTGCCATTGGTTCACACTCCAATGGCCGCCGCGGCCAGTGCGCTGCGGCCAGCACACCGCACTGATCAGATGGCAGGAGTCGGGTACTTATCCTGGTCTCCCATGGGGTGCAGGGTCCAGGTACTTGGGCCATCCTCCACTGCACTCCCTGGCCACAGCAGAGAGCTGGCCTGGAAGAGGGGCAACCGGGACAGAACCGGCACCCCAACCGGGACTAGAACCCGGCGTGCCGGTGCCGCAAGGCGGAGGATTAGCCTAGTGAGCCGCGGCGCCAGCCAAGATTTATTTATTTTAAACTCAGAGTTAGCAGAGAGAAAGAGAGAGAGAGCGAGGTCTCCCATCTGATGGTTCTCTCCTCAACTGGCCTCAATGGCCGGAGCTGCGCTGATCTGAAGCCGGGAGCCAGGAGCTTCTTCTGAGTCTCCCACGCAGGTGCAGGGGCCCAAGGATTTGGGCCATCTTCTTTCTGCTTTCCCAGGCCATAGCAGAGAGCTGGATGTGAAGTGGAGCAGCTGGGTCTCGAACCAGTGCCCATATGGAATGCTGGCGCTTTAGACCAGGGTGTTAACCCACTGTGCCACAGTGCCAGCCCCAACAATCTACTTTTAGTAAGAATTGTATTGGGAAATAAATACCACTAGTTCTTTGAGTGAACATCTTAAAAACTTTAAAGTACAACTAATTAAATCATGTTATTTAATTTTAAAATAATATTTACAAATCTCCATAGATACTAATTTTTATAATAAATTCAGAAATATTTTTCAATTGGGAGTCATAACTGAGAGAGTTCTGTAGACTTTGCTAGACCAATTCTTACTTTCCTTTAGCCTCTTCAACTAGTTTAGATGCTTTCCTACAGTTAACACACTTTGTTCAATCCTGTATATAAGCAAACAAGATTTTCCACTTCTTGGAGTCTTCATTTCCTTATGAGAGCCCTGTATCATATAAAACAAATAAATTTCTGAATTTTTTCCCCTTAATCTATCTTACGCCCAATTAATTCTCAGGCCCTGCTGGAGACACTAAGAAAGTAGAAGTAAAGTTTTGCTTTCTCTACACTGCACTATATATATTATGATAAAAACTACAAGACAATTAGAATATTAGCACATTTTAACTATATTCAAATATTGATATATGAGATACTTTATTTTGCTTGTAAAATTTTTTCTCATTTCTGCAACTCTCTCAAGAAAAATACTGTTAGTGTTTTTACCACTTTCTTGAGGCACAGCTTTAACTGTAATAGTTGTCACTCATGAATACAGTTTTTATTTATTTATTTATTTATTTAATTTAATTTTATTTTTTTGACAGACAGAGTGGACAGTGAGAGAGAGAGACAGAGAGAAAGGTCTTCCTTTGCCGTTGGTTCACCCTCCAATGGCCTCCGCGGCCAGTGTGCTGCGGCCGGCGCACCGCACTGATCTGATGGCAGGAGCCAGGTACTTATCCTGGTCTCCCATGGGGTGCAGGGCCCAAGGACTTGGGCCATCCTCCACTGCACTCCTTGGCCACAGCAGAGAGCTGGCCTGGAAGAGGGGCATCCAGAACAGAATCTGGCGCCCCAACCGGGACTAGAACCCCGTGTGCCAGCGCCGCAAGGCGGAGGATTAGCCTACTGAGCCGCAGTGCTGGCCCATGAATACAGTTTTTATTCTTAAGCTCTGTGCCAAAGTTTACCTGAGCTCAGAATTACACACACACGCATACACACTTGTCATGACACAGTTGAGCCATGCTGTGCATGGTATGATTTACCCAACCTTCTATTCATTGGCCTCCAAATCTAACTTTGAATACACAATAAGCTAGTAATACAACAGGAGTATATGATAGCCTATTATGGTGGGAATTGATGAATTCAGTCTGAGGGTCTAAGTCTTACATAATCAAGGGATGCTTCTTCAAGAAAAATAATTCAAAATTACTGATTCAAAATAATATTTAAAAGCCCATCTATCAGAAGTTAAACCTTCAGGTTTACAACAAATCCACCTGTGATACTATCTTATCTTGTATTCAGTAATGAACAGAGTATTATTTCTCATTTCTCATATGCTTTTGTCAACTCTTTATACCTGTTGTCTTTATAACGTATCATCATAACACTAACATTCAACAATTACTTCGAACCTTCTTGCATCACCCACCTGAACCCAGTGCCTGTCCCCAGGCCTGCTCTATGTTGGAATACCCATGTGCTTGAGTAAAGCTGATGAGTCTTTGGACATTTGGATGTTTTTAGACCAAATGGGTATGCATTTAGAGATATGAAGCATTTGCATTGTTCTGAGATACTCCTAAAGTATGAACTAAAAAATACTTTGTAAACACAATTACTAGAATAGTTTTTTTTTTTTTTTTTTTTTTTTTAATCTTACTTAATGAACATTTTAGAACATAGTCTCTTTTCAGGTAGACAGTACTCTTTAAATTGCTCTTGATTCACATCAGGCTTCATATTTATTATTCTTGGAAATGTTTTAAAACATAATCTCTTAATGTTCTTTTTCATTGATTCTTCAGATCAAAATGGAAATGATTTTTGTTATTTTTCAGTTAATCAAATCTTCACACAGTCATTCACTAAATGATTGAAGTTTGAAATACGCTATCTGAAACAAATGCCTTCTAATTTTTAAGGAGAGCTCTATGGAATATATTTATTAAAGTTGGAATGCAGATTAAACTCTGCAAGGTTAAATGACAAGGTTAAGTGTCTAATTTTGCAGCCCTTTTATACCTGGTGAGTGCTAAGGCTTTCCTAATGATAGGATTAAATATGGTTTCTAGCTACAAACAGTTGCTTGTCGTTCCCTGTAGGTTAGGCTCTATATTCTGTGCTTATCACAAACAGAGAGGAAATAACTTTCTGGGTCTTTTGTGAGTCTTTTAAAATGCACAGACTTTGGGGAAATCATATTTTCTTGAAGGAAATGAGGCATGACCAATCACACAAAACGTGAGAAAATCCCTTGATAGATGACCTTTGCCACGTGTAAAAGAAACTGTTCAGTGGCTGAGGTTTCATGGATTTCATGCATGGAAATCAGATTTTCTGGCCACCAGTGCTGTTCAGTAAATAAATAATCCATCATTGTGTCAAACAGTTGAAACATGGAGATACTGCCCTTGCTATCTGAATAGACAGTTCGAGTTAGTAAGTTATGTAAACTGTGTGCATGTCAGCAGTTGTGTGAGCAGTATTCTAGTTTTCAATGTGTAAAATAAAACTACTTAGTTTTGGTAATGTTATCCAAATAGCAAAGCATTCATTTGCTTCTCCCTAAATTTACAGATTTACTGATGTGTGGGGAAGGTGTTATTGTGAGTTCCCAAGTAGACTCAGATGTGTCAGAGCATTGTCCTAAATGTAAGTAGTTCCAATGACATTAGATATACCAACATATCATTTCATTAAAATCAGTAAGAACATCTTCCTTAGAATGTGATAGCATGGTTCTCCTGAATTCTGTTTTAAAACTTGGGCTTTAAACACATTGTTGTTGTTATTAAAATATAGGAGTCATTTTCTCATTGAACAAGTTCTGTGTGCTTGAGGTTCCATGCACCGTTAATTTTACTGGTCAAAATAGCTTTAATTCTTGCAGTTGAATTGTGAACTAGTTTCAGTTTCAGTATTTAGCAAGTTAACTTACATCGGTTTCTACTAATGAATTATTTTATTTTAAGTTCCCAGGTGGGTTCTGTTTCTCCTAAATAGGGAGGCATATCCAACTATTTCAACTATGTTTCTGGCACTGAGAGTATTTATGTTCTTTTCAGCTAACTCCTACACTCACGTTTGCTATTTAAAGTACTTTCTTGCTGAAATGTCAGGCCCCTCCTGCCACAACAAAGAGCTTCCCTTCCCTGTCTTATCTGCTAGGTTTCCCAATAGCACCTCACTGACAAAAGCCTTTTTTGCTTTTCCAGTGTACTGTGGATACTTCTTTTGCTTTAAAGCTCAAGAATTTCTCATTTCATTTGGTTAACTCTCTCCAGTATTTTGAGAAAATGCTATCAAAGTAGTCTGGGAGGTAGGTACAAAATGAGATACATGGAAAATCACCCAGAAAAGAAGAAATTAAAAATAAAAACTTGTGAGCTTTAAACACTAAACGTTTGTTTTCCTTTCAAAAGATTAGTCAAAATATTTAGGATGTCTTACCAAATATGGTATATTTATATGTAATTATGCTGTTTTAATTTGATTCTGTATGAAATTCACTTTTTGAAATATTTTCAGAGATCTGATTATCACTTGATTTTAGTTAAAATGAATTTAACTTAGTTTCCAAACTCTGTTACGACAGAGATTGTTTGGCTTTTAATTTGATAGCTAATTAAACCGAATACTTCTTAAGCATTTCTTATTCTGGTTTGATTTACTAAAATAAAGAAGAGAGAGAGCATGGGATTATTGTATAATTTGTAGAGTAAATTAATAGAAAAGACAAACGTGATTAACAATTTATAAAAAAGGAAAAAGAAGTAAAAAAAGAAAGACTTTATCTTGTTCTTTCTTATATTCTAATACAAATTAGTCACAAAACACTTGTTTTAATGTTTGTAAAAAAAAAAAAAAAAAACAAAAAACTGGAAGTCTCCATTTTTTCTGAGAATTCAAAAAAAATTATCAATTTCACCAGTCAGATATCAATAACATTTGCTGAATATTAGCATTTTAAAAAATTCATATGTTCATCAGTTACACTGCTGGTATCATGATCTGTTTTTATCTATCATTGATTTCCTGTAGGGAAGGTTGATGTCCAAGAATCACAAAATCTATTGACAGTGCTGAAAAGATTTGCCTCAATGAATATTTATGAGTACTAGGTTAATCCAGGCTGAATATTCTATTTTTAACAAGTTCCCCAGTTTATTTCTCTAAATTTGAACAATCACACAGATATATATCATAAACTGTGTTTGGTTCATTTGGATATCTTTATTTTTATTGGACAAGTGTTTTATGCTAATTCTTCAAAAATTTGAAAGATAAAAGAAAGTGTAACCATTGTTAACTATGGGATATATACACTTTAGAATATTTTTAATGTTTATAATTCTCTTTTTTTTTATTTTTTAAAGGTTTATTTTATCTGAAAGGCAAAGATAGTGAGAGAGAGTGAGAGAGGGAGAGAGAGAGGTGTCCTATCAGTAGGTTCAGTGCCCAAATGGCCATAAAGGCTAGAGCTATAACGGGCTGAAACCAGGAGCCTGGACCTCTGACTGGGGCTCCTACAAGAGTGACAGGGGCCCAAGTACTTGAGCCATCTTTCATTGCTTTTCCAGGCACATTATCAGGAAGCTGTGTTAGAAACAGACTAGCCTGGACTTGAATAAGTTTTGTAATGAGGGATGTTAGCTTTGCAGGCTGTACCTTAACCTGCTGTGCCACACTACTGATCCCAATATTAATAATTAAAATGGGTAAAATAGAAGATAAGAAAAACATACAATTTTTTTATTTGACAGGCAGAGTAGACAGTGAGAGAGAGAGACAGAGAGAAAGGTCTTCCTTTGCTGTTGGTTCACCCTCCAATGGCTGCTGTGGACAGTGTGCTATAACCAGGACAGAATCCACGCCCCAACAGGGACTAGAACCCAGTGTGCCGGCACCGCAAGTGGAGAATTAGCCTATTGAACCCTGGCGCCGGCCAAAAAACATACAATTTTATGCAAATTATGTCTCATTCTACTTTTTGCATTTAATAATATATTGTGGATATCTTACCAAGTCCAAGGATACAAATGTATACTGTAACTGCCATGCACATATATATTTTTTTAACTTTTATTTAATGAATATAAATTTCCAAAGTACAGCTTATGGGTTACAATGGCTTCCCCCCCATAACGTCCCTTCAACCCGCAACCCTCCCCTTTCCCACTCCCTCTCCCCTTCCATTCACATCAAGATTCATTTTCGATTCTCTTTATATACAGAAGATCAGTTTAGCATACATTAAGTAAAGATTTCAACAGTTTGCTCCCACACAGAAACATAAAGTGAAAAATACTGTTTGAGTACTAGTTATAGCATTAAATCTCAATGTACAGCACACTAAGGACAAAGATCCTACATGAGGAGTAAGTGCACAGTGACTCCTGTTGTTGACTTAACAAATTGACACTCTTGTTTATGGCATCAGTAATCACCCTAGGCTCTTGTCATGAGCTGCCAAGGCTATGGAAGCCCCCTGAGTTCACCAACTCTGATCATATTTATACAAGGCCATGGTCCAAGTGGAAGTTCTCTCCTCCCTTCAGAGAAAGGTACCTCCTTCTTTGATGACCCATTCTTTCCACTGGGATCTCAGTCGCAGAGATCTTTCATTTAGGTTCCCCCCCACCCCCCAGAGTGTCTTGGCTTTCCATGCCTGAAATACTCTCATGGGCTTTTCAGCCAGATCCGCATGCCTTAAGGGCTGATTCTGAGGCCAGTGTGCGGTTTAGGACATCTGCCATTCTATGGGTCTGCTGTGTATCTCACTTCCCATGTTGGATCTTTCTCTCCCTTTTTTATTCTATCAGCTAGTATTTGCAGACACTATTCTTGTTTATGTGATCCCTTTGGTTCTTAGTCCTATCATTATGATCACTTGTGAACAGAAATTGATCACTGGGACTAGTGAGGTGGCATTGGTACATGCCACCTTGATGGGATTGAATTGGAATCCCCTGGTATGTTTCTAACTCTACAGTTTGAGGTAAGTCAGCTTGAGCATGTCCCGAATTGCACATCTCTTACCTCTCTTATTCTCACTCTTATATTTAACAGCACATATGTATTTTAATCATTATTCTGGGATCTTGCCTCCATAGTGATAAGAATTCAAAGCAGAAGCACAAATACAGTAAACAACACAGAGCAAAACAGGGGCCAACACTGTGGTGCAGTATGCTAAGCCTCTGCTTGCAGCACCATTATCCAATATGGGTATCAGTGCATGTTCCTGGTTGCTCTTCTGATCTGGCTCTTTACTATGGCCTGGGAAAGCAATGGAAGATGGCTCAGGAGCTTAGGCCTCTGAACCTGAGTGAGAGACCCAGAAAAAGCTCCTTCCTCCTGGCTTGGCCCAGCTCAAGCCGTTGTGGCCATTTGAGGAGTGAGCCAGTGTGTGGAAGACCTTTCTGTCTCTCCCTTTCTCTGTAATTCTACCTCTCAAATAAATAAATAAAATCTTCAGAGAGAGAGAGAGAGGGAGAACTTAGTTCAAAAAAAGAGAGTGTTAACATACATTCATGAATGAGTGTGAACCAGTCACATAGAGATACTTGTCATGAATGGGCCAGAAAGTTGCCTATGAAGAGAGAGGAGAAGGAGATCAGAGAAGGTATTGACACATAAGTATGGTCGTGAAGCCCAGTGCAAAAGAAAGGCCCCTCCCATTTGTTCAGCCTCTCTTATGAGACAGGCAATGATTCTCCAATTGAATATACAAATGAGATAGAGATGCTTTCTGTGGGTTTTATGGTAGTTCCATGTGGAGTTTAACTTCTGTGTGGCCATAATGGCATCTTCTCTTTCCTATACACAGATGTATCATAGGAACACGGGCATTCTAGATTGACAGGTAAGGGAATAGAGTTACAATGTGGAGCTGACGGAAATTCCAGCTTGCTTATTCCTATTTAATTCCCTACCCAGTTTCCCCATACCGTAACTACAGTTACGTGCTGCATAATGTTTTGGCCAACCACTGATAGAGCTGAAAAAATTCTATCTCTCAGTAACTTCATATCTATATAATGTTCTAACACATCACATTACTCACATGTTTGTGGTAATGCTGATGTAAAAAAAAAAAACCTACTGCATTACTAGTTTTATAAAAGTGTAGGAAATGCAATGATGTCCAATAGATAATACCTGATAATGAAATCAAAACTCTATACAGTGTCTTGAATGCAGATATCATTAGACCCCAGTTTCTCAGCCTCTCTCTGGTAGATTTACATTTCGTATCCCTGCTTTTATGATCGCAGATCAACCAGATTAACTTGCTGAACAGATGGATTGGTGCAGCTGGCCCTACAAGTTCTATGATCAATCACCTGACTCATAAAACCATTTTGTTTCTCCAGTAGATAGCATTCTTGATATTTAGTCTCCTCTCAGGAATTCCTTTTACCAGGAACCCCAGACTGGAACAAAAAGTAACTACCACCAGTATGTAGCCCAAAACTGAGTGAAACCCCTTTGCCATCATCAAAATTCTCTAAAGAACAAGAAATTGCTTGCCAACCGAAAGAGGGTCATGAACACTGCAGTACAAACAGAAACTTGGGCAGGAGTTGAAGATGTAGCCCTCAATCCCATTCAGTCTATTAGAACCTCAGGGACCATGGAAATTAAGTGATAGTTGCTGGCCCCTTGCTCTGTGTTTTCAATATACACCTTCTTTCTTCCAACACTACCATATCAGTGATTGACTTTCTGTGAAGTGGATGAGCAAACTGAAGCTTTTGGGTTCTATCATATCTCCTCAAATCAATTTTGAGAGTATTCTATGATATGATAAAAAGTAACTGTTACTGATTTATGTATTTACTATACTTCATTTTTAATCTTTATTTAAAATTATGTAGCTATTTAAAAGGCACAGTGACACAGAGAGAACAACAACCTGACAGAGACACAGAGAATGAGACAGAAATCTTCCATCTGCTAGTTTATTCCCAAAATGCCCACAACCAAAAGGGCTAGACAAGGCCAAAGACAGGAGCTCAGAACCGCATCTAGATCTCCCATGTGGTTGGCAGGGACTCAAATCCTCTGCTGCCTCAAAGGATGTGCATTTGCAAGGAGCTGGACTGGAAATGACACTTTGATATGAGACGTAGGGATCACATCACAAGCTGTAGCTTAATCTGTTGCACATAATGCCAGCCCCTAATCTTTGTTTTAAAGTATACTTCTGTCCAAAAAAATACTGTAAAGGTATTATGTTGTGTTACAGTGACTGTAACCTTGTATATCTCATGTGTACTGTATTTCCTGATTGTACCAAGAAACCACTTCCAGTGATTGACTTAAACTCTCCAGGTTGTATAAATTTACCTTGTGATGTTTGGCTTTGAATTAGATACCATCAGCTCCTACTCCTCCATGGTCTCCTAGCCTCCTTCCTTAGCTTACAGTTTCCTCGCCCTGTTTTTGCTAAAACTAACTTGCTGAATTGAGGGAGTAGAGCAGCTAGCCCTACAGGATCCCTGAACACCAGGAGGCAAAGTCATTCATCTCCCTGTAAATAACAACTTGATATTCAGACTTGTTAAAGGGTTTTTCAGAAACTTGGGGTCCCAGTAAGAAGTAACTACCATCTGCACCAAGACTCACTGGAACCCACATTTCCATGATCAAAATTTCCCAAAGGACACAGTAGCACCAACCAATCAAAGGAGGTCACAACCAGGGACGTGGACTTGAGCTGAGCATGCACCTGTTACTATAAGTACCTTTCCCCACAACCCTTCAAGGAGCCCATGAACTGCACAGTAGCTGCCTAGCTCATTGGTATGTGTTTTATCATGAATCTACATTCTTTCATCACTCTGGTGTCAGTAATTAGCTTACTGAACATCAGACAAACCAATTTCATTTTGGGGGTTCTATAATAATTCCACCAGTTTGGGGGGTGTTCTATGACAGTGCAAAAATGGAAATCCTGAAGGATTTCCTGAAGGATCATAGAAGCACCTGAGTGTTGACAAAGATGTTTATTGTCTCAGCACAAAAGTGGGAGTTTCTCAGGGGAGCCCTTCAAAGTTACAAGATGCTTATGTACTACTGTATCTGAAAAAGTAGGATCCTTTCCTTTTGTCTTCAGAGCATAACCTGCAACAGTACTGGAAAGAAATTATGGAAAATGCACTTTGGTTAATCTTCTAAAATGGTAAAAGGGACAGAGATATCAGTACTTCGACAAAGTACAAGAAAATAGTCACTACCAGGGCCGGCATTATGGTGTAGGGGATCAAGCCGCCACCCGTGATGCCTGTAATATACAAGGGCAATGGTTCATATCTCAACTGCTCCACTTCAGATCCAGCTCCCTGTTAATAGCCTGAGAAAAGCAGAGGAAGATGGCACAAGTGTTTGGGTCCCTGCCACCCATGTTGGATACATCGATTAATTGGCCAATTAGGAAGTGCACTGGGGAATGGAAGATACCTCTCTCTCTCTCTCTCTCTCCCCCCCCCCCCCCGCCTTGATCTCAGTAACTCTTTCTCTCAAATAAATCTTTTGAAAAAATAGTCAAAGCTACTTGGTGGTTCATGCTCTATCATACTGTAAATTTTTAAACTTCATATTATCTCTCATTTTCCTTCTATCCCAATATCTGCCACAAAGAGGCTGTGAGCACCTCACTTATGGGAACAGCAGCATCAGTGTGAAAAGATCGTCCTGGGTCACAAGTTCTCCTTACTCTCCTTCGCTGATGACCCAGTAACACCCAAAGGCACTGTTGAAGTCACTGTAGCCTTTTCTTCTGTGCTGTACCCTGACTTCCTTCTGAGAAAGACACTTGACGACAGTAACTGGCTCTTCTTTGGCTCTCACCTGCTTAGTTGAGCCCTCTCCTTTGAGGCTTTCTTCTGTGGTCCCTTCTCAGCAGACAGAGGCTCTCACTGTCTTTCCTGTGAGTGTAGTGAAATGTATTTGCCTGAACCTCATATGTAACATATCATCACCTAAAGAAATCACAGATGTATATAATATGCATAACTATGGATTCATATAACTGATACATTACTGCCAACTTTAGAAATAATGTTTCTAATTTTTGCTAGTTGTATTTAAATGAATATTCATAACTGGCATAAATATGTTTATATATGTGTATACACATAAAATATTACATAAAACTAGAAACAATAAAGTGTTTTATTTTAGGAAATAAAAATCTGATTTTAAAAGAAATACATGATGAATTTAATTTTCAATTTAGGTGAGATCACGAATGTGAATGTCTAAATAATTATCAAAGTTAATGATATATTCAGAATTTCATCTATCAAATTATCCAAGACTGGATCAAAATTCATCTATTTTTTGTAGAATACTGTGAAACTTACCCAAAGAGATGAAAATGTGTTTTAAGATAAAGTGTCTGTCATCTTGACACAATATCAAGTTGGTGAGATGTGATTTAGTTTCCTATTAACAAAAAAACAACTCAAGTCAGGATATGTGGTTAAATGTATCAATTTTAAAAATTGTTGCTACTATTTTGACTAAAGATGACCTAAATAAAGAGACCATAGCTAGGCAACAGGCCATTTTAACGATTTGACTCATTATTCATTTAGATGGGGTATTCTCCCTATTTTATATAGCAAAATACACAGAGAGAACATTTTTGTTAACAATGTGAAAGAAAAGAAAAAATTCTCTTCAAAGGAGAACACAAAAAACAATTTTTTATGAAATATTTATCATTTCAGGGTTACTAAGAGTATCATTTTATTCTTTATTAATGACCTTCATCTAACATTTTAAAATGCAGATTAAAAGTATTATATAGAATGAAATGTAGATATTCAAAGATTAAAATTTACTTTCATTATATGTTTGACTAATTTAGATATCTAGATGCTTTCTAAAGATGTTTAAATGAGAGAGATGCTAGATTGATTGATGGAGAATGTATAGTAAACTTTTTTATTATAAATGTCAAATTGACCTTAGTTTTGTGCCAAAGTTCACCTATAGATTTGGAAGGCGTCTGTCTTGAAAATGCAGCTTCCTTCTTATTGATTCAAGCATATGCACACACTCATACACACACAGAATCCATTTTTGTTCTTTCAATGTAACAAAAAAATGCAGATATTTTCAGACCTTGACTATATAATTCTCAGCATGAGAAGCAATCCCTTCATTAAAAATAAATAAATAACTAGAGAAGAGCCTGTATTCTATACCCTGGAGAAATCCTGACTGTGGTTTGATACCCAAGAAGAAAAGCCTTTGAAATGAATCTAATGTCATGTTATTGAAAATGTAGCCGCACAGATTAACTTTTTTTCACTCTGCAATCGCTTACAAAGCTTCAAATGCCCAGAAATCTCCTAAACCAGACCATTTAAGGAATCTAAATAAGCTTGCACGGTTTTAAGCTTTCTGACTTTGAATGTTAGCTTTGAAGTTTTGCCAGAACCTGACTGTAGAAGAGTTACTTTTAAACTGAATCCATGACACTAGAATTAGTGCTGGGGGTTTCATATCCCTAACCATGATCTTGACCATGGTAACAATAGACAACCATCACATATGGTACCTCTGAATTAATAACTCTCCAAAGATAAGATGTGTAACATCCTGGCTCCAATATTTATTTATTTTCCATCTTTAAACACTGGGGCGTTGGATAATGTCCAGTTTAAAGAGCCAATTTCCTTAATGGCATATGGCATTTGTCCATGGAAAGGAGAGCATAGAAAAGAGAAAGGAAAGACATTTGTAAATGGTTGAAATATAAAAGTCCCAATGTTATATTCCATCCCCATCCACCCACTTTCTTTTTTCTTTTTTTTTTTTTTTATTAGCTGAAAATCCTATAGCAAAATTCTGGGCAACCCTCCACTGCCATGTATCTTTTTATCCAACCTACACTCAGACTGATTCTATTCCTGTAAACTTTTCTGGACCTTTGCATAAACAAATTTCTCCTCATAGCATGAGGTTAATTACAAACTTTTAAATATCAAGGTACATACTTTCTTTTAGTTTGGAAAATTATACTTTGTCAGTTAAGTGAGAAAAATATATTTGACATGAGTCTTTCCCTCGCATCCAAAATTGGACATGAAATTTCCACCCATAGGGGAAAATCCCCAAGTTTGTACAATTGGATGGTGAAGAAAGTCACATATGGGGAGATTTATTATTGCCCTCAATTCCCCAGATTTTCCAAGAAAACATCAATGCTATTATTAGCATATAGGCTGGCATCTGTCACAAAATTAAGGGGTAAGAATATTGTCCCATAAGGTTTATCATTCTGTCAACTAAAATATTTGGTTAGTAATTATAACAGAAAGAGAAAGGTAGATATATTCAATAAGTATGTATATATGAGTTTCACTAAACATTCAAGTATATGTAAATAAGTACATACATGCATACACATCTCAAGTAGCTATGTCAAATGTTAAACTGGATTAAAATTCTTCTTGATTGAATGACTTTATAGGATGTTCTAAGAAAATGAGGCTCCAAGTAACTAAATTTGTACAGCAGTTCAAATAAAAATGTAATCAACTGTGAGGGCATCTTGTAGGTTTAAAATGTTTTATGTATTTCATTTGTAAACAGAGGTAACAAAAAAGGGAACTACTCATTGATTTTCTATGTAGATACTATCAAAGCAATTATATTTATTCACTCTGCTGACAATGATAAAATTTGTTTTATTATGTTTAACATGTAAACAAAAAAGTAAAACAAAGAAAATGTACTAGTTTTAAAATTCTTTCTAATCATATTTTATATGCTCCATGTTTAAGTTGTTTAAGGAATTTTAATGGAAGTTAGAGAACAATTCTGGTAAGTGTACTGATTTACTATAATCTTCATTTTCAAGTTAATTTTAAAAATCCCAAATTCATAATCAATTTTAAAGCTGTTAAAAGCATCAACCTTAACCTCATTTAAATATTTTTAAAGATTTATTTATTTATTTGAAATAGTTACAGACAGAGGAAGATACACACACACACACACACACACACACACACACTGGAGAGAGAGGGAGAGAAAAGAGAGAGAGAGAGAGAGAGAGAGTCTTCTCTCTGTTCACTCCCCAAAGTGACTGCAATAGCCAGGGCTGAGCCAAGCAATGGTTAAGGGCATGGATCTTCATCCTGGTCTCTCATGTGAGTGCAGGGTCCCAGATACTTGGGCCATCTTTGCTGCTTTCCCAGATGCATTACCAGAGAGCTGGATTGAAAGGATAACAGCTGGAACTTGAACCAGAGCCTGAAATAGATGCTGGCACATCGCTTTACCCATAGCTTTACCCACTATGCCACAATGCTGGGTCCTAAAGTACTTTAATATGCAAAATAAAATGAAATAGTTTTTAGTTCCCAGGGTGAATGCAATTATATTGCTCATAAAAATGTAAAAACTACATTAAATGAATGGAACAGCTAAAAAGTCTTTACTGTGTCTTTGATCAATAATCAGCCAATATGAACATTTTGTTTCTGCCAGCGTGGAAACTGACAAACTAATACAAGCAAATATGAACATTACATGATCACACACATGTTTACAATAAAGCATGCTTTCTTTTTGTTTCTGAGATCTTAGATTACAAATTTTCATTCCTTCTTTCTTTCATAACTCTTTGACGACTTTACTCCTTCATTCCTTTCTTCCAGTTTCCTCCCTTCTTTCCTTCCTCCCTGCCTTTCTTCCTTCTGGCATTTCTTCTTTTTCTTTTCTAGAGAAGGCAGGATATTTCAAAACAATTTTATTGGTTAAAGGTATGCCTATTTTTGTCTTTTAAGTCAATGAACACTTATGTTGTCCCAGCTTTGATTTTAGGTCTTGGTAATATTTACATGAGAAAAATATTATGGCGTCTTTGGAGACTTAATAAATTTATGATTTAGATACAGTATTGTGAAACAACTATGCCTGAATTGTGTATAAACTTGATTCATACTACTTTGAAATAATATAAAGTAAAATATTAGTAAAGTATTTCTTCATGCAAAATCTTTAATATGGGGTAAATTAACCCAAAATTAAAAATTTATCTGATGTTTATAATTTTGCAATTTTCCATAGAATGAACTATGAATTTGCCTTAATCTATTGATGCATGGTTATGTGAATTTTATTGTTAAAAATAACCAATGATATTTTTCAAGATGTAGGTTTTCTTCAAATGAAACGTCCTGTATATCTTTAAAAATATATCAACATATATATATATATATATACACATATATATAAACTCTGTATGACTGCCATAGAATGCTTCAGCAATAAAATAAAAACTGAAATGATTTTGGAATTTGTGCAGAAGTTTTCTTGTTAAATTAGGTAGAAAAGACTTTACCATGCTGAGAAATAAGCATATGCAAACACAGCATGTTGAAGAGAAGTAGTCCAAATAACTACTATATAAGAATGGAGATAGTGATAGGCAATTAGACTGGACAGATAAGCGAAAGAAGCAACATAATTTTGATACATGATGGAAGTAATGGTAACTATAGAAATATTGTATTTTTACCACTATTTCTCAATATAAAGCCTTATGACTATGCATTTTTATCTCCACAGAATCAAAATATTGCATCAGTTTTCTCCCTCTATAATTGAATTTCTTAGTAGCAAGGATAAAACACATTTCTATGAAATACCATGGTGAAAATGATTCTATCCAATCATATTATTTATCAGTGGAGACTGAATTTATGATCCCCTCACAAGTGCTTAGTACAGAAGCTTGGAAAAGTAAACATTTAAGAAATGTTTTTTGAATTGAATCATATTTTATTTCATTAAATAAATCAGTTGCAACTTGTTTAGCCTTTTGTTTCCAATTTGAACATTCTTTTCCTATTTTTGTAGCACTGTAAAATGAATCACTGTTTCAAGTATTGAATCTATAAAATTATTGTTTTACCTATTTCAGACTCCCTTTTGAGGATAAAAAGAGATTTTGTGAATGTGTGAACTTGCCTTTATAGGTTTAAATGTTTAATGTAATATGCTTATTCTGGTTAATACTAAGTCCTCAACAAATAATTTAACAATTTAACATTTCAGTGGAAAAATGTTCTTTTATGATTTCTTTCTATATTTTCACTGTTTCCTTACAGATTTCTATCAACTTCTAAAATATTTTAACCAAGAAGGTATTAAATTAATATATGGCTTTTACCCTTTTCCAATTATTTAAAAAATATTTTAGGATTTTATGCTTACAATAATAGTGAACAAGTTTGCTTCAAGTCAACCTCTGTACAAACAACTATGTAACAACATAAAAATATGTGTTAGATGTCATCTAAAGAGCTACAAATGCAGTGAGAACTTCATCCCTGAGACACAGGAAATCTAGAGATGAGTTCAATATTTAGGGTACTCTTTCTTTCAAAGCATGTACTACTTCAAACACAATTGAAAAGCTGCGCAGAACTTATAAAGATTTACCTCTCTCATGTGGAAAAAAATGAAATTTAGCATAATGTTTTATTGCAGGAATAATCATAAAATAAAACTGACATTTTTAGTAGGGACCCCAAAGAACTGAATACTCCCCGTGTTATGGAGATGTAGCCTAGAACTTTTAGAGACCAAGAGCAGGTACTGTTTGCAGGACTCCTGGAGAACAGAATAATGTTCGGGGAGAGAAACATGAAGATCTAAGAGGATCATCTTGCAGTAGTCAATAGAACATTAAGAAGGACATGCAACACAAGAAATACAGAGACCACCAGTAATGGACTGTGTCTAGCACTTACACGGGGTTGTGAGGAATAGTGCTCGTTTTTACTAAACAGTCCGGAAAATCAATAATTCTTATAGTATTAGAAATAGTACTGGGATAATTATTTCAATTTTGGAGGAAAACTAGCTATAGAATAATCACTCTTCTTGTGCATCCCAGTTGATGTTAAAAAACAAGAGCTGAAAGAATCACACATGTTTCAAGTAACTTAAAATGCATTCTAGAATAAAGCACAAGATTTATTGGAATAAAAAAATGTGTGTTACCAGGCAAAAATTCACAATATGTGGTAGCCAATGAAAAATTGCCATTTTTTAAAAGATTTATCCATTTATTTGAAAGGGAAAGTTATAGAGAGAGGAGAGATTGAGAGTAAGGTCTTCCATCCAATAGTTCTCTCCCCAAATGGCCACAACCTACAGGTTTGGGCCATGCCAAAGCCAGGAGCCAGAACATTTTTCTGGAACTCCTACGTGGGTACAGGGACCCACACACTTGGGCCATCTTCTACTGGTTTTCCAGCTGCATTAGTAGGGAGCTGAATCAGAAGTGGAGCAGCCGGGACTTGAACTGGTGCCCATATGGGATGTCGGTGCTGCAGGTCATGGTTTAACTCACTGCATCACAGTGCTGGAGCCCCCAAATTGCTAATCTTTAAGGAAAAAGAGAAAAAAAAAAAGGAACTATGATGAAAATGAAAATGGGTTAACTAAAACTAAGCCGGAACTGTGAACAGATGCTGGAATTAGATGCCATTTCCAATGCTCACATCCTGTATTAGAGCATTTGGGTGTAACACCAGGCTGTTGCTCCTGACTCCAATTATGTTGATGCAGGCTCTAGCACACAGCAACGACAGCTCAATAGCTGAGCTTCTGCCACCCTTAAGGGAAACCTAGATTGAATTTCCAGCTCCTGGCTTTGACATTGGTCTTCAGTCAGGCTGTTGCAAGCATTTGGCGAATGAACCAGCATATAGATGCTCTTGCCCACCTTCTCTCTGTCTCTGTCTCTGTCTCTGTCTCTCTCTCTCTCTGTCTCTTTGCTTCTCGAAAATAATAAAAATTTAAAAAAATAACTCTATGTAGAATATTTTTAAAAAAATCAAAGAAATGAAATGCATAAAAATTATCAAAATTGTAACTTTGATTAAAAACACAATGAGTTAACGAACTATTAGTAATTACAGAAGAAAATAGTACTGAATTTGAATTGGATTTGTTACAGCAATGCAAAAATTAAACACAAAACACAGAGAAAATTAACCTTAAAATGCATAGAGCATCATAGTCTAATTGAACAACTTCAAGTGACCTGATACAGTGTAATTGACATCTATGACAGAGGAGAGTGTGATCATGAAACATACTTTAAGTAATAATGCCTGAAATTTTTCCACTACAGTACTAAAATCAGGTTCTCAACAAAGCTCAAGCACAAGAAGCACAAAAGAACTTATGTCAAACTGCTCAAAACCAGAAATGGAGGGAAAAAATGCTAAAAGTACCAGAAGAAAAAAATGTGCAAGGAACAAACTTTATATCAACAGTAGTTATTTCATGAGAAAAATATAAAAAATGAAGACGGGGAAAAATACTCGCAGTTTAAAAATTCAACGCAGAAATTTATTCAAGGTGAAAAATACATTAAAACTTAAAGCAAAATATAGACTGTTGTAGACATCTATAATCGGAAGTAATTCATCTATAGCAGATCCACCATATGACAGATGTTTAGAGAAATCCTTCTGACAAAAAAGTGATACTATATGGATAAGTGAATTTACACAGAGGTACTGATAGCACTAGAAATGGCAACTACAAAGGGCTGGCACTGTGGCATAGTGGGTAAATCCTCCGCCTGCAGTGCGGGCACCCCATATGTGAGCTGGCTGGAGTCCTGGCTGTTCCTCTTCCCATCCAGCTCCCTGCTGGTGTGTCTGGGAAAACAGTTCAGGATGGTCCAAGTCCTTGGGCTCCTGCATCTACATGAGAGACCCAGAGGAAGCTCTAGGCTCCTGGTTTCAGATCAGCCAAGCTCTGGCCATTGTGGCCATTTGGGGAGTGAACCAGTGAGTGGAATATCTCTCTCTGCTTCTGCCTCTGCCTTTCTGCAACACTGTCTTTCAAATAAATAAATAAATAATAATAAAGTAATGGCAGCTACATGGACAAATACGTTCAAACTCTTTTCTTATTATCTAAATCTCTTTGAAATAATAGTACATTCAAAATTTTATCAATTTAGTGTTGCTTCATAATATCAACAGGTAAAAAAAGAGACAATATACAATAATGAATATCAAGAGTTAAAAATGCACATCAGTGATTCCAGATTTAGTAAAATCTATTTTCTTTTTCATAAAGAATCTATTTATTTGAGAGGGAAGAAAATTAAAAAAAAAAATCATCTACTTGTTGAATCACTATTCAAATGTATATAAGCCAGGAAGACAAACTCAAGCCAGGAACTCAATCCAGGTCTCCCAGGCTAATGTCAAGTACACAAATAAAAGATGAGATGTGATCTAGTATGTCAATTTGTATCATTAAGAATTTAGTTCTCCTGTCCCCCATATCTCTTTTTTTGCTTTCTGAAATACATTACGCCTAATTTTCCATAGGATAGTCTCGCTCAGTATCTTCCATGTTATAGAAATTTTGACAAAACATTTGCTGCAAAAATAGAGGAAATTAAAAAAAGAAATCTCTTCTAATATTGACAGTAAGGAGAAAAACACTTTTTCTTAGAAACATAAATCTCCCTTAGATTCTTTGTCCTGATTAAACTTTCTGTCCACTTCTGTGTTAATTGCTGTAGCCAGAGGCATGACCTGGGGGGCCATAAGTGAATCTTGGAGAAGAGGCTTGAATAACCCATATCACTTATTTGATTCAGTAAGTTAATTTTGTTTCCTGAAAAAAGCAAAGCTGAATAGATACATTTTTACTGCTCATTTGTTTTCATGTGAATTTGACTTATTTGGTGATAGCTTGTTTCAGTATGAAGAATTTCCTTGAGTATCCTTTGTATTAATTTATTAATATAAAATTCTTTCAGTCTGGTTACCCAAGAATACATTTATTTACCCTTAATTTTTAAAGGGTAATTTTGCTGGGTATAGAATTCTTAGTTGAGCTGTTTTTTCAACACTTGGTATACTATTCACTATTTTGTTGTGCTCTGACATTTCTGATGAAATATGAGTCTTTAATTAATACATAGGCATATATATTAAAATTTGTTTTCATCATGCAGATTTCAAAAATTTTTTCTTTGCCCTTCAACAGTTTGATTATGATGTTTATATTGTGAAACTTTAGTTGAAGTTGCTTGAGCTTTGTGGATCTGTAGATTAGTGGTTTTCATCAAATTACTGAAATTTCAAGTAATTTTTCCAAATAATGTCTTCTGCTCTTTTCTTCCTCTTTTCTTCTATGGGAACTGCAATTCCACTTGCATTGGTATATCCAACTTCAGCCTGTGGCACTCTGGGGCTGTTTTTTTGTGGGGAGCAACTCGGACTAGACTGTTACTTGAATTAAGACTTATTCTATGCATCTGCTCTCCCACAATATGGCGCTGGGAGAGGAGGAAACAGCTTCTACACAGCTGCCTCCAGTTCAACCAATAAACTGTAGGACCTGCTCCTGATTGGAGTAGAGCAGCGTACTCGGCGTGTGGGTAGCAGAGTTGGGATTGGTGGAAGAGGACTATAAAGGAGGAGAGAGACAACATGCACCAGGAACATCTATCTGAAGGAACACCTGTGCAGCCCCTGAGAGAGCCGGCCGGCGGTGTGCCGCTCCCCCACGGAAGTGGGGAAAGTGGCAGGGGGAACTACCCTTCCACGGAGGTGGAAGGGACGGTAGCCAACCAGGGAAGAACCAGCAGCAAACCCGGGAAGGGCCAAGCAGAGAAAAGAACAGCGCAGGGTCCTGTGTCGTTCCTCCACGAAGACAGGGAGCGACATTTTTTCATTTTTCTTCAGGCTTTTTTCCTTCATCAATTGGATAATGTAATTTCTGTTTCTTTATTCTGTCATCTTGATTTTTTTCCTGAGCTCTCCAGTGAAATATCATGTAAGTTATGGTACTTTTCAGTTCCAGGATTTTCATTGTGTACTTTTTGATGATTTGCATGTTTCTTTTGAGAATCTCTGGTGATTTTGGGTTGTCATATCTTCCCTAACTTCCTTAACACAAGCACAAAATAGCTTCTTGTTATTATTGGTAAGCCTTGCTTTTTAGAATTTGACCTTTATGTCTGAATATATTAGTGGTCAGCCAATAATTGAACACAGCTTGTATTCAAGTCCTTGAACAAGTAAAATTTACATGCTGTGTGGTTGGAGAAGAATATTCAATGTTCTGGACACTTAGAGGTGCGTCCTGGGTTTTAATCATCACTGCTGAACCCTCTATGTCTTCTATTTGCAATGTATAGGCTCTGGGTAGTCCAGGTGTGTGTAAATAAATGGGTCCTTTGAGTATGTTTTCTGGCTATTTCCTTGCATTAATATGCACAGCAATAGCCAGGAAGTATGCTTGCCCAAATCAGAATACAACCTTCAATTAGTAGTAACCTAGCATTCCACTTCTGAAAAGTGATTTCCTCAGAACATAATGAACCCATCTGTGTGTGACCAAGAAACTGCTTTTCCTCCTGGCTTACTCTTCCCTACCAGAGCATCTATGTTGCTCAGGTTGGCGAGTGAGTAGGTGATGGGATCAGTTCTAGGTCAAAAAGGAAAGATTGCCCTTCTTTTTTAAATTTCAACAATATTACAAAAATAAATGTTTCTGAGATTGATGTATTCATTTGGTTAATTTCCAGATTCATTAACCACTTGCTTCTGTCATTCTAGTTTTATAATTATTTTTGGAAGAAGTGATCCATTTATCTATAGCTGTTAATCCCCTACAATCTTTTTTATGAGCATTATAAACAGGGTTTTGTCAGTAGCTCATTGCCATAAGGAAAACATGTTTATTTTTGACAGCACAAAATAATTTAATTATTTAATGACTGCTATATCCTTTGCTTTGATAAAAATCTAAATACTATAATATATATTTTATAAGTTTCCAACAATTATGTATTATATACACACTCATTTTCTAAATTTAAGTCATTTCATTTATTTCATAAACTTTTAGTAGGTTTCTAAGAAGTACTGGGTGGTATTATATGAAATTAGGATATGACAGTGACCGAGATACTGGCCCTTATACTCAAGGAAATAACATCTAATGATTAAGTCAAACAAAAACCTATTAAGTATTAGTCGATAGTACTGAAATACTACCTGACCTTCAGAATACCCTCAGTAGAAAATTTTCATTCCACAACAGGCATTGCCTCCACTACCCTCACCCAACACAGTCTTGTGCTGGTGCCATCCGCTAATCTCCCATGTACAAACACTGACACAAAAGTCTGTAAAGTTATACAAAAGTCTATCACTATATAGCTGAAAGACATTTTTCTATTCTGAAATTCTTCCTTCTTTCCCAGAGCTTTCAAATATCCTCCCCCTGATATTGGAGATGAACCCCTAAAATCTATATGAAAATGTGGCCCCTTAAGGTTCCCCAGAAATCTCATCTGGGATACCATACATGCTACCAGAATTTGGGGAACCATATGATATCACCAGATGCTTATAAATAGATCCCCAATATTAATAAGCCAAAGCGGGTTCTTGCCTAATATTTAGAAAAGAAGTCTAAATACCAGCATAAATAAATGAGGCAGCATTTAGTGAGAGAAATCCAAGGGAAGTGAGACCTTTATCTAAGAGAGAGGTAAATCTGGGTTTATACCGAGCACCAGCCATGTGGAGGAGCATCTATTCCAGGAGCCTAGGGTGGGTAGCCCAAAGGCCACACGCCCTGGAGGTGCAGGGCTACATCAAACCCCTTCCTGGCAAGAAGCCAGCAAAAAGAAGAGAGTGCGGACACACCTTAACCCAGGCTTTTAACCCAGTTCCAAAGGGGAGTGGTTAATTAACCTGATTGGCTGGTGAGCACCCAGGTACAGCCAGGTAAGGCGTGAGGTCACACAGGGACGTGGCGAAGGCATGGTCTTCCAGCTCACAAACCTAATCAATTTTAGCCAGTATGCCTGCCTACTTCACCCCCAGCATTCTGTTGAATCTATCCAATTTTATTATTTTCTGAAATCTTAATTTAGTACTAAAAATTCATTGAAACTATAGCCTTTGGGAAAATATTTTGAACTTTCTATGAGTAAGAATATCAAGAAAACAGAATATTTTCAATATATCAAGTAAAAAGTTGCTCTTCCATTGTCATTTGGCAGGAAATAAATGTCAAAGTGTGGGATTATAGTGATACACTACAATTTCCTATAAATTTACCAACAAAAGCAACTGTGTGGGGTAGATCCATGATGGGATGAAATAAATGAAGCAGGATTAGGCAACACTCAACTGATATTAAAATGTCAAGCCCAAGGTGAAAATAATCCTTTGATTGAAGATAGGAATTTGTGGAATTTACAGGTTTTCATGGGTTATACAAGGATGAACAACTCTTCCAGTAAAGATATATTCTTTCATTTATTTGACAAGATAATGTTTGGTTGAATTGAAGAAAGAAGGGAAGTCATATCCATACTTGGCTCCTGTATAAATCAGGATAGATTAATTTATGATGACAAACTCTAAATTCTGAGGGGCTTAAAGCAGAAAGGATTTGTTTCTTGCTTTTGCTGCTGATTTGAGACAGATCATTGTTAAAGTCTCCTCTCATAGCCATTCAGCTCCGTTTTAACACTAACTTCTGCATCATTCAAGCATAGGGAGGGCATCTGGTAACTTCTGCATTGATTCTTAAGGCTTCCACCTAAAGTGAAGTGCATACTTTCCTTATAATACTTTGAACAAAGAAAGTCGCATGCCAATCCCTAAATGCAGAAGCCAGGATGTTCACTCTATCAGCTACCTGGAAAGGTAATCAGAACACAAGGAGCAACACTAATTATTACCTCAAATCTTTATGCAACTATAATTCAATAAGGAAATGAGACATGTATTCTAATATTAATATAAGAAGAGATGTGATAAGGGTCTAAAGGCATAATGATGAAAATATAATGTTCATAATACAATCTAAATTTTATTGATTTATTATTCCACTGGTATCAATCTAAATTTTTCATGTGGCATATATGGATTTCATATTCAAGGCAACATTATAAGGTGGACAACACTGTTATTAATTTGTCTTGCCTATAAGAAAATAAGGAACATAGTGAGTGAGCTAAACTCCTTAATATTAGGTAAATTATAATTTGTGTTTAAATACGTATGTGTGTACACACATACACACACATTCCATTGTGCAAATATTTGAGCACAAGACTCTGGTTATGGAGTCAGTCCTTCAAAACCTAGAGCATCATGATAGCCTATATGCCTTCATACTTTGATTTCAAACACTATGCTAATTTATAAGATATTCCTTCTTATAAATACTTACTAAGAAGGTCATAAAACTTATCCAGGGGTCTTTATTGTCTCACAGTGTGTTAAGCACTGCTTGTGACCCTGGAATTTCATATGCATGCCAGCTGAAGTCATGGTTGCTCTGCTTATGATCCAGTTCCCTTTTGATACACCTGGGAGAGCAGCAGAAAATGGTCCAAATGTCTGGGTTCCTGCACCCACATAGGAGTCACATGTAGCGTTTCAGGCTCCTGGCTTCTTCCTGGTCTAGGCCTAGCTATGGTGGCCATTTAAGGAGTAGATCAGTGGTTGGAAGATTCTATCTAGATCTCTGGATCTCGGGCTCTCAAATATAAACATACATATGTGTGTGTGTGTGTGTGTGTGTACATATGTACATATATAAGCTTATCCAAGTGGAGCACATTTGTTTAAAGTAGGGAGAAGAGACTTGAACCCCACCTATTTGAGGCAGCAAGCACTTATATCCTCATCCTGCTACAGATTTAGGACACAGCCATTAACACGAAAAAAGGGATTGAAACCTGATTATTAGGCAAAAACATGACCACTTAATATGACATTCTCCATGCGATTATACCTTAGCTAAATTGCCTAATGATAACATCTGTTATGTTTCAGTTCAAAAATACAAAAATAGAATATCCTGAGACACAAAGTCAAGATTGTTCCTATATCGTGAAGCTGAAATTGAAAATACTGGGGCTTTGATCTTAAAACTCAATTCAAAACAACAACAACAAAAAACCGCTTCATTCCATAACATGTCTGCAAACAAATCCAAGGTTAAGAAAGCTGTAAAGGTAGGAAATAGGAAACACTGCATAAAAGTGATGAAAAATAATATCCTACTGGCTAATTATTAGCCAGCTGGGTAATCTTCTCTAATTCTATAAAGAGGCCAAAAAGCACATCTATGTGGCAGCCACCTACAGAGAGAGTTTGAATACTCTGTAAACTCTGTGAAATCCATTCACTGTCAAAAACATTTGATCTTCCAGTCTTAACTATGCTCACCTTTACTCTCTGTTTTTTAACATTGAACTGGGAAAATATTGATATACTGTACACGTTTTTAGCTTCTCCACCACTAATTGCTTTCTCATAAATTTTCTCTAGATACAAGAAAAATATAAACACAATATTAAGAATATTTCCTACACTGTAGAAGTTAACTTCAAGAGTCACCACTAAATTTCTTCTTAAGGAAATAAATACTGGGAAACAGCACACTCAGTTCCAAGTCACCAACAGTATGACTATTTCGCATTACAGCTTACCTTTACAATGATTGAGTAACTGCCAGAATTGGGATGCAGCATGTTAAGCCACCACCTGTGACACTGACATCACATATGAGTACCAACTGATGCTCTACCATTGATCCAACACTCTGCTAATGCTCCTGGGAGAGCAGCAGAAAAGGATCCAATTGCTTAGGCCTCTGCCACCCACGTGGGACACCCTGATAGAGTTCCAGGCTCCCGGCTTCTACCTGGCCCTGCCCTTGCCGTTGTGGCCATTTGGCAAGTGAACTAGCAGCTGGAAAATCTCAGTCTCTCTCTCCCTCTTTTTTTTTTTTTTTTTTTCTGTCTACCTCTCCTCCGCTTTCACTGTATTTCTGCCTTTCAAGTACATAAGTCTTACAAAAACAAAATAAAATGATGAGGTAGTAACATGATGAGAGCTTATTTAAATAAGAACACAAGAACTGCAAATGCATATAATAAAAATAGTCTTATACACAACCCTCACTCCCATAAACATCCACAGAGCAATATTCATTCATCAAATGCTTTCATTTTCTGTTATTCTCATGTAATTAACCTCATCAAGATATAAAACCATTTCAGCTTAGCCATGTAGAATCTTTTCTTTAATTCTAGTAACTATAACTCATCATTGGTATACTTCAGAAACAAAATATTTCATTTCTTAGAATATGCGCAACAATAATTTTGTTATGATTAATTACAGCTAGAAACTTGAAGAACCATATTGAACTTTTTATAATTATTAATTAGAAAGCAAAGTTTAATCCTCTGCCTGTGGCGCCAGCACTCTGGGTTCTAGTCCCGGTCGGGGCGCCGGATTCTGTCCCAGTTGCCCCTCTTCCAGTCCAGCTCTCTGCTGTGGCCCGGGAGGGCAGTGGAGGAGGGCCCACGTCCTTGAGCCCCTGCACCCACATGAGAGACCACGAAGAAGCCCATGACTCCTGGCTTCAGATCTGCATAGCTCCAGCCGTTGTGGCCATCTGGGGAGTGAACCAAAGGAAGGAAGACCTTTCTCTGTTTCTCTCTCTCGCTGTCTGTAACTCTACCTGTCAAATAAATAAATAATAAAAAATTATGTTTCCTATCATCCAGTCACAGCTACTACAGTTACGAATGCTATCCATCCTTGATACATATCTCCCTAAATATCCAAATTGTAACATCAAAACAAAGAATAAAGGTGGTGAAATCATAGAGAGAATTATTAGATACTTGGAATGTACTCCATTAATCATAACTGAAGAGTTTCCTATAGAATGGAAAAACTCAAAATATTTCTTCAGTAGAATGTTTTTGTTTGTGAGTATTTTTAATATTTAGTTTCTGGAATTTTCATGCATGAGTTATCTTCATAAACCAAAGCAATTGAATTTGGCTTTAAGAAGGGTCACAATTCCCCATCAAGGAAAATAGACAGTTAGGAAGTGTTTCTAATTCCCTTTTGAATATCATGTAACCTTGGACTTTTTAATTTTTTTTTCAATCTGACCCTTCTCTCAGTTGCATTGTCCTCTGTCTTTCCTCCTCTCTCAAAGGAGGGTGATCTAGATTAATGAGTTTGAACTTCACAGATTAATATTCTATAATAGAAATACTTTTTTCTGTTGGAATTATTTCATGATTTCAATTTTCAGAAATCATTTGGGACTTAAACTAACCTAGAGACAAGACAAACAAGATTAAGCTGGAACAGTGATGATGTAAATTCTTACACAGTCTTTAGAAATACACAAGCATCAGTTTTTTGTGTGTTTTTTTTTTTTTTTTTTTTTGGATTAGACTAAAGACAAAATGACTGATGCCAAGGCAAAAAGACAATTTTCAAAGCTCTTTTCCTAAAGCTTGCCCTCTAACTAAAATCAGACCCATGAGCCATGAGATAAACAAAGCCAGGGAGATACATTGCACAGAAACTCAGAATGTTTACCTAAGTTTTATCAGAGAGACTCAGACTATTTTTATTAGCACAGCAGTGGCAATGCAAATTAAGAGAAAGGTATTATAATGTCTGTAACTGTCTCCTTAGTATGAGTATTTGTTAAACTTGGACATTTATGTTAGAAAGTAGGCAGAATATTTTTGGAAAGAAAATGCTTTAAAATATTTTATATTGACACTACATATCATTGAAATTATAAGAATAATTCTTTATAGTTATTACTATGTATTTAGAATAAAAATGTAAAACTAGGTTTTCATCATTTGTATTCAAAATTTCAGGTGCTTGGGAGGCAGCTGTGGAACAACAGGTTAAACCATTTCCTGGGACATTTATATCACATTTCAGAGTGCCAGGGATAGAATCCTGCCTTTATTTCACATCCAACTTCCTGCTGATGCACACTCTGAGGGCAGCAGATGATGACTTGGATCCTTGGGGTCCTGCAACCTATAAAGGGGATATGGATTGAGTTCCTGCTTCCTGTTTTTACCTTGGCCCAACCTCTGCTGCAGCAGGTGTTTGGGGATTCAACCAGAAAAGGAAGATCTCTCTGATACACTCTCTCCTCTATTGCCCTGCCTTTCATGTGAATAAAAATAAATAAATAAATAAATAAATAAAAATAAATAGACAAATACAAACAAGAATAAGTTGGAAAGAAGTTTCAGGTGATGTACCCCTGAACTTCAAGGGCAGAAGTAGTATCAATAATTATCATAATTATCTGCGGTAACAGGTAATATTCTCCCATGGAAATGTAATAATTTGTACATAGTAACTTATTAATGGAAGAAAACCTTTAGTGATAAACCACTCATAAAAAGTTACATTGGTTATATGCTTAGAATCCTACAAATATACACCAAATGTCTTAAATAAATTGTCTTTTTATCCTTAAAATAATGAAGTACAAAAAGAAATATTTCTGTATAAGGTGTTTAATAAAATATAATATAAAAGAAAGTGGACCATTTTTAAAACTATATGTTGTACAACATTATTTTACCTTCCATAAAAAATAAAATAATTTTACTATCTTTATTATGAATATATATTAGAATAGTTATTTACTCATACTTGCAGGGATAATAAGAATAGTGTAGTAAACCTTTCAATGGAGACTCTCTCATCAGACAGCTAAGCTCTTAACCTTCAAATGACCTGACTGCATGCACATTTATTACAAAAAAATTCTCTGGATAGTTGCTTGGCCAATATTCCCAAGATAATAACAGTAAAAAGGCAGATGCTACCAGAAGCTTTTAAAGCACAGCCGCTTGGACTCTACTGGCCATTTATGTGCTCCTAGGATACAAGTATTATTAAATCATTTCATTAACATGAATTTGTAACCTATTGTAGACTGTGGATTTCCAGGAATCTACAGCTGAAAGAGCAAAGAATAGGAAAATAAGTTTAAACAATATGATTTAATATATAAGTTAGCATTAAATGGCAATAAAAGCACTAAGAGAAATTATAGGCTTCTTTTTCATTAAGATATATAATGAATTAAATATTATGCACAAATTGAAGCAAATTCTTCAGGTAGTTTGATTAGGAAAGAATTTACATAAGAGATATATCTAGAAGAATGTACAACAATAAAAAGGGTATGGTAGGATAGTATCACTGTAGGAGAAGTTGCATGGGTAAAATTTATCATACACAATAATAATTTAAAAGAGAATTTTTGCTCATGGATGGTATATAGTTTTGTTCTGAACTGGTTAAAAGTGTTAAATATATCTTATTACAAAGATATTTTTCCTTGAAAAATGTACAAAATGTCTAATCTAAACTGTCACTTGCTTTACCTTTGAGAAATCAAACTCTGCATAGATTATTTCTTTCATTGGTATAGAAAATAGATGTTAGATACTGGGTTACAATCTTTAACTTTACATGTATAGCAAAGAAACAAACTATAATGTGTTTTTTCTTAGGAGTGATATATAAGCATCTGATTTGTTAACACATATTCACAAATACAAAATCACAGGCAGTCATAATGATCAATTCCCATCAAAGACTACTTAACAAAAATATTTACAATACATCTTAATGCTTTTGTGTAATTAACACACATTAAAAAAATATAAGCATTTTTCAACTCTGAAACTTAACACGTGTGCAAATCAAGTTTTAAAGTAATGACAGCATTATGAGTAATGAATAATGTGCTGGAAACTTTCCTAAAGTGGTGTATAATTTAGTGAAAAATAACTTAAAACAAGCCAAGTAAGCTTTTTTCATTGTTGCAATAACATAATAACAGAAATACTGAGATTTGGAATGAAATTCAAGGTTTAGAAAGATGTCAAAATTAGAGAACAGGAAAGAAGAAACAGATAGTGTGAGGACAAGGTGAGGCCTGGCAGGTATGCACAATGCACCATTTCAGAGATCCCAGATTCAGACATCTTTGGAAGAGTGTTCAGTAGTATTGTTGAAAAAGAAAATGGCTATAGTTTGATTTTAAATGTAAGAATATATGGTAGTTTATAAAAATAATCGTATGGATGAAATTATTCCAACATTGTTTTAGAAAAATATATTTAGAAGCGGCCTAAAGGATGTATTGTATTAGAAAAAGATTTGAGTTTGAAATACTAGTGAAGAGGCTTCTGCTATTACACAGGGGTGAAATTCAGATGCCCTGAACTATGTCACCAGTGGTGAGAAAATAAAGAAGAGAGATATAAATCAGAATACTTATAAAAATTTAAGGGTAATTCTGAGGACTTAAATTATTAGGTAGGAAAAAATTAAAAATAACATTTTTGATGAGGTGACTTCTATTTGCAGCTGATAGAGTAGATGCATTTTTTTTTTCTTTTCCTCCTTCAGCTAAAAACCCTGGGCATTGTATGTAAAGTAATTATCAAGAGTTATGAATAATGCTAATATAAACATTTGTGCACACAGGTTTTTGTGTGAATGCTCTTAATCAACATAGTGCTGGAAGTTCTATCCAGTGTGATAAACCAAGAAAGAAAACAATAATCACAGAGATCTAAAGGCAATAGATAAAAATGATTTCTATTTGTATCCAACACAAACTTCTTTATAGAAAATCCTAAGGAATTTAGAAATATGTCTTCTAGAAGTAACAAATGAATCCATCAAGTGTGAAGAATACCTCACACACATGCAAAAATTAATTTAGTTTGTCTCTATCTGCAATAAATGCTTGAACATACAAACTGTAATACTGTTCATAATACTCTCAAAAAATAAAACACTCATGAATCTAACAAAACATGCATAGGTTTGCATGCAGAAAACTACACAACATTAGCCAGCACCGCAGCTCAGTAGGCTAATCCTCCACCTGCGGCACCAGTAGGCTAATCCTCCACCTGCGGCACCAGCACACCGGGCTCTAGTCCCAGTTGGGGTGCCAGTTCTGTCCCGGTTGCTCCTCTTCCAGTCCAGCTCTCTGCTGTGGCCTGGGAAGGCAGTGGAGGATGACCCATGTCCTTGGGCCCTGCACCCCATGGGAGACCAGGAGAAGCACCTGGCTCCTGGCTTTGGATCAGCACAGTGCGCCAGCTGCAGCGCGCCAGCAGCAGTGGCCATAGGGGGATGAACCAACGGAAAAGGAAGACCTTTCTCTCTGTCTCTCTCTCTCACTGTCCATTCTGCCTGTAAAAAAAAAAAAAAAAAAAAAAAAAAAAAAAAAAAACTACACAACATTAATGGTAAAAAATAAATTAGCCAAATAAACACCTAATACAGTCATGAATTGAAAAGCTCAACATAGTAAAGACATCAATTATTCTACATTTGATTTACGAATGCAATGAAATTCCTCTAAGTATTCTAGCAACATTTTTAGATATAAATAATATTATCCAAAAGTTTAAGTGGGAAAAAAATGAAACTAGGATTGTTACAATCTTTTAAAAAAGAAAAAAAAGTATGAGAAATCAATCTATTTGATTTCAAGTCAGTATATGGCTACAGTAATCAAGACTATGCAGTATTATGGTATTGGTAGACACATAGATCAATACATATACATCAACATAAATCAGTAGAACAGAATGGAGAATCCAGACACATGCACACATAAAATGACCAGCTGATTTTTGACAAAAATGAAAAAGTAATTCAATGATTGAAAGACAGCCTTTTTGAAATCATTCTGAAGCAATAAGACTTTGATAGACAAAAATAATGAAGCTAAGATTCTAAGATGGCAGATTAGGTAATAACGCATACTCTGCTAGACTAGGGACAAACAGTATTAAAAAAGTGAACGACATGCATTCTCAGGGACAATTTGAGAGATTACCACACTGGAAATCCTAAAGAGGTAGAGGAATCTCAAGGACCTGTGTAGAGGGTGCAGACGCACAATATGAATGCAAACACAGTGCACAATTGCAGCATCCAAGCGCTAGAGCGGGTGGCAGCTTGGAGATGCAGCTGAGAGCAGATTGCCACAAGCTGTGGTGATTTGGCTGGAGGAAGAATGTGGCTTGATTCTGGATCAGAGCCCAGGGGGCTAGTGGTTGATAGTGGTTGCCAGCAGGCCAGGGGGAAATAGACGGGGCACATTTATCTTGCCCCAACTTCTGAAGAACAGCAATCACTGCCCAGTTAAGAAAGGCAGGTGCTATTTTGCGGTTGGGCAGGAGCTGTGGAAGACTTTGTGCCTGTGCACAGCAACTGGATGGGACAGGACGCCATCTTGTTGGCAGTGCTGGTGGCAATGGCAGGAAGAGAGCAACATTTGGCCAGTTGCTCCTGTGTATACATGTAATCCAGAGATTCTAGCAGAAGGAATAATCCACAGTTCTCACTAACTTTGAACCTGTCTGGGAGGTGGCTGGGCAACCACGTAGGATGGTGAGGCGTCCGCAGCCTCCCAGGATTAAGACTGATGTGCAGAGCTATCTCAGGGAATATTTGCTTCTCTGTTGACTGGACAGGCTGGCAGAGCAGAGAGAAACCTTCGCACCCAGTGACTGTGAGAGCCGTGTTTGCTGTGACTGTGGGGACTGGGTGGTTATATGAGAAGGCGCCAAGTCTAGCTGGGTCTCTGGGCAATCACTAGGTGTGGCACCACATGCTTGGAGCTCCTTGGTTGCCCAGAAAAGGCCGTTGCAATTGGAACTGTGCTCATAGTGAGGACTGTGCAGATCACTTGTGCAATTCATGGTCGTGCATAACACACACGGCTAACACCCAGGCATTGAGATCTATCATGTCTAACTTGGGTATTACCCTTGATACTTGCCCCATCCTGGAGCACTGACCAGAGCTCCCTGTCCACACCTACCACACACCTCTTAGTATTCACTGAAAGTGCAGACATTCCACTAAGCCACAGAGACATAGCTCAAAGATAAAAGCCATGAGAGGGAAAAAAAAAAAAATCAACTCCACAAATGCCTAAAAACAAATGCAGAAATTCAAGAAACAAGAATAAGGAAGACACCATGACCCCAAAAAGGAACACATCAACATTTGAATATTAGAATGTGAAGATGAAGAGATTGAAGAAGTGCTGAAAATGGAATTCAAAAAATTAATCATAAGATTACTCAAAGCAATCAGAAGCTAATCCATGAGCTAAAGAATACCATACATGATATGGATGAAATTTTTTCTCAAGAAATTGAGAATGCTAAAAAGAAATCAAATTGAAATATTAAAAATGAAAAAATAAATAAAGAAAATATGCAATGGAAAGCCTTAACAGACTTAGCAAGGCAGAAGAGAAAATATCTGGACAAGAAGACAAATCTTTGGAAATATTAGAGTCAGAACAAAAAAAAGAGAAGTAAATAGAAAGTTTCAAAACAGTTTTGGAGATTTATGAGATACCATCAAAAGACCTAACATATGCTTCTTAGGAATTCATGAAGGTGTGGAAAGGGAGAATGGTCTAGAAATCCTATTTAGTGAAATAATTATAGAAAACTTGCCCAATTTGGAGAAAGAAAGGGAATCCAAGTAGAGGAAGCACATAAAACTCTTAACAGACATGACCACAAAAGATCTTTGCCAAGAGACAAAGTCAAACTTTCCACAGTAAACTATAAAGAAAAGATTCTAAAATGCGCTTGAGAGAAATACCAGATTACTTTCAGAAAATCTCCATGTACACTCACAGTTGACTTCTCATCAGAAACCCTGAAGTCTAGAAGAGAATGGTGTGACATTGTCCAAGTCTTACAAAAAAAAAAAAAAAGTCAATCCAGAATACTGTACCCTGCAAAGCTCTCATTTATGAATTAAAGTGAAATAAGGACCTTCCATAACAAATAGAAATTAAAAAAAAATTGTCACTACTCATCCAGTCTAACAAAAGATTATTAAATATGTGCTAGAAACAGAAACACAGAAAGATGGCCATCATTATGAAAGGCAGGAAATTTCCCAGTAAAAGTACAAAAGAAATCCAAAGTAAGAATAGGAATATTTATGGCAAAAAAGCAGGGACAAGTTATTACTTATCAACAGTCACCTTGAATATAAATGGCCTCAACTCTACAGTTAAAATATACACTGCCTGAATTAATTAAAAAACAAGATCCACCCATTTGCTGACTACAAGAAACACTTTCACCAACAAGGACACACACAGACTGAAAGTGAAAGGATGGAAAATGATATTCCATGCTAATAGAAAGCAAAAAAAGTCAAAAAGTAAAGGTGTTGCCATTCTAATATCAGACAAAATAGTCTGAAAAAAAACTTAAAAAAAGACAAAGAAAAGCACTATGTAATAATTAAGGGATAAATTCACCAGGTAGATGTGGTTATATTAAATGAATATGAACCCAACTACAGGCCACCTGGCTATTTAGAGTAATGTTATTGTATCTAACAGGAGACATGGATTCCAATACAATATAAAAAGGGACTTCAATACTCTACTATCATCAATGGAATGATCAATTAGACAGAAAATCAACAACAACAACAAAACAGAGTTAATTGACACTGTGGTTCAAATGTAACTAACTAATATCTACAGAACTTTCTACTCAGCAGTTGCAGAATTTACATTTTTCTCATCAGTGCATGGAACTTTCTCTAGGATAGGCCATATGCTAAGCCATAAAGCAAGTTTTAGGAAATTTAAAAAAATCAAAATCATAGCATGTTAAATTTAACTAAAAAGTGATTTCTGTTAAATATAAGAGTAGGAATAAGAGAGGGAGAAGATATACAATTTGGGACAAGCTCAAGCTGACTTGCCCCAAATGGTAGAGTTAGAAACATACCAGGGGATTCCAATTCAATCCCATCAAGGTGGCATGTACCAATGCCATCTCACTAGTCCAAGTGATCAATTTCAGTTCACAGTTGATCACACTGATAGGTCTAAGAGTCAAAGGGATCACACAAACAAGACTAGTGTCTGCTAATACTAACTGATAGAATCAAAAAGGGAGAGAACGATCCAACATGGGAAGCAGGATACACAGCAGACTCATAAAATGGCAGATGTCCTACACAGCATTCTGGCCTCAGAATCAGCGCTTAAGGCATTCAGATCTGGCTGAAGAATATTATAGGCATGGAAAGCCAACACAGTCTGGAAAAAAAAAAAAAAAAAAAAAAAAAAAAAAAAAAAAAAAAAAAAAAAAAACCTAAATGAAAGATCTCTCTGCGAGTGAGATCCCAGTAGAATGAATGGGCCATCAAAGAAGGAGGTACCTTTCTCTGAAGTAGGAGAGAACTTCCACTTTGACTATGACCTTGTCTAAATAAGGTCAATGTCCACGAACTCAAAAGGCTTCCGTAGCCTTGGAAACTCATAACTAGAGCCTAGGGTGATTACTGACACCATAAACAAGTGTGTCAAATTGTTAAGTCAGCAACAGGAGTCACTGTGCACTTACTCCTCATGTAGGATCTCTGTCCTTAATGTGTTGTCCAATGTGAAGTAATGCTATAACTAGTACTGAAACAGTATTTTACACTTTATGTTTCTGTATGGGTGCAAACTGTTGACATCTTTACTTAATACATACTAAACTGATCTTCTGTATATAAAGAGAATTGAAAATGAATCTTATGTGAATGGAAGGGGAGAGGTAGCAGGAGATGGGAGGGTTGTGGGTGGGAGGGAATTTATGGGGGGAAAATCCAATGTAATCCATAAGCTCTACTTTGGAAATTTATATTAATTAAATAAATGTGAAAAAAAATCATAACATGCATCTTTTCTGAATACAATGAAATGCAGCTGGAAATCAACAACTCAAGAATCTCCAGATCTTATGCAAACAAATGGAGACTGAACAACATGGTTCTGAATGAAGAGTGGTCCATAGAAGAAATCAAAAGAGAGATAAAAAAATTTCTGGAAAAAGTGAGGATGACAATACATCATATCAAAATTTATGGGATACAGTAAAAGCAATGTTAGGAGGGACATGGATAGCAATTGGTGCCTACATGAAGAAATTGAAAAAGTACCAAATAAATGAGCTATCAATGCATCTCAAGGACATAGAAAAACAACAAGCCAAACCCAGAACTAGTAGGAGGAAAGAAATAATTAGAATTGAACTGAACAAAAATACAAAAGATCAGTGAAATGGAGAGCTGGTTTTTTGAACAAAATGTACAAAATTGATACACCCTTGGCCCAATTAAACAAAAAAAGGGGAGAGGAGACCAAAATCAATAAAATCAGAGACAAAAAAGAAATGTAACAACATATACCATAGAAATAAAAAGAAGCATCAGGAATTACTAAAAAGAGCTGTATGCCAACAAATCAGGAAACCTAAAAGAAATGGATAGATTCCTAGGCATGTAAAATCTACCAAGATTGAGTCAGGAAGACATAGAAAATCTAAACAGACTAATAATCAAGTTGGAAATTGAATCACTAATAAAGACTCTACCTGTTGCAGTTGATTTCTCAACAATGTTGCAGTGGATTGGTTTCTGAGAAGAGGATTATGGTGGGGGCAAGAGGCGCAGAGTCACCACACAGACTCCGGGAGTCGGGTGAAAGCAGTCCTGAGGCGAGCAGCCCACAGACTCATTTATTTCAGTTGGTACCACATCTTATATAGCCAAGGCCAGCCAATCTGGTCAAGGGGCAGTCTATGCCCCAACCAATCCCAGCCTGTTGCCAGGCAGTTTCCAAATCCATCCAATCCCAGCCTGTTGCCAGGCAGTTTCCAAGCCATCTAATCACAGCCTGTTGCCAGGCAGGCTCTGTTGCCAGGTAGGTTTCAAAGCCATTCCTGAGTAACTGACACTCGCTTGCCAGTGGCCACCTTGGCATGGTCTTCTCATTCCACCACACCTAACCAAAAAGAAAAGCCCAGTACCAGACAGCTTCACTGCTAAATTCTACCAGACATTTAAACAAGAACTAATGCCAATCCTTTTCAAGCTATTCAAAACATTCAAAAGGAAGGAAATCCTCCCCAAACTCCTTTTATGAAGCCTAAATCACCTTAATATCTAAATCTGAAAAAAAGATGCAACAGAGAAATAGAATTACAAAGCAATTTCTCTGATGATCATATATGCAAAATTCCTCAACAAAATATTATCTAATCTAATCTAACAAAATATTAGAAAAATCATTCTCCTGAACCAAGTGGGATATATCCCTGGTAAGCAAGGATGGTTCAACATTCACAAATCAGTAAATGTGAAACAGTATTTTTCACTTTATGTTTCTGTGTGGGAGCAAACTGTTGAAATCTTTACTTAATGTATGCTAAACTGATCTGTATATAAAGAGAATCAAAAATGAATCTTGATGTGAATGGAAGGGGAGAGGGAGTGCGAAAGGGGAGGGTTGCAGGTGGGAGGGACGTTATGGGGGGGAAGCCATTGTAATCCATTAGCTGTACTTTGGAAATTTATATTCATTAAATAAAAGCTAAAAAAAAGTTAAACAACAAAAAAAAGAAATAATTCCTTGATTTAAAATATGGCCTATGATATTAGAAATAGCTAATACTTTTGATCATATATGATGTTCTAGGTATCATGATAATCATTTCCATGTATTACCTCATTTAATCCATAGAACAAATAAACAGGGTATTATTACCCCCATTTTGCCTGGAGATTAAAGGACTTTCCTAATGTCACAAAGTAAACAAACAAACAAACAAAAGAAGTAAACTGAAGAACAAAAACCTTATGATTACCTCAATATATGTGGAGAAAGCACTTGATAAAATGCAATGTCTTTTCTTGATCGAAACGTTAAGGAAATTGAGTATTGAAGGAACTTTCCTCAATACAATCAAGACAACTTACGACAAACCCATGGCCAGTATCCGACTGAATAGGGAAAAGCTGGAAGCATTCCCACAAAGATCCAGAACCAGACAGTTATGCTCACTCTCACCACTGCTATTTAATATAGTCCTCAAAGATTTATCCAGAGCCATTAGGCAAGAAAAAGAAATAAGACAGATACAAATTTTTGGAAAGGAGCAAATCAAACTATCCCTGTTTACAGGTGATATGAATCTATATATAGGAGATGCAAAAGAATCCACTGAGAGACTATCGGAACTCGTAAGAGTTTGGTAAAGTGGCTGGATATAAAATCTACATGAAAAAAACAATAGCCTTGTATACACATACAATGTCATGGCTGAGAAAGAACTTTTAACATCAACCCATTCACAATAGCTACAAAAAGAATTATATACCTTTGAATAAATTTAACCAAGGATGTCAAAGATCTGTATGACGAAAATTACAAAATAAGTAGAAATAAGTAGAAGACATTAAAAATGAAAAAAAACTTCCATGTTCATAAATTGGAAGAATCAATATCATCAAAATGCATATACTACCAAAGGAATTTACAGATTCATTGTGATCTCAATCAAAATACTAATGACATTCTTCACAAATCTAGAAAAAAAAAAAGATGCTAAAATCCATATGGAAACACAGCAACCCCTGAATAGCTAAAGTAATCTTATGCAACAAAAGCAAAGGGAGAGGCATCACAGTACCTGATTTAAAGACATACTACAGGGATGTAATAATCGAAACAGTCTGGTACTGTCACAAAACAGAATTTTAGACCAGTGGAACAGAGAAGAAACTCCACAAATGAATCCATGCATCTACAACCAACTTATATTTTACAAAGAAGATAAAATCAATCTTTAAAGAAAGGATAGTTTCTTTAACAAATGGTGCTAGGGAAACTGCATCTCCATGTGCAGAAGTATGCAACTAGATCCACACTTTACATCTTGCATAAAAATGCACTCAAAATCTATCAAAGACCTAAGTCTACCATCTTATACTCTCAAATTGCTAGAGAACTTTGGGGAAACTCTTTAAGACATTGGCATAGACAAAGAATTCTTTAAAAAGACCCCAGAAGTGCAAGCAATCAAAAGCAAAATTGATAGATGGGATTACAATAATCTGAGAAGCTTCTGCACTGCAAAAGAAGTGCACCGTAAAGTGAAGAGGCAACTGCCAGAATAGGAGAAAATATTTGCAAAATATGCAATTGATAAGAGGTTAACATTCAGAATCTATAAAGAGTTCAAGAAATTCATCTACAAAACAAACAATCCAGTTAAGAAATATGCAAAATTACTTAAACAGGCATTTTTCAAAAAAGGAAATTCAAATGGCCAACAGACACTTGAGAAAATGCTCAGGATCACTAGCCATTAGGGAAATGCAAGTCAAATACATGGTGAAGTTTTACCTCACTCCAGTTAGAATGGCGCTTATACAGAAATCAAGAAATGACAAATTCTGGCAAGGATGTAGGGAACAAGACACCTGGGTACACTGCTGCTGGAAAGGTAAACTGGTATAGCCACTGTTGAATAAATTATGGAGATACATCAGAATCTGAATATAGACCTACTGTATGATCCGGCCATTCCACTCCTGGGAGTTCTTACAAACCAAGAGAAATGAATATATGAAAGAGCTATCTGTACTGCTATGTTCATTGCAGCACAATTCACAATAGCTAAGATATGGAATCAACCCAGACATCCATCAATGTTGACTGGTAAAGAAATTATAATATATATCCACTATGGAGTGTATATATGTCCTATCAGCTGAAAAAAATGAAATCGTGTCTTTTGCAACTAAATGGACACAGCTGGAAACCATTATACTTAGTGAAATAAGCCAGTTCCAAAATGAGTGATATCATATGTTTTCCCTGATTCAAGGTAACTCAGATGAAATACATGAAACTCATATAACTAAAAGAAAATTCAAAAGAAATTAAAAAACTAATATAGGTGATAAAAATCTTATCTGTTAAAGAAATTTAACTAAGAATGGATCGCTGATAAGGATATACATTGTACTAGAATAAAACTTGTGAAAAATACATAGGAGAACATTTTCAAGACCATGAGCTGGGGGAAATGTTCTTAGGTTGACACGAGAATCATTATGACATAAAAGAAGGAAACTGGGTAAATTTTCTTCTTTCATTAAAATTGAAAGTACTCAGTTTGTGACAGTTTGTATCAAATGAATGAATACAAGCAGATGTTTTACAAAGCAGTTAAACTCTCAGTTGGGTTTCCAGAGTCCTCTATCAAAGTACCATGATACAAAATTTTGGCTCCACTTTTGATTTCAGATTCCTACTGATGTCTACTTAGAAGGCAATTAATGATGGCTCAAATACTTGTGCCCTTGCTACCTGAATGAAATACCTGTATTAACTCTCAGTTACTAGCTATTGCCTAACAGCCAGCTGTTGCAGGCATTTCTGGGTGTGTGGGTTGAACCAATGGATCTCTCTCTTTCTTTCTCTCTCTCTCTTCTCTCTTTCTCATTCTATCTCTCTAACTCTATTATCCCTATCTCTGTCTCTTTCACTATCTCTATCATCTGCATCTCTCTCTCTACCTCTGCCCCTATCTCTTTGCCTTTCAAATAAAATAAATAAATAAATATTTAAAAACTTTTTAAAAATTGTATATTTGAATAACTCAAAACTCAACAGGAGAGCGTACTTTCACAAGTAAATTAATAAAGATTTGGGGACAGAGTTATGGTGTAGTGGGTAAAGCTACCACTTACAACACCGGCATCCAATGTGGGAAGTCTCAGTTGCTGTATTTCCCAGCCAGCTCTCTCCTAATGCACCTGGGAAAACAGTGGAATATGGCTTATGTGCTAGTTCCCTGCACCAATGTAGGAGACTCAGAAGAATCTCCTGACTCCTGGCTTTGGCCTTGCCCAGCCCCAGCCTTTGCAGCTGTTTGGGGAATGAGACAGCTGATGGACTACATCTCTCTCCATCTCTCCCTCCCTCTGAAACTCTGCCTTTCAAATAAATAAATTTTAAAAGCAATTAAGATAAGGTTAAGAAAAACATAAGCAAAGATTGATTTAAAGAGAATCCTTGGGAAATATTACTAGGTAATTTTTTGAACAATTGTTTTTACATACGTGGAGATAATTATGAAGCTTTCATATGTATACAATCTGCTCTAGTATGCACCATGAATTGTGAAGATACTCCAAGCTTGAAAAATAATGTAATCATTAACTATACACAGATATTTTGGAAACCTACATATAATTTTAGTGACAGAAAAGCCAATGTTTGCTTTTCTGTTTTGTTCAAAGATAAAATACTCTCAAGCAGATTATCCTTTTGAGTCTGTTATTTCATATGTAATGTGGGGATAATATTAACACTCCATCTTAATGATTGAGAATATTATTGGTAATAGCTCTAATGAGCCTACAACAGACCTGTTCATTACACTGTGCATGCTACTGTTAAATTCACTCTGATGGTGTTCACACTCTACTGCTCTGTGAAAGTGAATGAAAAGATGATTGACTTTTTAAAGAATGAAGTAGAATATGATTCCTTTTAATCAGAAAGTTTATAAGTAAAAGTTGTTATTTGTTGTCAACTTGAATAAGCATGACTTATGCTGTGGGCCAAGGAGATCATTAATTAAGAATCAAGTAGATATGGTTCAGATCCCAGCTGTGCTTTTCCAGCTATTGGTGATCTGGGCTACAAGGTTTATCAATTTATCTGGGTGTCACCATACACTACTCTAAAAATAAGAATTGAACATATTAAAACTTTCTGTGGGGATTATTGTCAAAGAAATTACCAGAACAAGAATGTCAATTACATATATAGTTAGCAGGGCAAAAGAGCATTTTATTTATTCTCATTTGTTTTTCTCTTCTGTTCTTCTTTACATATGCATTATTTTCAGAATTTCTGTATTGAACTTACCCTCCTCCACTGATTCCACACTTTCTTCCCTGATGATCTGATAGACTGTTTGCTAGGGACAGTGCTCAGATGAGATCCAAAGTAAGATCAAATTTTGTCTTGACTCAAAGTCCTGCATTTCAAATTTCCAGAAAAGACAATTGAATTGGAGGGGAAGATGTGCTAGCTAGATTGCCTTTGAAAAGAGCACTTAGAGTCCCTGATGGTACAGGGTGGTAAACTTCACAGTCACCTCCCCCAAGTATTTGCCTTTCTTGAAGCAGTTTATATTAAAGGCAATACTGAGGCAGAAATCCATAGGCTGGGCATTTTCACTCAACTTAGGACAACTGTATTCGTTGGTTTTGTTGTTGTTGTTGTTATTTTGTTGTTGTTATTTTCTTACCATAAGGAGTCTCCTTTGGTGTTAGTAACGACTTAGTAATCTCTACCCCAGTTTGTTTCACTGCTCAACTTTCCTCCCAGTTTTGCCATATTCTCTTCCAATTCACAATTGTTAATTCCTGGGCCACCGAAAAATAAACAACCTACACTATATTCATCTTGGAATCTGTTTTCAAAAAAATGCAAGCTGTAAAAGAAATGCAGAGGCATCTGAAAATTAATACTTTTAAAGCTTGCGTATTTCCCACAAGGTATTTTATTTCCTGGGTGTTTTGTTTTCATAATTTTCTAAGCTAAAAGTAAGGATTTTAGATTTATTTTTAAATTAACCTTTTGTTTTAAAAAATACAGATTTACATGCAGTTATAAGAAACATGAAGAGAGGTCTCATGTATCCTTTACTTTGTATACCCATGTTGTATCTTGCGAAACAACTACAGTGTATTATCACAATTCAGTACTGACATTGAAGAGTCAATATACAGAGCACTTCAATTAGTCAAAGGATCCTTCCCATTGCCTTTTTAAAAAATATTTATTTTATTTATTTGAAAGACAGAGTTACGGAGAGAGGTGGAAACATAGAGAGAGGTCTTCCGTCTGCTGGTTCACTCACCAGATGGCCGCAATGGCTGGAGCTGCGCGGACCCGAAGCCAGGAGCCAGGAGCTTCTTCCAGGTCTCCCATGTGTGTGCAGGGGCCCAAGGACCCGTGCCATCTTATATTGCTTTCCCAGGCCACAGCAGAGAGCCAGATCAGAAGAGGAGCAGCCGGAACTCTAACTGGTGCACATATGGGATGCCGGTGCTACAGGCCAGGGCTTGCACCCTCTGTGCCACAGCGCCAGCCCCTCCATTGCCTTTTTTTTTTTCTTTTTTCTTTTTTTGACAGGCAGAGTGGATAGTGAGAGAGAGAGACAGAGAGAAAGATCTTCCTTTTGCCGTTGGTTCACCCTCCAAATGGACGCCGCGGCCGGCGCGCTGCGGCCGGTGCATCGCACTGATTTGAAGCCAGGAGCCAGGTGCTTCTCCTGGTCTCCCATGCGGGTGCAGGGTGCAAGGACTTGGGCCATCCTCCACTGCACTCCCTGGCCACAGCAGAGAGCTGGCCTGCAAGAGGGGCAACCGGGACAGAATCCGGCTCCCCAACCAGACCGGGACTAGAACCCGGTGTGCCGGTGCCGCAGGTGGAGAATTAGCCTATTGAGCTACGGCGCCGGCCCCCATTGTCTTTTAAAACCTTACCTGTTTCTCTTCTAGCTCCAACCCTACTTGAATTAGCATTTACTGATCTTTTCTTAATTTTTGTAATGTCATCCTTTCAAGAATGCTATATAAATGAAATCAGAGATTGTATGTATGACATGGATTTTTATGCATAGTAGAATTATCTGGAAGTTCATCCATATGAACAAAGTATTTGTTTTCATTGCTAAGTAGTATTCTATGGTATTGATAAGCAATATTCTTAGTTTTGTTTAATCATTCACTTCATGAAAGATATCTAGGTTATCTGGTTATATTTTGAACAGCTGATGTAGACATTTATGTGCAGATTTTCACATGAACAAAACTTGTGTTCTTTGGATAAATAGCCAGCAGTGCAATTTCTAGGTCACATGGTAGTTATATGCCAAACTGTCAAAATGTTTTCCATAATAGTTATAATATTTCATACTCCCAGTAGCAATGTGTGAGTGACCCAGTTTCTTCAAATCCTCATCAGCATATGGAGTTTTACTATTTGTTTCCTACTTTTGCCATTTGATGGGTTACATTGTAGTGGTACCCTATTGAAGTTTTAATTTGTGTTTTCATTAGGGCTAATGGTGTTGAACATCTTTTAATATTTTGTTTTGGGATACAGTACTGTGGCACAGTGGGTTAAAGCCCTGGCCTGAAGCACTGGCATCCCATATGAGCACCAGTTCTAGACCCGGCTGCTCCTCTTCCGATTCAGCTCTCTGCTATGGCCTGGGAAAGCAGTAGAAGATAGCCACTGCACCTGCGCGGGAGACCTGAAAGAAGCTCCTGGCTCCTGGCTTCAGATTGGTGCAGCTCTGGCCATTGCAGCCATTTGGTGAGTGAAGCAGTGGATGGAAGACCTCTCTCTGTGTCTCTACCTCTCTCTATAATTCTCTAATTGAAATAAATAAAATAATAAATAAACCTTTAAAAAGTATGCTGTTTTGCCATTTGTTTTTCTTCTTCAGTGAAATATCTTGTCACCTCTTTGACCATATTTTAATTGAATTGGTTACTTTTCTCCTGTTGAGTTTTTTTTTTTTTTTTTCCAGGCAGAGTTAGACAATAAGAGAGAGAGACAGAGAGAGAGTTATAGACAGTGTCGCTCCCCCTCTTCGTGGAGGAACGACACAGGACCCTGCGCTGTTCTTTTGTCTGCTCGGCCCTCCCCGGGTTTGCTGCTGGTTCTTCCCGGGTTGGCTACTATCCCTTCCACCTCCGTGGAAGGGCAGTTCCCCCTGGCCACATTCCCCACTTCCGCAGGGGACCGGCACACCGCCGGCCGGCTCTCTCGGGGGCTGCACAGGCGTTCCCCTTAGATGTTCCCCTTAGATGTTCCTGGTGCATGCCGTCTCTCTCCTCCTTTATAGTCCTCCTCCGCCAATCCCAACTCGGCTGCCCACACGCCGAGTACGCTGCTCTCCTCCAATCAGGAGCAGGTCCTGCTATCTATTGGCTGAACTGGAGGCAGCTGTGTAGAAGCTGTTTTCTTCTCTCCCAGAGCCATATTGTGGGAGAGCAGATGCATAGAATAAGTCTTAATTCCAGTAACAGTCTAGTCCGAGTTGCTCCCCACAGACAGTGAGAGAGAGACAGAGAGATAGGTCTTCCTTCCGTTGGTTCACTCCCTTAATGGCTACCATGGCCTGCTCTGCGCACTGATTCGAAGCCAGGAGCTAGGTGTTTCCTCCTGGTCACCCATGAGGGTGCAGGGATCCAAGCACTTGGGCCATCCTCCACTGCACTCCCTGGCCACAGCAGAGAGGTGGACTGGAAGATGAGCAACCGGGACAGAATCCAGCGCCCCAATTGGGACTAGAGCCCAGGGTGCCAGTGCCGCAGGCAGAGGATTAGCCAAGTAAGCCATGGTGCCGGCCCCATCACCTCTGTCTTAACTGGTAGGATGACAGGAATTGAGAAAAATCTTGCAGGTAGTAGCTGTTCTGCAAAGGCAGCTGCCTTCCTCTAAGAATAAAAAAAAATTTTTTTCACCAATGCACAGCAGGCTTAGCACTCCCACCTGTCTCATCCCACAGACTTATATGCAAAGCCTCATTTGCACTTCTATGCCATGGATGTATCCTTTCAGATACCGATGCATTAGGGTCCCGTCATCCTAGAGACCTGGGCAAATTGTTGAGCATATATTTCTTGATACCAATGGTTAATCAAAACTTAACCATTATAAATCAGATGATTCAGCAAAATAACAAATATAGCTAAGCCTGAAAGTATTTCTTACAGAATTTTATTAGATGTTCAACTGCATATTTGCTTTTTACTTTCAGGAAACACATCCATATTACTTACAATTCTACTAAGAGAAGCTACAATTAATTTTTTTTCAATTTTATAAATCACTCATGAGGCAGATTACTAGCATGTTCATTAATTGAAAGTTAGTTTTTTTTTTTATTTTGACAGATAGAGTTAGTGAGAGAGAGAGAGACAGGGAGATGAAGGTTAAATTTAAGAATAATTTATTTGTGCTCTAAGTACACAATAATCATTTGAGTATAGTTGGATAGTATGTATATATCCACACTAAATTTTAAAATTTAATTAAATCAGATTTCTTAATTTACCATTAAAATCTGAAATCATCAATAAAATTTCATTTTGTTCAAATGTTTTCAGATGATTCCATTGTAAAAGAAAATAAATGGATCAATACAAGTATTCTGAGTCTTACCATTAGATAGTGAAAAGTTTGAGGGTAAAGAGATTAGAAATTTTAGCACACCTCTTTGCTAACTAGATGTTACAAACATTAATGCACATTTTAAAATAATTTATTTACAGAGCAGATGTATGTTCATTGTAAAATTACAAAAGTATGGCGGTTTCTCATTTACTTCCTACACCCACATGTGTAGCTTCCCCAGTATTGTTGTCCACTTCTGAATGGTACATTTGTTTCTTTTGTGTGTGTTTTTTTTGGATTTTTTTAACTTTTATTTAATGAATATAAATTTCCAAAGTACAGAATATTGATTACAATGACTTCCCCCCCATAACGTCCCTCCAACCCGCAACCCTCCCCTTATCCACTCCCTCTCCCCTTCCATTCACGTCAAGATTCATTTTTGACTCTCTTTATATACAGAAGATCAGTTTAGCATACATTAAGTAAAGATTTCAACAGTTTGCTCCCACACAGAAACATAAAGTGAAAAATACTGTTTGAGTACTAGTTATAGCATTAAATCTCAATGTACAGCACACTAAGGCCGGCGCTGTGGCTCACTAGGCTAATCCTCCGCCTTGCGGTGCCAGCACACCAGGTTCTAGTCCCGGTCGGGGCGCCGGATTCTGTCCCGGTTGCCCCTCTTCCAGGCCTGCTCTCTGCTGTGGCCCGGGAGTGCAGTGCAGGATGGCCCAAGTGCTTGGGCCCTGCACCCCATGGGAGACCAGGAGAAGCACCTGGCTCCTGCCTTCGGATCAGTGTGGTGCGCCGGCCGCAGCACACCCACTGCGGCGGCCATTGGAGGGTAAACCAATGGCAAAGGAATGGTACATTTGTTACAACTGATGAGCCTACATGGATCTATCAGAACACCCAACTTCCATCGTTTCCATTAGGGTTTTAGGTTTTATACATTCTATGAGTTTGGATAAACTTATGATAAAATACAAACACCATTATAGTATCTTACAGAATTTTTCACTGATGCATAATTCTTCCAAGATTCTGTCTATTCTCCTCCACCCCAACCTCTACTAATCACTAATCTGATTAATGTCTTCACAGTTTTGCTTTTTCTAGAATGTCAGAGTTGCAATAAGATGGTATGTAGCCTTTTAGCATGTAGTCTTTCCAAGCCTCTTGCACTTAGCATTATGCACTTAATTTTCTTCCACAACTATTCATGGCTTGATAGTTCATTTATTTTTAACAGTGAATAATATTATGTGGTCCCAAAGTACCACAGTTTATTTATCCATTAGCTTACAGAAGAATATCTTCATTGCTTCCAAGCTTTGGCAAGTATGAATAAAACTGCTATAAAAATCCACGTGCAGGTTTTTATGTGGGCATGTGTTTTGAATTCCTTGTACAAGGAGTGCAATTGCTACATTGTGTATTAACTTTAGTTAGGTAAGAGATCACCAAAGTTTCTTCCAAAGTAACTGTAGTATTTTAGATCTTACCTGAAATCCATGAACGTTTTCTGCTCATCCATATTTTAGTCAGCATTTGATGGTGTTTAGTGTTCCAGATTTTGCACATTACAATTAGTGTGCATTGGTTTGTCTTAGTCTGTTTGTGTTGTTATTACAAAATATCTCAGATGAATAACTTACAAACAATAGACACTTTCTCACCATTCTGGAGAATGGAAAGTTTGAGATTTAGGTACCAGCTAATTTGCTTTCTAGCGACGGCTTGAAACCTCACTTTCTTCTTTATAGATTGTGCATTCTCACTACTACATACTTGAACTGTGGAAGGAACCAGTAAGTTTCCCTGGGCCTGTTTGGAAAGGACACTAATCTCATGTGTGAGAAATCTATTTTTATGACTTAATCACTTCCCAAAGAACCTACCTGCTTAATATCACCACATCAAGGATTAGGTTTTAATCTTAGTTCTTTGTGCTACTGTTAACAAAATTTAGATTAGGTGATTTATAAAGAACAGAAACTAGTTTTCTTAAAGTTCTAGGAGCTGGAAAGTTCAAAATCAAGGTGCCAAATGGTTTTGTTGTCTAGTGAAAGGCGCTCTCTACTTCTAAAGTGGTGCATTGATGTTACATTTTCTGGAGGGGATCCACACTTCATGGAAGAAGTTGAAAGGGAAAGCAAACAGAACACAGTTTGAAGCTTAGTTTATAAGGGCTTTAACTACATTCACAAAGGTGAATCTCCAATGGCCCATCAACCCTTAAGGGCCCCTCTTTTCAATTCTATCACATTAGTTGATTTAACATTTGAATTTGAGAAGGGATACACTCAAATCAGAGCAGATTTCAATAACATTTGATCTCAATCTAATTTTTTCTTCAGATTTTTGTGTAATTTCACTTTATACATTGGAAGTCAAAGATTAATGCTTAAATATAGGTCGTGTTATTTGTTTATCATGAAATGAAAAGTGTACAGTTCTAAGAAATAGCAAAAAATTACAAGAGAGTATTCTGAAGTTTCTTTAGAGTTCATTAATAGAAAATGCTGATTCTTTTAAATCTTTAGAGAAATGCATGTCATTTATGTAGTTTATGGGCCAATTATTTGCTATCAAGCATATCTTACTAGTCATCTCCAAGTTTTAACATAAAATCAAGTGAGATAGCAAGAAAAATATGAAGGTAATCATGTGTCTAAATCATTTTCTTGTAAGGAGGGAATTAGAGATCATAGGCAAAGTACTTTGACAGACCCTTCAAGTAGAATAGGAATGGATTAACATTAAATCTAATGGCAAAATACCACCTCTTTTGAGCTAAGAATGGTTAAAAAATAAAACAGGAAAAGGCTCTTTATAAAAGCATGAACAGTTTTTAAAAAAAACCTTCCCACTTTTTCTTGCAGAAAACATAAATTATATACTTTGCAACCAGCTGTAATAGTAGGCATAGGCAGCTGCTCCAATTTACTGTATAGTACTATTGTACATATTGTTTGATGCTCAAATTACTTATAATTTCTAGAAGTGCATCTTTGCAGTTTGATATTTTTAAGTTGCACTCCAACAACTTGAAAAGTTGTAGGCTTTTAGAGAGGCTGATTCTGAAAAGGCTTTGCCATTGCTGAGTGTGTTTTTCCACATCATCATTCACAATAGTTTTTTTTTTTTTTTGTATGTTTGAAAAAGTAAACAAAAATGTATTATGTTTAACATGAACTTTAGGAAAGAACTTAGTGAAATTTTGGTTATTTTTATGTTTTTATTCTTATAGTTGTTGCACTGCAAAAGTATATCTACATTTCAAAATATGTCATCAACATAATAAAGAATAATCATTTGGATCATTGTGAATTTGAGTATAGAGTTATTAAAATACAATTCCTAATTAAAAAACCCAATAGGGAAAAAGCAAGCCCCTAGAGTAAAATCAAACTATTACTTTTCCCATTAGGAAATTATAAAGGGACTCTAAGTCAAGCATTTTACCATATATATGAATTTGTCTTTTCATATGCAACAATGTTTAGAATCAAGAATAGGGAACTTACTTCATTTTTACTGCAAGCTGGGTGCTTCTTTATTTTTAAAAGATTTATTTATTTGAAAGTTAAAGCTACACAGAGAGAGAAGAAGAGGCAGAGAGAGAGAGAGAGGTCTTCCATCCGCTGGTTCACTCCACATTTGGCCACAATGGCAGGAGCTGTGCTGACCCGAAGCCAGGAGCCAGGAGCCTCCTCCAGGCCTTTCCATATGGGTGCAAGGCCAAGGACTTGGGCCATCTTCTACTGCTTTCCCAGGCCATAGCAGAGAGATGGATCGGAAGTGGAGCACCTGGGATTCAAACTGGCCCATATGGGATGCTGGCATTGCTGGTGGCAGCTTTACTCGCTACGCCACAGGCCAGCCTCTAGAAGGCTGCTTCTGATATCAGCACAAATATTTTTGTTTTTTGGCTTGTACAGCTCTTTGGCCGGCTTACAAATTACAGCTGCCACAAACTACTACCCAGATCCATTTGCCCCCGAAAATGTGGGTTCCATTCTGCCAATATCTTAGCTTCTCTGGTTGAATCTCTTGTTGCCCTGAAATGAGAGTCATAGATGTTCTATCAGAAGTGGAATTGTAAAAGTTCTATAAACCAATATCCAACAGACTATACATGATTATCAATGGTTTCTTCCTTACATGTTTTTTTATAGTTTTTAAGGTTTATTACACTTTATTTTAAAACTCTGGGTATATGGGGCTGGAGCCATGGCGCAGTAGGTTAATCCTCTGCCTGCGGTGCAGGAATCCCATATGGGTGCTGGTTCTAGTCCCGGCTGCCTCCCTTCCCATCCAGCTCTCTGCTGTGGCCTGGGAAAGCAGTAGAGGATGGCCCCAGTCCTTGAGCCCCTGCACCCTTGTGGGAGACCAGGAGGGAACTCCTGGCTTTGGATTGGCACAACTTCAGCTGTTGTGGCCATCTGGGGAGTGAACCAACAGAAGAAAGACCTCTCTCTCTCTCTCTCTCTCTCTCTCGCTCTCTCTCTCTCTCTCTTTTTCTCTCTGTAACTCTACCTCTCAAATAGATAAATAAAATCTTTAAAAAAAAAAAAAAAAACCTCTGAGTATGTTCAAATGAAGATTAACATTACCACAGTGATACCATCCTCTGCTGGCTCTGACCTCCTGTTCTAAGGGATTTATTCAACCTTGTCACATTTTGCAGTACTTGGAATTGAGACTTTAAATATTAATTTTGGGCAAACATAATTCAGCCATTAACACCACTGATTTCTCCCTCATCCTTAGTCTCCTCTCTACAGATACCATGCTTCGTTGCCTTTACTCACTAAACGTTTCTCTAATGTGCTTACCTTTTCCATTGCATTCCACTAATCTAGTCTAGGACAACAGGTTTCACTTAGATACCTTCAAAGATTACTAATCTCGTGCTTTTTGAATCCCTTCTCCATTGCACAGTTAAGTTGATTTTTTCTTAAACCCAAATCTGATTATATCACACTAGTGAATGTATTGACTGGTATCCAGAGCTTAGGTGAGCTGGGAGAGGGAGATGAGCTGTCAGGTATCAAAGGAGTGCACTGAACAAGCCACAGATGAAGGTTAATCACTTTAACCACTTACAGCCATAATATATGCAAGGTTAAAACTGATGAAACTATGAACTGCCCAATCCCATAGCACAGATGTAGAAATCGACTTATTGTTGTGGGAGCCCTAAATAAAAGGTTCCAGCAGTTTTGTGAAAGTGAAGGCCAGAGAGGTGGTGATGGTAGCGAGAGTGGGAGAATGAGGAGGTGGAAAGCCGCGGAGTAGAAAAGTACTAGTTAATGAGTCAGAGTAGGAGGAAGTGACTTCAGATAGCCTCTTCTTCCTCTCTCTGTCCTATGGAGTCCTTAAGACCTCTGCCTTGGACCTCCCATAAAGAGATCAAGGAGTGAAGGCAGCTGGGCTAGGAATGTATAGATTTGGGCAAGCACAACTTGTTGGGGACTCTGAGGCTCCGACAATAACTGCCTTGAAAGACTGCAAAGAGTTAGCTATGCAAGAAATCTGATGTGCATGCTGGAGTCAGGGAAAGAGTCAGCAGCTTTTCCTCATGCGGTCTGCAAGGTAAATCCATTATAATCGCCTATGGTCAAGCATGAAGAATCATACATAAGATTTTAACCAGGAGCTGTCCTCAAGTAGTACAGTCAAGAGATTTGAATTATAGATGTTGGGATTAGACTTCATGCATTTACATCCTGACTCTGATACGTATAAACTGTGTGACCTTCGGAAAGTATCTTAAAGTTTTCATAGATTACTTCCCCCAGCTCAGTTTGATATAATGATAGCATTTTGGGGATTTCATGTGCATTACACATATTAATAAGAGTAAAATTCTTAGAATATAAGCAGGCACATAGTAATTGATCAATGTATGGTACCAATCATCATTAAACTCATGATTATTATTGTTATAATTTTTAGCACAATTAAAAATGGATGTTAAAATCAATGAGTGACCTTATAGTTTCAACCTAAAGATATTTTCTATAGGTACCTTAAGATACTAATAAAAAGATTAAATGATTCTGAGGCAAAGAAAATAAAATTTTAAGTCCTTACTAAGGGGAAGCACTTTAGGTAAATATCTGTGTATGTAAAACTGGAACATTTGCATTTCCTGCATCACAAATAAAACATGTAAATGCCTTATCATTTCACTTAAATATATGTATATTTTTCTATCAATATTTTGCTTTTTAATTGAAGTGTGTTAGTATATGAATATATCACAAAATTACCTGAACAGCTACCCTACTTGTTTTTGTGTAAAAATGTTCTGAACAATAAATGAGGAAGAAATAAGATATATTTTATTCATAGGAGCAAGATGAACTCTATATTTACCTGTGAATTTGGAAAGATTATTATATTGCCTGAGTTCTGCTAATTATTTTATTTTAAAGTTTAGTTCATTGAATATTTTGTGATCTTTCCATGAAAAACAGAAATTTAAAACACCCAGAAAAAATTCTGAGGAGTAACTTATTAGTTTAAGGATTAAACATAAAACAACCCATTAAATATGTGTGGTAAAAACATGAACTCGAAATTTTTCACAATTTCAGAAACATTTTAATGTGATCAATGCCTCTAATATTAAACAACAGTTATTCAATGTGAAATACAGAAACCTCAGGTTATTTCTAACTGTGTATTAGAAAATAGTTAAAGAATTATGGAAACCATAAAGTGTGGTAAAATTTAAGAACCCTGAGTGTTAGCCGGCGCCGTGGCTCAATAGGCTAATCCTCCACCTTGCGGCGCCGGCACACCGGGTTCTAGTCCCGGTTGGGGCGCCGGATTCTGTCCCGGTTGCCCCTCTTCCAGGCCAGCTCTCTGCTATGGCCAGGGAGTGCAGTGGAGGATGGCCCAGGTGCTTGGGCCCTGCACCCCATGGGAGACCAGGAAAAGCACCTGGCTCCTGGCTCCTGCCAGGATCAGCGCGGTGCGCCGGCTGCAGCGGCGGCCATTGGAGGGTGAACCAGCGGCAAAGGAAGACCTTTCTCTCTCTGTCTCTCTCTCTCACTGTCCACTCTGTCTGTCAAAAAAAAAAACAAAAACAAAAAAAAACAAAACCCTGAGTGTTAAGTGCTTATGTCAGTGTAATAGCTTGGTTTTATTACCCTAACATTGTGATTTGAACTCTTTATAATGATTCTGCCCATCTAACACTGACATGAAAGCTGTTTTGTATGTTGAACTTGTGAACATTAAAACATTAAATATCTCATAACTTGAGATACAAGAGCTTTTACATCCTGAAAGTACACGTCAATGAGCAAGCTGCATGTCACGATGGATAATCTCCAAAACAAGGTGTTATAATCAGTTTCCTAAAGTGTCTCAGAGATCATTACTTGATTAACATCATGCATGTCTTCCCCCATGTTCTATTATCTATCATCTTTGTCACCAACAGTTAACAATCACCATCTTTGTTCCATTTCTATTCATGTGAAAATTTGCATGTAAAGGCTCTTATGTTACACTAATCATTGTTTTGCCTGTGAACATGACATTTCTGCTTACTGCAAGGCTAAGCACTTGTTCAAATAACCTGGTTAAAAGTATAAACAGGTAGTGACAGACCAGAAATAAAATATTGAATACTGAGACACATTTGTAATGGATCTATATCTCACATGCCAAAATCACTTGACTACCCAGAGATAAAGAGATCCAAGGGAACACTTCAAAGAAATAGATACAAGGGAGGATGAGTCTTTGAACTAGGAGGTTCTTTTGGAGTGGAAGCGTGGATTGCCAAAAAACCACAGATGTTCACCACATGAACAGGTGAAAAAATACTACTCTTTCAAATATATTTTTATCAAAGTCTTTTCTGTCTTTCTGTAATTTCATTTTAAATAGGCCCTACTTTTCAGCTGTTCTCTGCTTAAAAATCCTAATAAATAAAGACAGATTGTATGACTTCATTAACAATGGTGAGCCAGAATCTCAAGGTCTTTTCTGGTTCTCTTTTCTCGGCATATGTAATTTTCTAATTGCTGTTCTCTACAGCAAGAACTGCAATTAGAAAAATGTTATCTGAGGACACAACTGAACTGAACAATATTTGGCATTTCAATTTGTTTTCTAGCATTGAATCACTATAATGGAAATCCTACTTGAAAATTTGATTTGTCATTGCCACCTGCAATTGAGCTTATGGTTTATCCACATATATGGATTTCCTTTTTCAAAGCTTCATTGAATGATAGGCATACTCATTAGCATTCACACAAATTTTTTTGGAAATGGCCTTACTAACAGTTAGTGTAAGAAGGCAAGACAGCAAAATACATTTTTGACATATTTATTTACATCTTAACAGCAATGTTGATTTATTTAGTTGAGTTCTGGTAATTTAAAGATAAGCACAGATTCTTTGCTATTTATCCCAAACAACAGAGAGTCTATTATATCCCCTTTGAATCCAGGATGTGTTGGATAACTGGTTTGGCTTATAGAATGTTCTAGGACTGTTTTGTAATTTCTGAGTCATAATATTACTGCTTCCACTAATGCATCCTTGGAAAACTTTCTCGTTTTAAGGATTTATTAGTATTTATAGAAAGGCAACATGAGAGCAAAAAAGGGTGAGACAGAGAGAGAAAGAGATGTTCCACCCATAGTTTCCCCACTCAAATGACCACAGCAGTGGGAGCTAGGCCAGGCTGAAACCAGGAGACTGGAACTCCATCTGGGTCTCCCATATGGGTGACAGGTGCCCAAATACTTTGACCATCTTCCATTGCTGTCTCAGGTGCATTAGCAGGGAGCTGGATCAGATGCAGAGCAGCTGGGACTCGAACTGGTACTCTGTTTGTAGATTACAGGGTTGAAGACTGTAGCTTAACCTCCTGCACAATAATTCTGACCCCTGAAGAACTTTCTGATTGAAATCATCTGCCAGTTTTGTGAAGAAGCACTCACAGGCTCATGGAGGGGCCAATATGGAGAGGAACAGACGAGACTCTGATTTCCCAGAAGAAAGTTAATGCCAACTTGTCAGCTGTGAGTGAACCACATTGAAAGTAAATCATCCATCCTCGTTCAGTTCATCAGTTGATGCTACATCAAGCAGAGAAAAGCCATTTCAAACAAATTTCTGCACAAATTTCAGATTTTTGAGCAAAAATAATAATTACAACTGTTATATATTTATTTGTTTATATATGTATGGTAGGGAGAGAGAGAGAGAGAGACAGAGAGAATTTTCTCCAACTTCTGTTTCACTCTTCAAATGGCCTCAACAGCCAGGGCTAATGCAGGCTGAAGCCAAGAGCCAGGATCTCCATCTGAGTCTCTCATGTGGGTGGTGGGAACTCAGATATTTGAGCGTCATTCTTTGCTTCCCAGGCTCTCTAGAAGGGAGCTGGAGGAAGGGCAGCTGGGATTTGAACTGGCATTCCAATATGGGATGTAGGCATCCCAAATGGTTTAACTCATTGCACCTCAATGTACACTCAAATTGCTATCATTTTAAGCAACTAAATTTTGAGATAATCAGTAATGAAGCAATAGATAACCAGAATAACCACCAAGTCTTAAGCTAAATTATACAAGAAAGAGAAGGAAGAAGGAATTTAATTTTTTCTTTAATTTGTTTTGATTGTTGTTTTTTATTCTTTATAAAATTCAATTGTTAAAACAAGATATTGCAGTCTGTGAACTGAAAATAACTGCAAATCATGGATATGTGTAAAAGCTGGAATTTCTCTAAATTGATTGTATTGGTTGTTTTGAATTCAAGAAAACATTCAGGGCCAGCTTTGTTAGCCATCCTCGATAGTTTCCTATCATAAGTTATTTTAGACAACATTTTCTACAAATGTAGATAAATCTTAATATTTGGGAACAAAGAATATATGTTCAGCTTATCAAAACAACATCACCCTATATAAGCTAGTAAATGAGTGAGAAATGAAGAAGATGGTGATGAAACATTGTTGATACAGTAAGAGAACCACCGATTTCCCCAAACTCTGTCCCCCTACTTCAATAGCTAACAGCACCATCCACTCAGTTGCCCAGAATCAAAATATCAGGTCATGTCTGATTCCTCTATATCCCTGAGACTTCCATGCTCAATTCCCCATTGTTCTTATTCACAACATCTCTCCCATTTGTCTACTTAACCTCCATCTCCATTTCAACCTCCGTGGTTTAAAGCACTATCCAGCATCTACAATACAGCCTATGCAGATCTCCAACCACATTTTTCTGGGTGTCTAAGTTTTGTCACTTGCTCTTTCTGTCACTCTGACACTACAAGAACCTTTTTTTCTTCAGAACCTTTGTCTACAGCAGTGGGGCATAAAGCTGCATGTTTTGAATACCTTAAACTGGATCTTCAAGTAGCAGGAGCCTCCTGTTTTCCCAGATCTCAATCCAAGTACTTTTCTCTTTCGTTCTCACTCAATACTAACGTCTTCACAAACTAAACATGATCTGAAATTGCTTTGATGATTTGCTGACGTGTTTCCTGTAGAATATCTGTCCACCACTTTGAGTACAAAGGAATACAGAATATGATTTTGCTGTCCCAGAACTGAGAAATGACTTGGGCCATGGTAGGTTTTGAATACACATTTGTCAGATATTCAAATAAGTGATTTGTATATTTTCTTTTTATAGTTTTCAAAGGACTTTAAGCCATCAAGTAGGTATTGCAGGCATAGTATGATGCGTCTTCCTTCAAATTCCCTAGGAGTATAAATGGAGAGATGTATTTACTGACCACTTATGAAAATACAGTAAGTGATGTTTTTTACCAGGTTTGTGGTGATAAAAGGTAAGGATTGGGGCCAGCACTGTGGCACAGTGGATTATAGCCGTAGCCTGCAGCTCCAGCATCCTAACCAGTTCATGTCCCGGCTGCCCCTCTTCCAATCCAGCTCTCTGCTATGACTGGGGAAAGCAGTAGAAGATGGCCCAAGTCCTTAGGCCCCTGCACTCACATGGGAGATCCAGAAGAAGCTCCTGGTTCCTGGCTTCAGTTAGGTGCAGCTCCAGCCATTGCGACCATCCGGGGAGGGAACCAGCAGATGGAAGACTTCTCTCTTTCTCTCTCTCTGCTTCTCCTTCTCTCTGTGTAATTCTGACTTTCAAATAAATAAACAAATCTTTAAAAAAAAAGGCAAGGATTAAAAAATGAGCTAATCTTTACACTTTATTCAAATTTCAAATTTTTGTTAGAATTTCCACTTTATAAATTTCTACTCTTTTTGTTTCTTTTTCCACTTAGATGATTTAATTCAAATTAAGTTCTCTTTTACAGAAGCCATATGCATTTTGGGAAGTCAAAGAATTTTTAAGTGATTAAGAATTTTAAATAGTAATAAATCTATTTTACAAAGCCCCATGGAATGTTTGCCCAATTTGTTTTTTTTTAAATCAAAGTTAAAATTTGTAGAATAACAAACAAGATTTGTTTTACCCATGAAAACAAATTTGAGTCCTGTTAAAATGAAAGGTTATATTTTTAAAAGTTGTGGTTAAAATTTCAGTGCTTTTTTTTTTTTTTTTTTTTTTTTTTTTTTTACAGGCAGAGTGGACAGTGAGAGAGAGACAGAGAGAGAAAGGTCTTCCTTTGCCGCTGGTTCACCCTCCAATGGCCGCCGCTGCAGCCGGCGCACCGCGCTGATCCTGGCAGGAGCCAGGAGCCAGGTGCTTTTCCTGGTCTCCCATGGGGTGCAGGGCCCAAGCACCTGGGCCATCCTCCACTGCACTCCCTGGCCATAGCAGAGAGCTGGCCTGGAAGAGGGGCAACCGGGACAGAATCCGGCGCCCCAACCGGGACTAGAACCCGGTGTGCCGGCGCCGCAAGGTGGAGGATTAGCCTATTGAGCCACGGCGCCGGCTTAAAATTTCAGTGCTAAAAGATGTTCCAAATCTCTTCTTAGTCACTCATCAACAGAGTTTTCTATTAATGTATAACTTCATTCTAAATATTTCTTCTCTATTTTAAATTTATTTATTTCTATTTCTATTTTTAATATATTTGGAAGGTGCTAACTGAATTTGTCTCCAAACATTTTTGTTCTCATGATCAGAAGTATGTGTGTTAGTTATATATATTTATCTTTTTCTACATTGACCTGAAGAGGCGGATTTATTCAACTAATGTTCTTATAATATGACAACCTTTAAATTTACAGCAATACTTGATGAGGTGGTCAAATTTATAAAGATTTAATAAATTTTGTCACTACATCATCCCTTTCAAAGGATGAATAAGTACATCTTTCTTTTTAAGAAACAATTTCAACAGTAATTTGTAGCATTTTATTTATGATATAAAATGACTTTAATAAATGTGTTTACTGAATCTCCTGTATTTTCAGAAAATCAAGAGATTATTCCACCTTATAAAATAAGTCAGAATGTTACTTATTCTGAAATTGAATATTTAATGATGATAATAATAAGAGGATGAATCAGAGTTTGAATTATAGCTAACATTTAAATACCATGTGTCATGCATTACTAAATTATTTTCATTAGTTAATGTCAGTAATTAAGTTCATTAATTTAATTCTTATAATAACCTAGAAAGTTATAAGCTATTTTTATACCCAGACAGAAGTGCTAAGAGATGTTAAGTAACATTCTTTCTCCAAGCCATATAGCCAGAAAACGTTCAACCTTGCATTCAGACTAGGGCAGGCAGTCCCTCCAGCACAAGGTCCTGACTATTATGCTGCACTGCCTCCCAATGGAAGCTACAGGCTCTCAGCACATAGGGATATATCCACCAAGGCAAAGTTGCAGATTACAATCTTTGGAATGAGGCACAAAAGTTCAAATGCCAGTTCTGCCATTTTCTACTTTTTTTTAGCATTTTAAATTTCCCTAACTTTTGTGAACTCTATTTTTTTCTGTCTTCAGCGAGAAATTATCATTCTGTCCTCTCAAAAGCTGTTATGAAAATGAACTTGCTTTACATAATGGAAAGTGTCCTGTATTATATTTGACAGAAGCCTGGTGATTAATAAATGTTAATTTTCATTCTCCACTTTTTAATATGACAAGAGATATCTATAGAAGTAAGAGTGTGTGGTATAATCATCATATGTGATTTTGCGGATTAGAAAGGTCAACACATACCATCCGTGGAAAAAGAAGTGACTTGTTAAATAATCTGAATGTGTCTTTGATTAAGAAACTGTCACTAACTGGAGGAAAGTACTCAAGCTTATCTCATACATTTTACTCTGGGATATCACTCAGAGTTGAAAAAGGTGCTTAACCTATATCTGAAATAAGTTCAGGATTATAATGCAACCATGATGGAAAGCCATTCTGAGTTAGTGTCTGTGATGGCATTTTAGAAGATGAGAATTTCAACAATAAAAAAAAAAAATTGTAGTGGACCTATAAGTGCATATGGAGAAATCAGGCTACACAAGAGCTGTGCAACTTTTGCCCAGCAGAACACCTCTGTGTATCGGGCAAGTGGAGACTGAAACCTAGCCCATGCCTCCAACAACAAAGTCATAAAAACTAAAGTCACTGAGTGCTCAAATGCAACCTCATTCACTGCACAAATGAATTCACATGGTGGTTGACAACTAGAATTTTAGGCTCTTTTTTATTTTTATGATTGGACCTCGTTGCATAAATTTGTTTTTTAGTTAAAGCTATTTTCTGTTTAATACATTACTAACTTAATATGGAAAATTACTCAGAGATATTTATAATTTTGGCATAAGTCCTTTTCAATAAGTCTTTTCAATAAGTTTTATGCACTAATGTATACATCATTGTTCTTCCAGAAATAAGATTCTCATCATACATGTCATCTTACTACTTATTATGTCAATAAATAATGTTTTTTTCATTATTTTGACAATGCCATGGTATATTACTTTAACATGTTTTTATATTTGAAGATCAAACATCATGTGGTTATATATTATTGCTATAGGTTTATCATTGTATTTTTCCCTAAATAAATTTGTGTTTGCATATTTATTTGTTTAAATAGCTCTTTTGATTAAAAACTATGTTTGAATAACTAGGTCAAGAATACAGTGATTTTTAATTTTGCTATGTTTGTTTGGTTTATATGCATTCTCAAATTCCTGCTGGAGAGGTTGTGCTCTTTTACAGAGTCAATAGCAGGTATTATAATGTTACAATGAAGTTTCATAAAACCTCGACATTCTATTATTTGTTGAGTAGGTAATATCTCCCCAAGATTCTTGCACATGACTAAATTCTGATGTCAGTGTTAATGTTTGATGGATTAAGGGTGGAGACTTGATCTAATTTTGGCATCTGAGAGGTGAGTCTTTAGGTCATTGGGATCCTGCTCTTGGAGGGTAATTCTTTCAAGCTGATTGGTTATTTGAGTTCAGGTTCTGTGTAGCAGTTTCCTGACTCATCATGTGATCTTCCTCCATACCCAATCCATGACACCAGACTTGGAGACCACAAAATCCTGAGCAATAACCCTCAAACTGTAAGCTGAAACAAATCCTTTCTTTCCAAAATGCGCTTCTCAGATACAACAAAAGCAGACCAATGCATACAGTATTATTCATTATCTTCAAGAATCCAACAAATTATATATTATTGTGTAATACTATATTATTTTCCTCAATAATCATTTGCTTATGTTCTTTTGCAAATCATTTAGTCATGCATTTATTTCATTTATAATACTACAGATTTCTTTGATATATATTTACCACGCAAATGCTTCTTTCTCACCTATGTGTGCACACACAGACACATACACTGTAAAATATATGTGGTGAGATCTTCTATATTTTTATCAATACAAGAATATTCACTTAAAAACTGAATTTCATATAAACATATGGACATATTGGTACAAGGAGTTGGTACAGGCATAACATGCAGCTTGGGATGCCTGCACTTGAATCCAGCTTCTTCCACTTCTGACCCAGCTTCCTGCTAATGGGCATTGTGAGATGAAGTTCAAATACTTGAGTCTCTTCCAACCACATGAGAGACCCACATTGAATTCTGGGCTCTTGACTTTGGTCTGGCACAAACCTAACTGTTGCATGCACTTGGGGAGTGAGCCAGTGGATGGAAGATCTCTCTCTCTCTCTCTCTCTCTCTCTCTCTCCCCCTCTCTGCTTTTAAAGTAATAAATAAATAAAATTGTTTACAAATAAAAATATGTGTATGTCAAATGTTTCTTGTCTATTTTATATGTTGGGTCATTTGTCTGCAGTGCTTTTCCTTCCTTTTTGTTATTGTGATCAGCGACTTCCAGCATCCTGTTGCTGTTGTGATATGGGTCCACTTGGGTTTGATTAATATCACTGTATTTTGCAGTCTTCCTTTATTCTTCAGGTTTATGGTAATTCTTTGTCTCAATGCAAATGACTATGTTGGTGTAAGAAACTTCCTTTTATTACTTTTTTTAAATAGGGAAACAGCTAAAAACTGGGGTAGAAATACATTTATAGAACTATTTTTTTAATAGAAGTTGCATTGCCCATATTAATAGTTGCAGTGATGTTATTAGTTTGGCTCCAGTTGGATCGCTGTCTTGCACTGAGTATAGAATGCAGTGCAGATTGTCAGGAAGGCAGCCATAAACAATCCTTACTATCATGACTATGGAAGAAAATGGAAGTTTTTATTAACTTATTTGTTTTAAGGCAAAGTGACAGAGAAAGGGACTTTACATTTTTTTTTGTTCCACTCCCTAAATGCCAACAGAATGATGGACCAGGACAAATTCAGGAGAAATGCAAATATTGTACCATCATGGATTACCTCTCCGGGCATGTTACCATGAAGTTGGATGGAAAATGCAGGCAAGACTCTATCCCAATCACATGGTGGCTTAAAACACTGCACCAAAACACCCACACCAAAAAACTTTCTTTCAATTATAATCTAACAGGTTCTAAGTGAATTAACTCAACACTTACATAATAAGTACATAAAGATCACAAATAATATCATGGTACTGAGGAAAAAAGTGACAAAAATCAGCCTGTTATTAACTTTGCAATTGTGACTGAAATACTTTCCTATGTCTTGGCTTATGTATTCGTAAAACTGAAAATTGATAAAATGTTCTTACAAATTTGTGTGGGCAACTTTGGAAGAGATTTGTAAAGTTTTATTCAGACAACTGTGGTATTATCTGAAATAATCTAACTTTTGAAAATTACTGGCAATAAAAGAAAGCTACTATTAAATATCGAAAGACAGAAACTTATGTACTTTCAACAAAGGTAATAAAAATATCCATGACATATAACTCAAGTGGGTGTGTGCCAACACTGTCCGTATCACTCTTAACTTGTATTCTAGTGACCTCATCTCCTCCCACTGGTGTGCTTTTTTCGTCCACCTGCTAAACTATTGTGCAAATTTGTTCTTCATTGTTAATCAGCTTAACCAATCTGTAGAGAAGATGAGAAATTTTCAGTGATGATTAACCTCCCTCCTCTGTAGATATCATCAAGGACATTATGCTCATTTTCATTTTTTTAAATTGTCATTTTAAATGTATTATTAATCCTTCTTTTCTCCCGATAACAAAAGAAAAGCTGGGTGATTATTTAACAACCAAGTACCACCAGCTGGTACTCCAGACTGGTGGAAGTCACCATGTGTTACCACTTCATCTTACCATAAATCCTTAAAAAAATGAGAATGCAAAAGGCAAATTAAGTTCATAAATGTCTTTGGATATAAACCAGGGAGAAACATCAACACTTTAGTGTTATAACCAACCACCATGGAGATGGGGTGGGAAATGAAGGATATCAAGAAAAATTCATATACATTAATTAGTTTAGCTGCCCTAAGTGTCTTTCATTATAAGTGTCCTCTGAAAGTGCCAAGATGCCATGTTTAGAATTTAAATGGAAACAATGCCTGCTTATTAATGTCAAAAAAGATTAGTCTAACTATAAGGTTTACACTTAATTTAGAAACAAACTTTATGGTTATGTCACTGCTATATTTTTTATCTCAGGGCAATTCTGCTTCACATAGACCAGTGAGTAGTTTCTTTTCTTTCATCAACTTTAAAGAATAGCCTCTAATGTTAACTCATAAACTACTCCATTGATTTACTTTTATTCACTCAGTGCAAAATTATGTTTATTTTAGATTTGATGCTTTAAATCGTTAAGTATTTCACTTAAAGAATATAGAGGAATTCTTATCCTACAAAACAAAATTGTACTAAAATATTTTTAAGTAACTTTTTACTTTGGAAAGTTATCAAAGCGTATTTTTGCACTGTTCAAGGCAGTTTATTGAATCAGTTATTTTGTTTCATTTTATTGTATAAAGGAATTAGAGTTTCCATTTTTCTGGTGGTATTAAATGAAGTAAGGTGTGAGACAAGTGTGAAATATTAATAAAACCAAAGTTCACATTCTTAATTTTTCTTTTTCCCTTGTCTTGCTCCTTCAGCAAACTGGATCAGGCCTCCCAGCTCTAACAGGAAGCATATTCCTTCCAGAGCTCACTTTTTGCATTTATTTGAGCTCTGTACTATTCTGAACAGTAAGGAAAAGGGAATAACTACTCTGCCTGTATGTGACTACTCTCAATATTTCATATTCTCTCTTCTGTGTTACTCCTCTAAGCCATTGTGTATTTGGTGCGCACAGCACAAAGCTCCCTTCAACCTTCCTGCCCTTCCAAGGGAGGTCACTTTCCCTTTGAAAGCTCTCTGACAGAGTTGTATGCAAACTCGCCTTGGTTTAACACTCAGCTTACTTCTTACACATATCTTTACATTATAATATTTTATTCTGATGGCCATAATTAGAAAGAAATGGGAAATATTCTGGTCTGGTGTGATAGCTTCTAACTGAGAGAGGTGAAGGGGCAAAAGTTGGTCCAGAATTGTGTCATAAAGCAACAGAAAGCTGAAGGCTTCTATGGCTAGTTTGACCTCATGTAGCTGTTCTCAGTGGTAGGAAATATTGACTATCATGAATGAATAATTAAATTTTCAGTACTGTTTAGCAATTTAAATCATCATCTGATTATGTAAACTCTGCAGGAACTTACTGTGTTTTCAAAGATGAAAACATAAAGTAAATAACTTTATCATGCTAAATGAGATAAAACAGACAACTTCAAGATAAAAGTTGTTTGAATTTCATTTGTAAATTTTTATTTGAAATCCTGAGTCACATCTTCCTATTAAATGAATTTATAAAATTTGTATATTTCCAAGTCATCTCTAAAGACTTTTGAGGGTACTGTCATTTCATCTCCCCAGGCCTCCTTAAAAGTACCATTTGATGAGTTTCTCTTTATCACCTCATTATAAGTCATCTGGATCTTGTCCCTGGCTGAGTCCAGCTGTAGCTCCTTGAGCTTTTTCCTTGTGTTTACCCAAAACCCCAACCTTAAATCTTTAGTTTTCCTGAACATGTCTTTGCATTGCTGAGTTTGCTAAGCCACAGTCTTTTTTTTTTTTTTTTTTATCTCATGGTTGATTTATTTACTTGAAAGGCAGAGTTACAGAAACAATGGGAGAGTCAGAAAGAGAAAGAAAGAGAGAAAGTAAGTCATATGAAAATGTAGTTTATTTTGCTTTTTTGGAACTTTACTAATACTCAGATTCAAAGTTTATGTTTTCATAAACACAGCCAAATAGAACTATGAAATGTTCTGATTTATAAAATAAGAGTATTGAAGTAAATCTCAGACCAGTTGAACTGATTTCATTCCTCACATGTCAAGGGATATTGCAGAGTAGGAATTAGGGGACTAAGATTTTGTTTCTGTTTGGGGAAGTAAGAAAATGAATGAGTCAGATGAGTATTATGATTGCATTTATACCAGGTTTCCAATTTGTTAAAGGACATCCCAGACTGGCATTGGTAATTGATTTTAGGTACCATTCATAGTTTCATTTACCCATTACTAGCACATATATTTTATTTTATTTATTTTTAAAAGATTTTATTTATTTAATTGAGAGGTAGAGTTACAGACAGTGAAAGGAAGAGACAGAGAGAAAGGTCTTCCTTTAGTTGGTTCACTCCCCAACCTGAAGCCAGGAGCCAGGAGCTTCTTCCTGGTCTCTCATGTGGATGCAGGGACCCAAGCACTTGGGCCATCTTCTACTGCTTTCCCAGGCCATAGCAGAGAGCCGTATTGGAAGAAGAGAAGCTGGGACTAGAACCAGTGCCTGTGTGGGATGCCGGCACCGCAGGCGTAGAATTAACCTACTGTGCCACGGTGCCAGCTCTAGCACACATATTTTAGAAATCTCTAAGGCTGGCGCCGCAGCTCACTAGCCTGATCCTCTGCCTGTGGCGCCGGCACCCTGGGTTCTAGTCCCAGTTGGGGCGCTGGATTCTGTCCCGGTTGCTCATCTTCCAGTCCACCTCTCTGCTGTGGCCTGGGAAGGCAGTGGAGGATGGCCCAAGTGCTTGGGCCCTGCACCCACATGGGATACCAGGAGGAAGCACCTGGCTCCTGGCTTCAGATTGGCGCAGCGCTGGCCACAGTGGCCATTTGGGGGGTGAATCAATGGAAAAGGAAGACCTTTCTCTCTCTCTCTCTCTCTCTCTCTAACTCTGCCTGTCAAAAAAAAAAAAAAAAAAAAAAAAAAAAAAAAAAAAAAAAGAAATCTCCAAGATATTCGATCCTTTTCTAGGCACAAAATGTTTGCAATGATCTCAACTCATTTCTAGGTACATATTATTAATGCTATTTTACATTAAATAGCCACTCAGTGATTGTATGTTTGTGGTTCACACATAGTAATGTTTACCTCCTATGTCAGTACACATTCCTCAATCAGAGAATGTACTGTGGCCTAGGTTGAAATGAGCCAAGACAGGGAGTGCTAATAATGGGCTAAAAAATAAGGGTTCAGATTCTGGAGTGACAAGACGTGATAATGTTTGTATTCAGAAAGTCGAGGAAAGCAGAATTCTACTTGTTAAAGACAGATGAGAGGATATATAGATAGTTATTAGTACATTAAAATAATTCAACAAGTAGAAGAACAATTAGAGTCGAGCTAAGGAGAATAAATATTTGAAGGTAAAATCTATAGGGTTTAAGATCAAGGTTCCACTATTCATTTTAGTTACCTAATTTAAGCAGAGTTGCTTGGATTTTGAAGTGGATAGTAGTAGGAATTAGATAATGAGTTCACTTTTGAACATATTTAATTTGAAGTGACAAGCCAGGCATTAGAGTTAGACCAAGAGAGGGAGAGGCTGAAACAGTGAGAGGGAATGAGAAGAAGAGCTACACTTGAGATAAAAACATTTTATTTTACATCTTGACATTTTGATACAGAGTTTACTTGCCAACACCTTCCTACAAAGACTGACCCAAATAGTGATGGGTAGTTACTGACTATTTGCACCTCTGTTGACTGGCATTCCTGGTTAATCTACTGCTCCTCAGATGTTAGTAGTGAAAAATTAGCTGCACTGTTAAATGAATAGAGGTATACAATATGATGACCTAGCTCTTCATTTTTCCCCCATTAGATACAAAGAATACCAGCTTTCATTTATTGAGCAAGTACCATATTCAAACAAAATATTGCTAGCTTCTAAGGTATTATCTCACTGATGCCTCACAAGATTCCGTAGGTTTGATATTATTCTTATTTTGCAGATAAGAAATTAGAGTTTAAAGAATGAATCAGTTACCCCAAAGAACCACCAAGTTACAATGTCAGACTTCAAATATAACAGTGTTTAAATTCCAAGCCGGACTGCTTTAATGTTAATGTAAATTTCCTCTCCAAATCCTTTCTGGCTTCTGGCTGGATAATAGAAGTTCACATATCAATCATACATTATGACACAATTCAAACTGAAACTTTAATTTCAGAATGTTTATGTGTGCCCAGTTCAGGAATTTTATCTTAGTTTTGTCCCTGGTCTTTCTGCAATACAAAAGAATGTTTTTTTCCTAAATCAATTTCCACCCTCATCTTCCCATGATGACACCATGCAATTTCTCAAATCTGTATCTTTCCCCAAGTGACACTTAGAAGTCTACACAATTAAAATTACTCCCCATTAAATGTCATCTTCTTGGTGAAGGTATTCCACAGTATTATCACCAAAAATATGCTTTTTTCTACTTCTCTGCATGTTGTATGTATCTTTATGATCCAGTTCATCTGATTAATACTGTGTTTCTTATTCTCATCTTAGAATATACACATCTCAAATACTTTTATTCATTTCTCTTCACAGATCTCACATTGTCAGCCATTATGTTGGTATGTAATCATATCTGTAGAACAATGATAGATACACTGTATTGATTTCAGAAATAGCAGGTAGCACCACCCAGTGGAGTGTATGAAATTCCCAATGAAAGTACTTGAAGGACTGACTGGGGCAGGGCTTTGTACAGAGTACAATGAAATGAAACAAAGGAGTCCTACTACTGGGCACTTTTTTCATCTGGAAGTCATTGCAGGTCATTTTATATGTAGTAAATTTCAGCTAGCCCTTTTCTTAAGAAAAGAGAAGATAAAATCACTTGAAGATACTGGAATATTCTGAATGGAAGTATTATTATCTGATGGTGAGAAGATAAATGGAAGTGTAATTAGGAGAGATCAGAAGTACAGTGAGATTAATTTGCCCTATTTCTTTGAAACATTGCAGTCATTGTTTACAATAGAAAATAGAAAATAATGACTTCAAAATTTCTCTTTCTGGTTCTGACATACTTTGACAAACATTATGTTATTAATGATATGACCAGAGAGAAACTTTAGGTAATGCAATTGAGATAAAATATTGAAGCTAATGGAAAGAAATGTAGAAGGAAATTAATGTTTGAAATGCTTTTAAGTAGCATATATGTTATTTTCTTTAAGGGAAAAACATTATATAAGATATATACTCTCAATGTTTTAAAGTATTAAATAATTCAAGGCAACAAATACTATATAATATAAATTATAGAAAGCAATGATTATAGATAAATTAAAGTATTCAGTCATAATGCCATTAAAGAGGGAAATGGGATTAAGAGAAATAGAGAAAAGATGGTTTTTAAATAGTAATGCTAAAACATGAAGCATAAATTACAAAATACTAACAATATTTGCCATCTTTGGTTTATCTGATCAGCCCCAAAGAATCCTTAGAGTTCAGAGACAAATTTTTTTTAAAACTTAATACTCTAGGAGGGAAAAGGAGAAAGGCTCCTTGAGGCACAATTAGCCCTGTAAACTGGTAGATTAGGTTAAGCTAGCGGGTAGCCCATGGAATATGACTAGAGTAGGACTGACATTCCTAACTACCCCCTAATGTGCTGCTTTTTCATTAAAAATTGTTTAGTGTCAGATGATCAGTCTTGCTTGCAAATTCTTCTATCCCATTCATGAGTATATAACAGGTCAAATGGACTGGTCAGATTATCTAGTTGACCTTTCATAGCTATAACTCTCTCTCTCTATGTGTATATATTTGTATATATACATATATATACATACAATTGAGTCATTGATTTGAAAGGCAGAGTTACAGAAAGCGAAAGATATCTTCTATGTGCTGGTTCATTCTCCAAATGGTTACAATGACCCAGCCTTGTCCAAGCTTAAGCTATGGCCCTGAACTCCATCTGGATCTCCCACGAGGGTGGCAGGGGCCCAAGCACTTGGATCATCAATGCTTTTCCAAGCACATTAGCACAGAGCTGAATCTGAATTGAGAAGCCAGGACTTGAATCAGTGCCCATAGGGGATGCCAGTGCTGTAGGTGGCAGCTTAACCTGCTGCACCACAACACCTGCCCCAAAAAAGATATAAAATAAAGGAAACGGAGTTTTTCATTGAAAAACACAGGGAAAAATTGTAAAATTAGAAAATTGTTTAAGAGAAGCAGAGTTAGGAACCCAGGTCTGAGATTAGGAAATGTGGAACAAGAGATTCTTTGTAATCAACATGTTGTTATGACGTGAATGTTTGCTTCTCCTTCAAATTTATATATTGAAGCATTAGCCCCCAAAGTGATAGTATTAGGAGATGAGACCTGTGAGAGATAATTAGGTTCAGATGAGGTAATTAGGTTGGCATCCCATGACGAGATAATTGCTTTTATAAGAAGAGGAGGAAACACCAGAAAGCTTACTCTCTTTGCCATATAGGAAGAAGACAGCAATTTGCAAAATTTAATGAGTACCCTCATTGTAACCCAACTGTGCTGGCAACCTGACGGCAGAATTTTCAACCCCAGAACTGTCAGAAATCGGTGTTGTGGTTAAAGTAGCCTGAGCTAATTAAGATAAGTGTCAATAAAGAAGGTTTCCCCAAGGAGTATGAAGGGTTATAAAAGGCCTGGTTACCTCCTGCAACAAGCAAAATGAGTCAATGTCATGATGCAAGCCTACCAACTTTGTCTTCAAAATGCTGATGGAATGCATTTAAGTGATGGGACTGAGCAGTTTCAGTAGTGCCTTCTACGTGATTCTGAAAGATCTGCCATGGATATGTGTTGGACTTTAACAAAATAAACTGTTTATGATGATGGTGTTTAAAGAAATTTTAGATCAAATCTTTTTTAAAAATATTTATTTATTAGCAAGAGTTACAGAAAGAGGGAGAGGCAGAGAGAGAGAGAGAAAGAGAGAAAGAGAGAGTGCTCTTCCATCCACTCTTCAGTTCCTAGATGGATGCAATGGTCAGGGCTGGGCTAGGTCAAAGCCAGGAGCCAGGAAACTTCATCTAGGTCACCCACATGGGTGGCAGGGATCCAACCATGTGGGCCATCTTCTGCTGCTTTCCTCAGTTCATTAGCAAGGAGCTGGATCAGAAGTAGAGCAGCTAGGAGAGGCAAGAACTGATGCTCACATAAGATTTCAGTATTGCAGGCAGTGGCTATATGCACTGTCCCACGAAACCAGCCCCTACCCTCAAATCTTATTCTAAAAACTACTAGGTGTTTGATAAATGAAAGAAAAGCTATAATACAAATATATTTGAATGTTGATTATTACACTAATTCACTCTTGTTTGTTTTTAAAGAAAGCTATTCCCTCAATACTAAAAAAAGAGAGATTCCAATAAGTTAATCACATACCTTCAGCATTCACTAGAGATTCTAGGATATTTCTACACAGTCTTGAAGCGACATCTTTTCCTTTAGTTTTGAGCAGTGTTAAACATTTCCTCTAAGGAATTTTAGCAACAAGAAAACATTATTTTTAAATTAACTTTTCCATTAAATGCTTGTTTTCCTTGAAAATGGAGCAGCTGTTAGTGCTGGCAGACTTTCCCCCCCAATCTATGAGTGCAAATCAAAAACAATTTGTTTTCTGAATAATATATAGTATGACAATTTGTCTACAAATATGTCACTGCCTGTTTACTTCAATGTGTGTCAATTGGATTTAGCCCCTTATTTGCAGAGAAGAGAGTAAGGCAATCTTGACAGCATCCCTGCCTGCTGGCCTGGCACTACAGCCTCTCCCCCAACTTCCTGTTGCCACTGAGAACCACAGGGAGTGAGAAGCCACACACTGTGCAGAGTGTGGGCTTAGCAGGACTAGGCCAGCTACAAAATTAGAGACCTGGGCTCTCACAGAGAGAATAGAGAGCTGTTCACACAGAGGCAGATCTTTTTGTACAGCACTTTTATTAAGTCTAAGAAGAGCCTTAATAGACTGCCATTTACTAGAAAAGAACCTTTTAGAGACAAGTGTTGGGGGGATGGAGTTAGAATTTTTTTCCTTCTGTCAGCTCCCTCTGTACTGAACAGCTGATGCTTGCATTATAGCAAGATCAAGTAAAAAGCTTATTCAGCATTTACTCGATTTCTAGGAAGGAAGAGCTAGTTGACAGCCCTAACGTACGTATAATATATTCATCCTTCTGTGTGTTACCTTATTTCATGCTGTGTGATGTATGAGTCGCCCTGTGTAATTAATATTAGCATGATCATAACATCTTCATACAGCATGACCCAGTACTTCCATTTACTTAGACTTTTGCCCTATGTGTATTCACAGGAGTGACCTAAGTCAGTGAAGCCAAGTACCTCACACTCAGGTATTTCTGTGGTCTGTGGATTAAACACATAGATCTGCTATTTTGTGACAAATGAGGAATGCTCCCTTCCACAACAATCAGCAACAGCATTAGTGTTATGATAAGTGAATTACTAATCTTTATCCCTTAGCCAAATGTTTGTGCTTTTATATATGTGCATATGCATATATCATATACATGATTTATCATATATATGATATATCATATATATCATCTCTCATATATATGCATATATATGGTATATATCATATATCATATATGAGGTATAGGAGGACCTAGAAAACCTAATAAAGAATGACTTAAGGGCTAAACAGTTCAGTGAGTATATCTACTTGCTAAATGAATATACAGATGTATAGATCCTTAAGAGTTAATGGCTTTAGGTATGTTTTGAAAATAAATTTTAAAATTAAAGGCAATCTAAAGATACTTGCCTCAACCCTCAGGTTATGTAAAAGGGTAAAATTCTAAGTCGAAAGGCAAGTGTCACTTATTTTCCCCTATGATCCTATAAATATATTATGCTTTACATAGTGACAGGGGACAAAGGAAGTTAATATTACCTCATTTTAAAAATGTATTGGAGAACCCCAAGTTGTGTGTAACACATACAGTTTTTTGTAAGAAAGAAGTCTTAACTACATTCTTGGACTAATTTTGTTCCAGACCCCAAAGTATTAGGAAAATGATAATGTAGAGAGGCCTAAGATGGGGTAAAATAGAGTAGCCCTCCTTCACAGCAATCAATTCAGAGAATATACTTCTGTGAAGAAGGTGAAACACTTTTTTAATTGTAGAATCTCTTTTTTTAAACTTTTATTTAATTAATATAAATTTCCAAAGTACAGCTTATGGATTACAATGACTCCCCCCCAATAACATCCCTCCCACCCGCAACCCTCCCCTTTCCCACTCCCTCTCCCCTTCCATTCACATCAAGATTCATTTTCGATTCTCTTTATATACAGAAGATCAGTTTAGCATACATTAAGTAAAGATTTCAACAGTTTGCTCCCACACAGAAACATAAAGTGAAAAATACTGTTTGAGTACTAGTTATAGCATTAAATCTCAATGTACAGCACACTAAGGACAGAGATCCTACATGAGGAGTAAGTGCACAGTGACTCCTGTTGTTGACATAACAAATTGACACTCTTCTTATAGAAGATGTAGTTAATTCCATCCTCCTGTTGGTGTTCACTCTGTGAGGCAGCAGATAATGTTCAGACACTGGTTCTCTGCCTCCCACGCAGGGGACCTGACTTTAGTTCTTGACTCTTGGCTTTGGCCTGGCCTGGCCTTGGCTGTTGCAGGCAGTGAATCAGTGAATGAGATGTTTCTATCAGGTGTCTCTATCATCTAATTCTCTCTCTCTCTCTCTCTCTCTCTCTCTCTCTCTTGCAGGCAGTGAACCAGTGAATGAGATGTTTCTATCAGGTGTCTCTATCATCTAATTCTCTCTCTCTCTCTCTCTCTCTCTCTCTCTCTCTCTCTCTCATCTTTCAAATTAAAACATAAATAGAAACTTTGGAAAGGGGATATGGGGCCAGTGCTGTGGCAGACTGGGTAAAATCGCTGCTTGCAATGGCATCTCATGTGGGCTCTAGTTCCCAGTCCCAGCTGCTTTGCTTCCGATCTAGATCCCTGCTTATGATCTAGGAAGAGCAGCAGAAGATGGTCCAAGTGTTTGGCCCCAGCCACCCATGTAGGAGACCTGGAAGAAGCTCCTGGCTCCTGGCTTGGTTTGGTATAGCACTGACCTTTGCAGCTCTCTGGGGAGTGACCCAATGGATAGCATACCTCTTTCTCTGTCTCTTTTTTCTCTCTCTCTAATTCTAACTTTCAAATAAGTAAACAAATCTTTAAAATTACAAAGGAGGTACACATAAATTTTATTAAATACTCTTACAAAAATGGTGTCAAACATTGCTACTATATTTGAGAAAAATAATTCCCTCTTAATTCCTGTGTGGATAAGGAAAGAAAATTGTGTAAGGTAATTAAATGCACAGTAAACTGAAAAAATAAGCAAATCTTGAGGTAGATAGAGGAAGGCCTAAGATTCCACGTGTGAGAGTGAAACCAGTGACATATGGATAATGATGGGGGTTAAATATACACATTAAGTTTTGCTTTCCATCAACAGAAAGAGAAACATTTTCAAAGATGTCTATACCTACAAGAATAAAGTCAGCAGGGAAAGATAAAACAGCAGCTAACCCTTGGACTCTGGATGGATGCTCTAAGTATGTAACTGACTCAATCCATCTAAGAGAGCTGAATTCTGAGTCACAATTTTTCCAGCGAATCACTAAAAGATGTAGAGATTTGGCAGCCCTGGTGCTTCTTGAAGTGGAAATAAAGGCAGAGAGAAAACAGGAGGATTGTTTGAAGATGTAGTTTAAATTCCCCCTCCCCCCTACTCAAAGCATCTGACGATGCCTGTGCCACTGTGTACTCCAATGTGTGGCCTGGATTCCACTTTAAGGAAGGATTGTTTACCCAGCTGCTGTGAGTACTGCCTCAAGCAGACTGCAGGTGTCAGGTCCCTTGGGACTGTCTCAGCTACAGTCATCTGAACCAAGATACCGCCCTGTTTCAGGGTGGCCTACATCTGATGGGCAGCTAATGAAGGAAGATAAGGCCTCACTCTCAAAGATCCAGTATAGGTAACTTGGAAAGACTGCTGCAGCTCCAGAGCTCTCTGAGGGTTCAGCCAGTTTATCCCTGAGTCTACATCACAACTGCATTCCTCCCTCTGCTCAGATGAAATTTCTTCACCTCGATGGACAGACCTTAAACCCAAAGGAAAGTTTTAAAAAACACCCCGGGTACTAAGTTGATCTCAGGGCTTCCTTTGGGAACCTGCAACAATAACTCTCCCTACTTTCCGAAGAAGACTGTTGACTCATTATTATTAACATTCAAAATTGGAATTTTTTTCTTTTAAATGTTAGTGTATTATTTTAGTTATTTGAAAGATAGATAAACAGAAACAGAGACGAAGATCTCTTATGTGCTGGTGCATTCCCCAAATGCCTCAAATAGCTTGTACTGGTCAAGGCAAAAACCAGGAGCCAGAAACTCTATCTTGGTTTCCCAAGTGAGTGGCAAATACCTAAGTATGTGAGCCATCACCTGCTGTCTCCCAGGGTACACATAAACAGGAAGCTGGAATTGGAAGCAGAGTCAAGTGGAATGCAAGCACTCTGACATGGGATGCAGATGTGTTCCAAGTGATGCCTTCACCACTACATCACATACCCACACTCCAGAGATCCTTCTCTAGAAAGGAAATCACTATGGAGAGAAGATATCAGGAATTGCATACCTAATAACAGTCAAATAATTGAACAAATACACACCAAGACAAAGATATAGGATGCTTGCTTCCTAAGGTTTCCTATAGACTATTTAAGAAAAACCTTTTCTGGCGTATCTTAACAGACTAACTAATGGTAAATATAGTAATATATTCATATTAAGAGAAAATAGTCCATGTTGGATATTGTGGCACATTGGACTGAGCTGCCAGTTGGCGCCACCATAACACTCTTGTATGCTTGGGTTCTGGCTATTCTTCCAACACAGCTTCCTGTTAATGTGCCTGGGAAGGAACAGTTGATGGTACAAGTGCTTGGTTTCTACCACACATGCAAAAGATCCAGATGAAGTTTCTGGCTCCTACTTCATGCTAGCCTATCTCTGGGGATTCCAGACATTTAGGGATTGAACCAGCTAATGGAAAATATTTCAGTCTCCCTCTCTCCTTCCCTCTCTCTCTCTCATCTTTCTCTCTTTTGGTCTCCTTCTCTCTAGGTCTTCCGCCTTTCAAGTTACTGAAAAAATAGTTCCTAAAATAATAAAATGGTCCAATAAGACCATCTTATAGTGAAGCCCAAAGGTAATAAGCTTCATGACAACAAAGGACTTACAATAAGTTCTTTTGAAAGCTTAGAATAATATCAGAGAGAACTTTAGCTTCAAAGACAAATATCAAAATAAATACACAAGAAAATCAACTTGGAGGAATTAATGATATTAAGGGATTGGGAAATTTAAATCAACAATATCTTCAGAAAGGTAAGATAAGTGATTATATTTATGAAACAAGAACAAGGTGATATAAAAACGTGTAAATAATAAGTTTACCCTGAAACTCATTAGAAGGTTAAGAAGTAATAATTGAAACCACCCTTCCAAAAGTATAACAGATAAGCAAATATATGGAAAATAGTTTATCTATACTGAGCTGCTGTTCAATCACCCCATATACTGTATAGGGAGCAGACTGTTCCAGGATCTTTGAACATTAACATCAGCACGGACTTCTACAACATAACTGGCACTGACAGCAGGCATCCCCACTATCTCTGTTGCCTTGAGATCCTGTATGTGATAATGAGTGTCTGATTGCCAATGAGTCCTTTGTAGGACCTGTTGCTTGTGTCATTAGCTCCAAATTCAATGTGTCACAGATGGGGCAGCCATAGGTTACACATCCATACGCTGGCTGCAAATATGGTTGATAAAGCCTTCAAAAAATTAATAAGAAAGATACTCTTTGAATTCAGGGAAGGGTTTCAAATGCTGAGCAACCTGAAATCTTCAGATTTGGATCATAAACATTTTGCAAATGTTATAGCACATATGTAAAATTTTTCACTTAAAAATTCAAAATCTTGTGAATCAGTAATGTCTTAGGTCTATCAATGACAACTTTTTCAATACCAGGAGGGTCATTTTTGAAAGAAGATGTATTTAGAGGTGCTTTGTGTATATTTTATATTAGGTATACAATTAGGTGAATGTTATGAGTATGAAGGAGAATGATTAAGATGCTTTTTTCTAGGAGCATTCCCATGCTTACACAGGGCAGTGAATATTCTCTCCTAGACCGGTAAGAATGCTTGCCTCAGATCTCCTAGGGACTAGTGAACAAGAAGTCAAAAAGATATATAGTATGCATGTGTGTAAACTTAAACACTGACTCAAGTGCTTGAATACTGCATCAAAATCTGCAATGAATTACAGTCCGGAATCCTGGAGTCTGGTTTTACCTTCCACTGCTACAGATCCAAGACACTTCAAGTAAGAAACATACTTTTGAGATTAAGATTTCATAACACTAAATATATTTTTTAAAAGCTATAATAAGGTTGATGGCATCTTGGAATAGTCTCCCAGTAGGCATCTGTTTGTGTCCCAGCTGCTCCGATTTCCATACAGTTCCTTGCTTCCTTTCCTGGGAAAGCAGCGGAGGATGACCCAAGTGCTTTGGATCCTGTACTCTTGTGGCAGACCCGAATGAAGCTCCTGCTTGTGGCTTCGAGATGGCCCAGCCCCGGCCATTGCAACCATTTTGGGAGTGAACCAGCAGATGGAAGACCTCTCTCTCTCTGTTTCTCTTCCTTTCTCTCTGTAACTGCCTTTCAAATAAATTAAATATTAAAACAAAAAAAATACAAATTAAAATCTCTTATAATAATTAAGAAATTATGACCAGCATGGAAATGCAATAGAAATCATAGTGAGGGCACACACATTGCCCAGATAGAATAGCTATCATCCAAAAACAAACAAACAAAAAACAAAAACAAAAAAATTAAAAAATTTCTGGAAAAATAAGGGAAAAAATATCCTAAAAACTCTGATGATGAGAAGGTAAACTTGGAGATCCCTCAGAAATCTGAAAATAAATCTACCATATCTACCATATGACCTATCCATCTCATTCCTGGAAATTTCCCCAAAAGAAATGAAATGTACCCCCTTGTTTAGAGCAGTTTGCAATAGTTAAGATACAGAATCTACCCAGATGTCCATCAAGTAATGACTGGATAAAGAAAATATGGTACATATACACAATGAAATATTACCTGGCGATAAAAAGAATGAAATCCTAACATTTGCAATAAAATAGATACAACTGGAGATCATTATGCTTCGTGGAATAAGCCAGACCACAAAAGACAAATATCACATGCTTTGTCTTATTTCTGGTAGTTAATATATGTAGAGGGAGTATAAAAATGTTGGGGATGTCATTTGGTATAAGTTATAAATATTGCTTCACTGAATCATGCCATGTAAATGACAATATACTCTTATTTCATACTCTCAAAAAAAAAAAAAAGAGAGAGAGAAATGGAGCAAGGGGATAATAAGGATTCTTGGGGTACTAGTAATTCTTTGCTCCCAGTGTGGATGTTGGATCATGATCAAATGACAAAAACTCATTAATCTGTACCCATATGTTCATTTCTCGGTTTTATAGTGTAATTTTATAAGATGTTAAAATAAAAGCACTCAGTCCATAAGATTAAAGAAATTTGTTGAAGATTTTATAAAGCCAGATGCCAGAGCTACTTCAGAATATAATCGCCAATTTATCAACTCAGTGTGACTGAATCCCAGATTTTCTTCCTTGCAATGAGAGCCATAAAGTGAATCTTCTTTCTCTTTTTAAATTGTGACTTAAGTCACAACTACTCTTCATATTACATAATGTGTGCATTGTTATGCTTGATTAAATAAACAGCATGCTCACCATACAAACATGTTTCAACATTATATGTAGGAAAATAAAGTGTTATAATATAGTACATTTGAGCAATGTATTCAGACAAAAATGTTTTCTACTATTCCATGAAACAGGAAATATATTTGAAATATTGATTGGCATGAAAAATAAAACTCAATGCATGAAGTAAGCAACTATTTTAGACATTCTTAAAATTATGGGAAAATTTATTAAATTTTATAAAAGTCACCTGAATATTTTGATGTTTCATATGTTGTATTGGACTTGGATTTGTTTTAGGCGACTAAATCATTAGTAAGTTGTAGTTCACTTTTCAGTTTCTGATTTCTATTAGTTTGTAAAAGGATTTTACATTTGCATTTAAATAGGAAGGAAATGTGATAAAGATTTCAATTAAAAGGCTGTCTGTTTCAGTTAATTCATTTTTAATAGGAACAGTAAATATTTTTCAGTTGATATAGCTCTTACTGCAAGATCAGTTCATTGCTCTTCTTTATCTAGTTATGTCAGGTGGTGCTCAATAAAGAATACGCTAATGTTAGCCCCTGATCTTTAAGAAACATTTTTCATTTCCAAATTGATTTTTAAGAACCAAATGCTGAATAGCACTTGAGAAAACTGAAGATAGCAGGTTATTTTATGCCTACAAATGATTCTTTACACAAATATGAAACATGGATAACTTGATAAAATATGTATGTTCAAACAAGTGTGCACATAGAAATATACACATATGGGATAAATTTTCATGCCCAAGTCATCAATACTAGGTTTGATAGAAAGGAAAACAAAAGTATCTTATCTTGAAAGTTTGCCAAAGGCTTCAGAATCTCTTCTACTTTATAGGGATAGATTGCATTCTTTCTAAAAGAATGATCATCCTTTAGTCATCACAATTATGACATACGTTTGAAGTGGAAGGAGGTTGTGTAATGACAATATCTGTTTTGATCTGATGCCCTACAAACTTGTGAAGCTATTCTTTTTTTTTTTTTTTTAAGATTTATTTTATGTATTTGAAAGACAGAGTTAAAAGAGAGGTCGAGACAGAAAGAGAGGTCTGCCATCCGCTGGTTCATTCCCCAGATGGCCGCAGTAGCCGGAGTGCGCTGATCCAAAGCCAGGAGCCAGGAGCTTCCTCTGGGTCTCCCATGTGGGTGCAGGGGCCCAAGGACTTGGGCCATCTTCCACTGCTTTCCCAGGCCATAGCAGAGAGCTGGATCGGAAGAGGAGCTGCCAGGACCAGAACCGCCACCCATATGGGATGCTGGCACTTCAGGCCAGGGCTTTAACCTGCTGTGCCACAGCGTAGGTCCCATAAAGCCATTCTTTTAAATTTGGACATTTATCTGTTTGGTTTCTAGGTAAGTCCTTAGATTTTAAACAAATTTGATTAATTTCATGGAGGAATCTACTTGAAATAGTTTATATTAAAATAATTTGTATGTTTATTATGATTTTCAGATTGTCATTTTTGGTTTTTGTTGTGTTTATTTTTACAAATATTTAATTTGCAATGTTTCTTAACTTACCTAGTTTCTTAAAAAATCGTTCATTTACTCCTGTTTCAATTTCTGTTTGAAAACCCTAAAACACTATGCACTGGACATCCTTGCTTTGGGGGAAGGTGAAGGCATATAAGTATTTGAATAATGAACTGAAGCATTTAATTAATATGTTCTGGCTTCCTGCTAGCAGAACATCATGCTAGTGAGTAAATGGATTAAGTTTCCTGTTACGCCAGCCAGGAGATATCTTGACAGTTGGTTTTTCATTCTCAGGTGTCTAGTTAAAGAAAACACAGGGGTCCAATTCAACCTTTAAAAATGTTATCTTTTGACTAGAAAGATTACTGCTTTGAGATGCAATGGGATTTTCCACAGCAAACCTAGCCGAGGATTATGCTTTTCATTACTCTGAGTGAAGAATGGAGTGAAAACGTTTGTAAATAGAGGGTACTCCTGGAGAAAATTTCTATATAAATTATGATTTATCTCTCTTGTCTTTACCAAAAATCCATAGAGAAAAGAAGTGTCTGTGGAATTAGAGAAAAGTCCATATATGTTGCAAAATTGCTCCTTGCAAATTAACATACACATATATCATATATATATAATTTTATATATATTTATGTAAATATATATAGAGAGGATTTCAAGTGAAATAGATTCTGTTCCATTTCACCTTATTTCAGCTGTTTTATTCAACAATTTTTATTATCATTAAAATCTGTTTTCCCCATGGTATATCTGTATTTTAGGCAATCTCTAAATTGACTGCTTCATCGTTCATTTTTTTCCAGCCATATTTAACCACTGATCATGGCTGAATTGATTAGAGTGACTGTGGAGTAATTCAAGTCAGATAAGAAGGCTGAGCTCACCAACAAACCATGCCATGGTCCAGTAATTTTGTTCACATAACTACAACCTAATCTAACTTCAGTACGTTAGACATGTTGGAAACACAAACTTAAGGAGCTGTCTCTGATACACTTTAAAGCTTTGTTAGAATTTATTTCCTTATATCTTTTAATCTCTAATTTAGCAATGTGAATCTTTGAGCAGATTTCCATGTAAAAGATATATTTCATCAGAGAATCCAGGCACTTTTTATGAAGTTTGTTTAATATCCAACCAGTGTCCCTGCAAAACCAAAAAACAGCAGTTGTTAGAAAGTGTCAAATTTAAGGTAAATTTAATGTAACCAGAATCATGATGTTATCCCATGACCTCAACCAGATTCTGAGAGTTTAAAACTTTTGTACACACGACACACACAAGACTAGATGAGTAAAGCATATTCTAAGTCCATAACAATTCTTTTTTAAAAAATTATTTTGTTCAATTGAAAGCCAGGGCTTAACCAGGCTAAAGCTAGGAACCAGTAGATCCAACACATGGGTGCAGGAGCCCAAGCACTTGGTCTATCCTCTGTTGCTTTCTCAGGTGCAACAGCAGGAGGCTAGATGGGAAGTAGAGCAGCCAGAGCTTGAAGGGGAGCCCATGTAGGAAGCTGCAGGCAGCAGCTTAACCAGCTCCCCCACAACACCGGCCCTGATAACTCTTAAAACCTATCACAAAGATCCATATTACAAAACATCTATGCTCACAATTTATTTTGGAATTTATGCAGGATGTAGGTTCACCTTATTTGACTATCTCTTATTTTTCTCTCTCCAACTGCAAAGACAACTGTGAGAAGCTGTTTGGAATGTACCATTTTAATGTTTCAGAACATTCCCAATAAAAACACTGATGTCTGATTGCACATGTTTTAGTGAGCATCAGTAAAACAAGTAAAAAAATGTATTCTGCAAGTTATTTTGATAAATGTTACAAATGAAAATTGTCCATGTAGGTTTGCAAATTTTATCTACAATACTTTTCACTTACATTTTTGACTTTACAAGTTGAATCATTTAAAATTTCTAATTTCTTCTCAAAAACAATTATAACCTTCCATATTGCTATAAATCTACAAGATTATTCCTAGCAATTATTAGTTTAATTGCATATTAAGTTAAGCCAGAATTAAGCCACATGAAACAAACAAAACAAAAACCCTATTTCTTTATTCTGATGTCTAAGCCAGGAATTGCTCAAGTAAACCATCTCTCTGTAGAGTCTGTGCAGTTTATCCCTTATAAATGTTGCCCACCATTAGCATTCCAAAACACAAAATATATTTCATTGCATTTGGAATTAAAGCTGCTTCTCTTATTTGAACTGGTGGTATATAACTCATGAAATGGTACAGACTTTTGCAATTTAGTTAGTTAGAATTTTTCATTTATTCCTACATTTCAAGTGAAATAAATATACAGTCAAACTCTTACCATAATTTCTTACTTATCTTTTATAGTAAAATTTAAAGTCTTCTTTAATGGAGGACGAGTAAAGGTGTGGCAAATTTGAAAATGTATTTAGGAAGTGTTTTAAGGCGATTTTTTTTTCATTTTTATTTATTTATTTGAAAGGCAGAGTTACAGAGAGAGAGGGTGAGAGAGACAGAGAGGGGACAATTTTCCATCTGCTGATTCACTTCTAAAAGTCTGCAATTATTGGAGCTGTGCCAGGACAAAGCTAGAAGCCAGGACTGGGACTCTCATGTGTGTTCACAGGCCCAAGCCTTGTGCCATTTTCTGCTGCTTTTTCCCAGACACATTAGCAGGAAGCTGGATATGAAGTGGAGCAGCTGGGACTCAAACCAGCACCAGTAGGGGATGCTGGCATTGCAAGCATTGCAGGCGACTGCTTTACTCGCTATGTCACAGTACTGGCCCCTTAAGGAGATCCTTTTGGAACTTGTATTTCTCTTTTCAAAAAAATGTTTATTTATTAATTTTATTTGAAATTTGGAAGATAGACCTACCAAGAGGAAAAGCACTCATCTGCTAGTTCACTTCCCAAATATATGTGCCAATGATGGGGCTAGCACAGGCCAAAGCCAGGAACTTGGAATTCTATCTGGGATTCCCACATGGTTGACAAGGACTCTAGGTCTAGGACATGAGCCATTGTTTTGTTGCCTCCCAGCGTGCACATTATTAGGAAGCTGGATCAGAAGTGGAGATGAAACTAGATCCTAGGCACTTTGATTTGGGATATAGGTATCTCAAGCTGTGACTTAACCTGTTGTGCTATATATAACACCATGTAATTTCTCTTCACTAAGAACTGCTGCTTCTTACTTTCTCATTGGGGTTGATTCTATAACACAGCAGGTTAAGCCTCCACCTGCTGCACTGGCATACCATATGGGCAGTGAATCGAGACCCTGCTGCTCCACTTCCCATGCAGCTCCCTGCTTATGTGCCTGGAGAAGCACCGGCGGGTGGCCCAAGATTTTGGGCCCCTGCTTCCCATGGAGGGTACCTACCCATGAGTCGGGTAGTTGCTCTGGCTCCTGACTTCGGTCTGGCAAAAGCCTACCCATTACAGTCATCTGAGGAGTGAACTAGCGGATGGAAGATCTCTCTTTCTGTGTCTCTCCTATTGCTGTGACTCTGCCTTTCAAGTAAATAAATAAATCTTTTATTTAAAAAAAAAAAAAAAGAATAGCATATTTTGCAAGTATATATGCAATCAAAATAACTTATTTGAGGAAGCAATCCTGTTAATTATTATAAAATCATTATTATGGCTACCTTTGTTCAATTACAGATGTCCATATTAAACACTGACTAACAGAAAATGCTAAGAATACAAAGAAAAATCCCTTTTAGTAGAGTTTTTGAAACCTATGAATGTTTACATACCGAACAATAGCTTGTTTCTTCACAGAAAACATGTAATGAAATAGTGGTATCTTTGGCCAGTGAGAAGGAAAAATAGAAAGTATTGTTGAAATCTATTTCAAAATTTAAAATTAGCCGGCGCTGTGGCTCACTAGGTTAATCCTCCGCCTTGCGGCGCCGGCACATGGGGTTCTAGTCCTGGTCAGGGCGCCGGATTCTGTCCTGGTTGCCCCTCTTCCAGGCCAGCTCTCTGCTGTGGCCAGGGAGTGCAGTGGAGGATGGCCCAAGCACTTGGGCCCTGCACCCCATGGGAGACCAGGATAAATACTTGGCTCCTGCCTTCGCTTTCGGATCAGCGTGGTGCGCTGGCTGCAGCGCGCTGGCCGCGGCGGCCATTGGAGGGTGAACCAACAGCAAAGGAAGACCTTTCTCTCTGTCTCTCTCTCTCACTGTTCACTCTGCCTGTCAAAAAAATTTAAATTAAATTTTAATGGTGTATATGAGGATACATCAGAGTTTATAGAAAATGAAATTAAAAGGTAAATTCATTTTAATGCAAAAACTTTAACTCTATGCACATGTAGATGAAACTTACACATGGGAAAGAGAGCATATTATTTATCCTTGTGTATCTGGTTTGTTTCGCTTGATTTATGATACCCAATGCCATTCCAATTTGTTTCAAATGTAAGGGTAAAGAATGCATGATATCTATGCAAAATGAAATATGAGCAATAATGATAATGATTTCCCATTCTTTTTAATGTGATTGTGATCCTGACTAAACTTCACCTACACTTAGTTAGTCAAAAGACATTTACATTTGATTTAATCCAAATAAAACTATCTTTTAATTTCTAAAAATTTAACAAATGTACTAGGGAACTACAGATACTTTCAAAAATAAGATTATAGGGCAGAATAACACTTTTGCTGTTTTAAAAGTAGGATTTATGGTAGGCAACTGCCTGTTGATCAGTCTCATTTTTACAGCAATCTCCATGTTATAAATAAGTGTAGAAACACTATCTTTAATGCTTAAAGAACAATAAGAATACAGTCACTTGGACTTGAACAAAGTCACCTCTCCATGATTGTAACATTTTTCAAAGCAAAAAATTAGCTCTTTGTGTTTCATTTTAAAGCATCTGTGTTTATTTTTGTTAAATTTATATGTTAAAGTTATAGAATTCAGGTAAATATTCAGAAGCTATATATTTAAGGCAGTAACTGACTTCAGTTTAGCCAGTAGTTTAGCATTCACAGCATTTCAGAGGGTTGAGGATGGAACTTTTTTTTAAAGCTACTCAATTTATGTCAGAATCTGACAGCTAAGATAGAAACAGAGGAAAAATAAATTGAAGACCACTATATTGAGTTGTTATATAATAAAAAATATATAAGCATCTAGTGAAGATAATAGAAGTCAAAGTGAGTTGAAATATGTCTTCTATGTGTGTGAAAATGACTATCATATACTCACTTAAGATCTATATGTTGTCTTGGCTGGATCCAATATCACTTGCTTATAGAAATAATAGTCTTTTTGACATCTTATTGTGAAAATTGCAAATCCAGTTTCTTATGTGATTTGTATAGCTCTGTACATGTTATAATATGTAAGAAAATAATCTAGATTTCCAAATAAAACAAAATACCAAAATATTTATTTTTGCTAAGTAAGCTTTTCAAAATCATTCTTGCATACACGGTATGTTTATACATTCATAAATATTCAAAAGAATTCTGATAAGTAATCATTTAGAGCTGTTTTGTCTTTCTACTCTGAAGGATCCCATATTTTCATGTACACTACTCTAAGTAAAATACAGAATAAGAGCACATCTCTGTCACACAGGCATTCATTTAATACTTAATTGAGTATTAATATATACTACTCTAGTAATATAAAAAGAGAAGTTAAATAAATATGAGATAAGAGAATAGCTAGAAGTAATAAAGTTTTATTGTCATTTGCTCCCTTGAATTACTCAGTACACCTTGAGAGGTGCAAAACCATCTACTTTAAGGACTACAGGTCTATATTGAAATCCTGGCGTCTCCTAACATCGATGTGTATGTACCTCAAAGGGAAACAGTATAAGGAACAGACTAAATATATCTTTAACAAAAGTAATGTCAAGGTTCTGAAAGGAGAAGTTGGCTCTTCTCCATTCTCTGAGAAGGAATGTTTTGAATTAATTGCTTATGGTCTTAAATATGAAACAGCCATCCTCCATTCTAGTCCTCTTATTCCTCGGTTAACTCCTGTCATTGGATAACTTAATTTTTGGAAGTGTCATGTTTTACTTCTTAGCATAAAAAGTAACATCAATAATAAACTTGTACCAACACACAATAATAAAAACTACCCAAGCATTACAATTCCCTCAATATAAGGGTTTCCAATTGAAAATTTTGAATTGAATATTTTTATTCCCTTGCCTAAGAAACATTTTCCCCATGCACGTAAATGTATTTGGTAGTCAGAGCCAATGCTTGGGACCCCAGTAGAATAGATATCATGGAAGTAAATTTCTGATAAAAAAAAAAAAAAACAATGTAAGAATATAAAAGCATCTTGATTTTTCTTAAGTGGCTCAAATAACATTTTTATGTATGTGACATAAACAATGAGTCTTCAATTTTAATGTACAAATGATCTATCTAGTTCCCAACTCATGTTGAGAATTTTTGTGGGATCATCTTACTCTTGATCCTATAAATGCTATTGTACATGAATCAGATTGAGGAGCAAGATTCTAAACATTCTTATGGGCAGCTGTTGCATTTGTTCAGTAAAGGAGTGTGTAATCAAATGTATATTCTGTGGCATATATTAGCCAATAGTGGTATAGATGGTAGAATTTACATAAGAATTTATGGTCTTATCAAAAAGTGAATAAATTGATGTACTGTGAATTCCAGTCTCAAATAAATATTACCAGGGACTGATTAAATTAATAACCAGGAAAGGAGTCTAGAGAAATGAGGTGATTTTAATGAGCATCCATTGAATCTAACAAAATATGTCCATTAATTTTATTTTTATTTTTTACTGATTTGAATATTCAGAATCGAAAGCCATAAATTGAGACTTCTTTTTCAAAACAAGTATTGAATTCATAGAGTAAAAGAGCACATTTTTAGCCAAATTTTGTAGAGTATTATCCTATAAACTCATGGAATTAAGTAAATTTTATTTAACAACTTCAGTCATTAATGAGGTAGACTGCCTATTTTATTTCCCATTTTGAGAATCTCTGCAGTTTTGTTATGAATGCAAGCCTATCAAGAATTAATAGGCTCTTCAGAAATTGATGGTCATTATTCACTATATTTTATGGCGAAAGTTAAAATGTCAAGGTCCATGGCCAAATCCAGGTTATGATTTGGTTTTGTAAATAAAGTAATACTGGGACACAGTTATGCTCATTTGTTTCATATGTTTGTGAATGCTTTCCCACTATCCTGGCAGACTTTAATACTTGTCACAGAGACCATTTGGCCTACAAAGCCTAAAATTCTTAATATCTGGAATTTTAAGAAAAGATTTACTGAACCCTGGAGTAAATACAAGTATACAATGTGTTTTTGATAAGTCTGTGATAAATACATATTATGAAAAAATGTGCATGGATTCAAATTTTTGCACCAAAATAAATGTATCTTTTAATTCTATTTTCATAAAGTTTTTGAAATACCTCAATATTGTGTGAGGTACTATTCCAAATATTGTCCTTCAAGGGTCTGTATTATACCTTGGTTATATAAATTTCCTTCTGACCAGATCATGTTTTTCTTTTCCTTTTTCAAGTTTTCTGAAAAGAAAATTAGCAGTCTCAACCACCTGTTACATTAGACAAAAGATATAGGATTTTAAATACAGAGTAATTTCATTCAATAATACCACTAAAGGTGGCACCCAAAATAGGATATATTTTGCACTTGTTTCAGCAATATTTCAGTTGTCTCACCTGCCAAAATAAGTCCACAGATTACAGCTTCAAGGGGCATTTATTGGCTGACATTTTAATGTTGAGATAATATAAGAAGACAAAGGCTTCAGATTCATTCTTGCTTTGCTTTAGTCTGTTGCATAATTTATGCAATGCTAGAGATCCTACAGTATAAAGCAAACCCACAATGACTGGAAACTAAAAGAAGGATTTATTTTAGTTTAGTTTTTAGTAACAAGAAATGCTTCAGAAACCATGCACTAACCCTAGATTTTAGCACACAGAATTGGGCACAATGTGTAATTAGTATATGATGGCTATTCTAGCTATATTTTCCCCAATTGTCTTCAGTTTTCATGTGTGCACAAAGATTAGTCCAAATTGGAAAAGCCATTGGGGACCTCTGTATGATAGAATTCCATAGAAAACTTAAATTGGAGTGAAATGGAAATTTTCAGATTTGAGGACTGTTTACTGCCCTTGTCTCTTCCATTGAAGAACACTTTTTTTTTTTCCACACTATTTGCTGAACTCTTTTACTTAGTGTAGGGTTAACTATGCGATCAATAAGTAACTGAAAATAGGTCTATGTAAAAATTAAGAGTGGGAATATGAGAGGGAGGAGGAAGAAGACTTGGAGTGTGGGCAGGAGGGAGGGTGGGGGGTAACACTGTGTTCCTAAATATGTATGTATGAAGTACATTAAACTTGTATAACTTAAAATAAAAAAAAATAAAAAAAAATTAAAAAATAAAACCTAAAAATAGCAACATTCTAGACCTTTCAACTAACAAAATCATAAAATTTGAGTAGTTTTCAGGTGATATGGGGTAACTTAGGCTACATTTTCATGGGTCATGTCAAATGTGTTGTGACATGATTTCTCTGATTTCTATCTAGGATGCTGAGGAGAAAACAGTGGCATGACTTAAACAGAAAAGAAATATCAGGGTTTGACTGCTGCCATTTGCTTGTTAAAAATCAATGCACAAGAAAGCCATGCACATATTTGATGATTGTACAAAATAGAACAATAGGTCAGAGGTCATAGGGACAATTCTACAGACATGTTTGTATATAAATGCTTTTTTGTTTATTTGTTTAATTCAACATTAAAACCAATACATTTCAAGGAATAATCCAGATTTCCAACTCCACAATCCCAAATTTACCAAAAATAGATCTCTTTACACACAGCAAGAGTTGTCAGTATCTGAGCAATAACTGTCCTTTTTGGAAGGGACATTAAGTGTCCAAATTAATACGGCCCCCATGCTTGTCCATCATCTTCCTAACTTTACAGTGGTGTGTCAGTTGCCATTTATTGTCCTGGTTATACTTCTCTTCTTATTACAGAGAATGATTACCTGTGCTATGTCTCTGTCACAAGAGGAAAGACAGACCATAGAGCTTGTTTTTTTTTTTTTTTTTTCAACTAAAAAAGGAATGAAAATATTGCTCATGCCCATCTCACTCCTTTGCATTACTTGCAAGCATATGATGGACATTTGGATTTGTGCCCCAGTCTAGGGGAAAAATATTCTTATTCTTTATCACTTGCTGAGACATTTCCCAATATTTCTTTGCTCTGAGATTAGAGATTTTCCCTGATGACAAATTCAGAGTGTTTATGCTCTACAAATATTTAAGAGGGCAAACACCAAAGCTTTTAAAGGCTATGAGTGAGTTTGTGCATGGGTATGTGAACAGTTTTTTGGATGTTAGGAATTTTTTTTTTTTTAACAAGACTTAGAAATTACTGAGAAGTTGGCTGTTTTTTTTCTGTATTATCTCAACAGCTCTCTGTTATTGTTATTACTCATTCAGTTATTCGTGTACAAATTGAAGTTCAAAAAAGAAATATAATTCCTCCCAGGCACACAGTTATTACCTAGGGTAACTTGGAGTAGCATTTTGGTTTATGCCACTCGACCTCTCAAGCTCTGGACTATGTGTCTCCTTTTTGCGAGGCTAGTATTCCACCATGTTCAAGCACAGAGTTCCTTCAATCTACAGATATTTTCAAAGTTGAAACTGTTATGGCATTGCACCATGCTAACATCAAAACTCCTCCTCTTTACATTTAAGCACTTAAATATTTATGTATTTTTTCTAGGTTAATATTTTCTGGTTCTCTTGAGAAAGCAGAATCATCTCTGAAGATTTGGATATCTTGTTTTTCTCTGATAGGCTCAGAATACACTTTCCCTTTTTTGAGATATTTCTTTTGTGGTATGGCATTATTACTGTTTTTTTTTTTCTTTCTCACTCAGGTGCATGAGTAAGTTCTTTAAAGATTCATTTTTATTATTTTATGTCTCTTGAACCATTCACATTATCTTTAACATTATTGGATGTAATTGAACAAGATGAATTCTCTAAAGGCTACTCAGTAAAGAGAAAAATAAAAAGCCTTGCATGTGAGCTGCTGGCAAGAAAACCCACATTTATCAACTGCAAGAAGCAAGACATCTTTGTTTCCTCTGTCTTTGTTGTAGTATCTTTCCCAAGTAGCAATCACATTGATGTCGCTTCTTCAGGTCATGTGGCCTGAAATTGAAACCAGTAGAGGCAGGGAAAGGAAGATCTAGCCATGGACAGTGTTTCCATCAGAGCTTACTAAGTCTGCTTTAGAGTCACATGGTAAATAGCTATGAATTTCAAAATTTGGTTGCAGATCATTCTTTGATAGATTTCACACTAGGCTTTTTCAACCTGCTGCATTATAAAGTCATTTGGACAGCATTTTAGTTGGCATCGGTCTTCAAATAGCAAGAAAGCAAATGAACATTTCTAATTTAAGCCTTAAACCCAGATACAAATAGCAAAGAATCTGGGACATTTATCTCCATGAGAGGGATTTACCTTGCCCTGCAGTTATAGAAATAGCATCTAAATGCTGTTCAAAAGATCCTTAGCAAGCATAAAGTGAAAATTATTTGATGGGAGCCAGAGTAGGAGAAGACACAATTTGAATTATCCTCTCAACTCTAGGTCATACCCAGACTCAACATTTTGGCAGCAGAATGTTTACACAGCACAGCTTTGTGCTATGATATTTAGAAATCTTTTAAACACTTGTAATCTGTCCACGAGAATCTTTTCCTGAGGCTCAGTGTTAAGATCATCTCATAAAGGGAAATAGTTGCAAGGTGGTGTCACTCTTATTTGACTCACTCCTAAACACTCAGAATTGTAGCAGATAGGAGTCTACCTTCCAGAGTGCATGCATTCACGGTTTGCTTTTGTAATCTTGAGTTTAGATCCTTCAGGCACTCAGCGTGTTGGCAATCCCCTCTAAGACAGTATCAGCGGGGGACAAAGTGAAATAAAGTGGATTGTATCTGACAGAGCTCCTTAAATAAGTTGTTCAATTGATGGGAGAGGTAGGAAGCCTTCCCAGGGTGATTAATTCCAACCACCTAAACTAGTTGATGTGTACTTTTAAATGATTCTTGTCTCTTATTGTTTTCCTGAGGAACAGTCAGAAGTGTTTGCAGAGTAAGAATTATTTAGTTACATTTTAAACACTTGAAACTCTATATTATGGAATAACTGTACCTGAAGGTGGTGTTTCTTGTAATTATGAACACAGTTTAGCTCAGTAGTTTTTGGACTGGAGACTAGGAATGTGAGTATTTAACAAGCAGTTCAAGTATTTGAGATGCAAACAATTTAGAATTAGGTGGTATGAAGGAAACTTCAAGAAATTGCAGAAATGTGGTCTCCAGCAGGACCTTTTCTCTTCCTTATATATACTAACCTTTGATGATCCGGCTAAGTACTTTGGCTTCAGAAGAAGAATACAATTCTTAGAGGAAAATGAAGTACCTAGAGCACCCTGCTTTAAAAGTTGTCTTAAAGGGCTGGCACTGTGGCATAGCAGGTAGAGCCTCCACCTGCCGTGCTGGCATCCCACATGGGCTCCAGTTCAAGTCTCAGCTCCTCCATTTTGGATCCAGTTCCCTGATAATGAGCACCTGGGAAAGCAGCAGAAAATGGCCCGTGTTTGGGCCTCTGAACCCACATGGGAGACCAGGAAGAAGCTCCTGGATCCTGACTCCTAGTTTTGGATTGACTCAGCTCCAACCATCGGGACGATTTGCGGAGTGGATCATCAGATGGAAGATCTTTCTTTTTCCACCTCTCTTTCTCTCTAACTTTGCCTTTAAAATAAATGAATCTTAAAACAATGTTGTCCTAGAAAGTAACCTTCAAAGTGCGCAAGAGCATTTTACCAAAGAATTTCTTTGCCTCCGTCCATGAGTTCATTGAAATATTCTGTTTTCAAGCAAGAATAAATATATTTACTATCCCTTTCAGCAATAATCTGCTTTCATGCCCTCTCAATCTCATTTTGGGAGTCATGCAAATTTATTTTAAGAGAACAACAGATTAAATAAAACCGTAAATCATGCTTAGATTCAGACCAAGTGGGAAATCATAGACAATAAGTTTCACATTTCCTTTTCTATCCCAGATTCTTGGAAATCTTTATTATTCCCATAGAAAATAAATTAGAGTAATGCGCAATACACTAAAGTGTATTTTGATAAGGGAACACTTTCTAAATTCTATTTTATATGCAATATAGATTTCCAAATTCATTACATTAGTTTAGTGAAAGAGAGAGAGAGAGAGAGAGAGAGAGAGAGAGAGAGAAATCCCACCCACTGGTTCATTTCACAAATGCCACAATGGACAGGGCTGGGCCAGGCTGAAGTGAAGGGTCAAGAACTCCATTAAAGTTTCCCATATGGATGGCAGGGGCCCAAGCTCTTGGACCATCTTTTGCTGTTTCCCCAAGTCCATCTTCAGAAAGTTAGTCGAGAAGCAGAGCTGCTAGGATTTGGATGGGCACTGCAATATAGGATGCTGGAGTTGCACACAGTGGCTTAACCTGCTGTGCCACAATGCCGGCCCCACCCTCTTCAGCAATTTTGAAATATCAGCTTAGAATGCCATGATCATTGCAGCATTATTCACAATGAGTAAGATGTGGAAGTAACCTACATGTCCATGCACAGATGAATGGGTAAGGAAAGCATGGTGTATGTCCAGAGTGGAGTACCGATTAGTCTTCAAAGAAACAAAACCCTGCCATCTGCAGCAGTGTGGAAGTACTTGGAGGACATTATGCTAAATGAAATAAGCCAGACACAGAAAGATAAATGCTGTATGATCTCACTTATTTATGAAACATAAGAAACATGAACTCTCAGAAGTTGAGAGTACAATATGATGTCCAGAGACAGTTGGTGGGGTGGGATGGGGGTGATTGGTAAGTGAGGAAATGGGAAATGCTGATCAAAGAGCACATTTTCAGATACACAAGAAGAATGAGCTTTAGTGATTTGTTGCACAAAATGTTAATTATAATAAACAGTAATGTGTTGTGATGGCTCTTCTTTTGTGTCATCATGACTAAGGTATAGTTTCTAGTATCTGAAAGGGATTTTGCAGATGTAATTGTAAGTCCCTAATTAGCTGACTTTCAGTAATGGCAATTATTCTAGATAATCTGAGTGGGCCTTACATAATAAACAGGAATGCTTCAAAAGCACATTGTGGCTTCCCAAAAAAGATGAAATTCCATTATGGATGGTTCTTTTGGTCTGAGATGATTGAGTTCTATCCCATTCATACATAATCTTATTGTCTGCCTCACTGAATTTGGATTTGATTAGCCAGCTTCCAGAATCACATAAATGTTTCTTTGCAACAAATCCCATGACATATTTCTTAATATAAATAAGGAATAGTTGTGTGTAAATGTAAGTATTCATAGGGCAGTATAGATATCAGAGTACCAGCAAAAAAATTCTTAACCAAATTTGTGTATGATTAAAAAATATAAAGATTGAATTGAGAGCACTAGATCATGATAAAATCCTATAAATAGTATTAATATTTATTTAATTCATTTATTAATTTATATGACTACCTTTTAATCACATTAATTCAGGAGAAATTCTTCATACAGAGATCATATTGCTTTAAATTCAATAAGACTATAACTGAATAGAAAATTTCACTCTTCTTTTTAAAGATTTATTTGAAAGAATTATTTAGTTATTTATTCAAAAGGCAGAGTTACAGAGAGGGAGAAACAGAGAGAGAGAGAGAGAGAGAGAGAGAGAGAGAGAGGTCTTCTACCCTCTAGTTCACTCCATAGATGGCTTCAATGGCCGGAGCTGCACCAACCTGAAGCCAGGAGCCAGGTCTCCCATGTGGGTGCAGGGGCCCAAGGACTTGGGCCATCTTCTGCTGCTTTCCAAGGCCATAGTAGGGAGCTGGATTGGAAGTGGAGCAGCCGGGACTGAAGCCAATGCCCATATGAGATGTCCAAACTACAGGTGGCAGCTTTACCTGCTACACTACAGTGCTGGCCCCAAAAATTTCACTCTTGATGTGTTTCTTTTCTCAAACAAAACTGTGGAAGTCCTAGGCCTTATACCTAAATGGTACCAGCAATATTTATGTGAAGGCTCAATCTTGAAATTTACTTCCTGTTTTCAATAGAACCACGATTAATAATAGCACCTCTAAAACTGGTGATTTTTTCACCAACTAGTCTTTGGAGAAGAGAAAAGCTATCATGGTGAAAACTTTAAAGGGGTAAAAATGATATCAGGCTGATCCTTGTGCATATGAGGTAACTATTTCAGCAATAGAAACTAAAACATTTTCCTGTGTTTTCATAATCAGTTACTTAATGCAATTCTTCATCTAAAATTTAGAACACCACTTTGTGAAGATAAATTCTATTCATCAGGGCAAAAATAGGTTGCAGATAGCCCTGGAGCTGAGGAACAGTTTTGATTTGTGGTAATATTTGCAAAATCACAGCCTTCTGACCAAGCTGGTATTGCTCTACAATCTCCTGTTTCTCTTTCTCTGGGCTGAAGATCTCACCCCACAGTGCCGAGGTGGAAAAGACAAATTTCTGATGTGTTCTGTGCAAGTGCAGTCACAGGTAGCAAACTGCTGCTCAGCTGGCCCTGTGGAGCCCAGTGAGGATGATCAGAATGTCTCGCTGGGTGATGCGGACCCACGGTTTCCTCACATGCTGAGTGAAGGGATTGTTTGGTTTTTGTTTTGTTTGTTTTATTTATTTGTGTGTGTGTATGTGTGTGACTCCACATCTTCAGTGGGGTATTATCTAGGCATTTTGTGAAGCCTAACCACCCTGGTGCCACCATTCTTGTCACTATCAAATGGCTTTGTGACAGTATCAAGAATCTCCCCTTTGTCTTCTCAATCCTGGGTTTCGGAACAGAGTGCTTCCCCCCAGTACATGGCCTTGTTGGAATACACAGCAGATCATGAGTACCTGCCAATCGCTCTCACAGGGGATTTAGGATTTGGGCGATTCCCTTTCTTCATCCTTCAGCTTACTCTTTTGGATTTATCATTGGCCTTATTAGCTTTTTTTTGGCTGGAGATTTCTTCTCAGTGTTCAGCTTTGGAGCTGGAGCTTTTTCACCCAGCATCTTGCAAAATGGGAAAGGGATGTATTGTCTGTAATATGATGTAATATGCATCACAGGAAGCAACTGACAATATTGTTTAACCCGGAGTCATTTGTCAAGGAATATATACTAGCACTAATTAGAATAACTGCATATTCCCTCTTATAATTCAGTATGTCTTTTTGTCATAATAGCTCTCCAACACCTGAGAAATACCAGATGCACCACAATGTTTCTTGTTAACACTATATTGGTTTTATGTATTTACGTAGTAGTAGTATAGAAATCTAATGTGCACATCAGGAAAAGGACAACGTTTGCCATGAAAATACTTTTCTACCCTACTTTGGGAGCTAAGTCTTTTCTACTGCATAGTAATATCCACAATGGGCTTGTAATCATTTAACACTGATGTGCCCATCAGGGTGCAGATTCTGCAGCACAAATCAGAGGCAATGTTTTCCCACTCTAATGTAGCATACAAAATATTGTTATTATCATAGCAATCATTGAAAATGAAAACATTGCTGCAAGACAAGCTCAGCAACAGAAGCTTCCTTACTTGCTGGCTGCAATATTGCTGGGCAATAACATTGTTTTAGTTTATTTACTAGCAGAACACTGTGGCATTTGCTTGCCAGCTAACACCTTTATCTGCATTTGGATAAATTCTTCACAACAAATCAAAAAGAAGCCAAATGTTTATAGATTCATAAGGTATGAAAATGATCACAAAAGGACACAAACAGAACAAAATAACAACAAAAATGCAGGCAAGTGAAAACTATGCTGGTACCAAACAACCACCCTTAACAAACTCCAAGTGGTCAAAGCTGTAATAACCCGAGCTACAAAATAAATAATGATAGCATTAAATTATGAGATTCAGAATCATGCATACGATTCTGCAGTTTCCTAAATACTCTTTAAAATTACAAAAGTTATGAAAAATAAAGACTAAGGGACTATTACAGATCGAAAGAGGAGGCCAAGGCAACAATATTATTATATTATATTAGTAGAAAATTATGTAATTCAAAAAGTCTTCAGTTTAGTTCACTATATTTTTATTATTAATATGATTTAATAACATGGTTTAATAATTTTAATATTAATATATTAATAAGTCTTTTGATTGATTTAGTGTGATTCTGTTCAATGCTCACATTAGGGTAAACTGAATGATGACTACTTCTCTCTATTGTGTTAGTATCTGTGATGGCTAATTTTATGTGTCAATTCAACTAAGCCATGGGATTTCCATTTTTACAGTATTTCTGCATACGCCTAGTAGAGCGGTTCTAGAAGACATTAGATTTAATTTTGTGGACTGAGTAAGCCTATGGTTATCATTTCATGGGAGATATTACCATCAAATCCCTAGAGGGACTGCACAAACTGAAAAGGTGGAGAGAGGTTGAGTTTATTCTCTACCTGGCTATTGAGCTGGGACATGTATCTTCTGACCTGGGCACTCCCGGCTCCTGGGCCATCAGGTCCACAATAGAACCTATACCATTGGCTCTTGTTCTGTCAAGCCTTAGCATGATACAACTGGCCTTCCTAGATCCCCAGCTTGCGAAATAGCTGTTATTAGGACTTTCCAAGTGCTCAGATTTTGTGAGAAAATACCTTATAGTAAATTGTGTATGTGTGTCCCTGCATGTGTTTATAGCTCTCATCCATAGGCTGTTTTTCTGAAGAACAATGATTAGTACAATAACACTTCTGTGAGTTCAAAATTATTTTCAAGTAAGTGGTTAAATGAATGACAGAAGCAGGTTTTTGACTTAGTGTTTAAGTTGCCAATTTGGTCACCTTTGTTACTTGTCAAAGTGCCTGGATTTGAGTCCTGATTCAGCTTCCTACTAATGTACGCCCTAGGCACACCTAGGCAGCAGGTGATGGCTTAAATGGTTGAGTCTCTGCCATCCATGTGGGAAACCTGGGTGGAATTCCTGACTCCTGGTCTTGGCCTTGTCCAGTGCTCACATTCCATGCATTTGGGGGACTGAACAAGTGGAAGGAGCTCTCTCTCTTTGTCTTTCTCAGTTACATAAATAATTTTTATAAGTTTATGGAAAATGGAATTAAAAGTTAAATTTATTTGAAAGGAAAGAAGTAAATACGGGAAATATTGATTTTTCTGATCAAGATGCGACCTGCAGAAATGTGAAACTGATTCTTGTGGATAGGCCTGATTGAAGCAGCTCTATGACTGATGTTCTATTTCTTTTCCATAAATGCTTTCCTCAATTATATCACTGACAAAGTTTGCATTCATTTCTGTAGTCATATATGCTAAAATTATAGAGAAACCATGGATGCGCTTGCATCTTTTCAAACTACCTGGTAGGATATTATTTTTATGTTGTTTGTGTAACAGTATAAATTGTCAAATTAAATGTGAAATCACTTCAATTACAGCAGAATAGTCAACCTCAAGTGAGTTCCAGGACATATTACTTCATTTTAATTTGTTAATAAACAGAAAGTTTCTCTGGCCTAATAAGGTTTGGAAATATTAGGTTCAACAAAATTTAATAGTTATATTTATTGAATTATTTCTCTGAACACTTGTATGAGAAATAGTCTTTGCAAATTCCAAATAGGGTAAGTTTTTCATTTTAGAGCTCTTAAAACTTATTATCAGGCTTGTGTGGAAGAAGAAGCATTTTGGAAATGCTGTGATGAATCATACAATTCAGTTAAGAACATACTTACAGAATGTAAATTTGTATGGCCATTGTGGAAAGTATGGCAGTTCCATAAAAAATTAAACTAATTCAACCAAATGCTCTAGCAATCCCATTTCTTGGTATATATCCAATGGAAATTAAATCCATCTGTCAAGGAGACATTTGTACCCCCATGTTTATTGCGGCACTATTTACAATACTCAAGGAACAGAAACAAGTTAAGTGTCAATCAACTGGCCGGCACCGCGGCTCACTAGGCTAATCCTCCACCTAGCGGCGCAGGCACACCGGGTTCTAGTCCCGGTCGGGGCGCCGGATTCTGTCCCGGTTGCTCTTCTTCCAGGCCAGCTCTCTGCTGTGGCCAGGGAGTGCAGTGGAGGATGGCCCAGGTGCTTGGGCCCTGCACCCCGTGGGAGACCAGGAAAAGCACCTGGCTCCTGGCTCCTGGCTCCTGCCATCGGATCAGCGCGGTGCGCCGGCCGCAGCGGCCATTGGAGAGTGAACCAACGGCAAAAGGAAGACCTTTCTCTCTGTCTCTCTCTCTCTCACTGTCCACTCTGCCTGTCAAAAAATAAAAAAAAAAAAGTGTCAATCAACTGATGAATAAAGAAAATGTGGTACATATACATATTGAAATATTAGTTAGCCATAGAAAAAATGAAGTCTTGTCATCTGTACCATCACGGATAAAACTAGAGGTCGCTATGTTAAGTGAAATATGTAAAGCACAGAAAGGCAAATATCACAGGGTCTCACTCATATGGAGTCCAGAAAATGGGTGATCTCATAATTTAAAATATAACCATGGTTACCAAATGCTGAGGAGGGAAATGGGAAGGGTAGGATGAGGAAATGTTGATTGGTATGTATTAAGTTATAGCTAGAGAGGAATAAAGATTCTAGGATTTTATTACGTAGTTGGGTGACTATTAATAAGTTTAATGCACAGCATAGCTTTCCATAAAAAAAAAAGAGAAGACACAGTTTTGGATATTTTCACAATAAAAGCTATTAAATATTTGATGCCTTAATTGGACATCACTCTATCAATAAATTTATCTATCTATCTATCTATGTATCTATCTACATATATATATAATATTACATTGTATATCTTAATTATGTATAATTTTAAAAAGGCAGTAGATAACCAAAAGTATGTACTAGATAAGAACAGAAATTAGAGTCCCTTTCTTTTTAGCAAAATAGGAAAGGTGTTATATGAGCAAAGAAAAAAAAACATGAAAGAAAGTCTGGGTTTTCCATTTATTTTCTTCCATTCTCTTATGTCCCAGCTCCCGTCTTTCTTGCAGTGGTTAGGAGATGAAATGAATATCTCCTAAAAGACACCAGAATTCTTAAGGGAATCCTTTTACATACAGTAGATCTGTGACTTTAAGATCATAGTTTGTATATGTTGCTCCTTTTTCCTGTTTCTATTCTTTTACTGCTTAGTTCCAACTTCAGTCACATTGGAAAAGTACATTCAATACGGTGATGAATATAAGGTCAAAGCTTTCAGGCTAGAGAAATGAGAATGGATACTCCTAGGAAACAAGAAATATCAAGAAGATTGTACAATAGAGAGCTCAAAGAGTCACCTCATAGAGTTGTATATAAACTCCTGGATTCACCTAAGAACACTGCATGTGTGGATGTGACATTAAATTGTATAATATAGGCTTTGACAGAAAAGTAGAGCTGCAAAGACTTAATGAGATGAGCACACCATGCACATTAGGCAGGTCAGAAATGACATTAAAACCACACACTACAGAAGGGAGATAAGAACTTACAGGCTGAATCTAATCTGATGGATTTCTTGCCATAACAAGAACAGATTGAAAAAGAACGTTCATTTTTGGATTTAAACAGGGACCTAGCATTCCATAATATAACACCCAACATGTTGAGTATATAACTGAAGATTTGTGGCATATAAAGAGCCAGGATAATTTCAACTCTCAAGAAAAAAAGAGGTAATCAAAGATAGCTCCAATGTTAAAAAAAATAATCAAAGTTCTTAAAACTGATCTTATAAGCATGTTCTGAGAGAAAAGTAAGGGTGAAGCTTCTTGAAAAACAAAATGGAAATGCAGAAAATCTCACGGAAGACATAGATAACATAAAAAATAATACAAATTTTAAAATTAAAAGAATGCCACATAGCTTAACAGCAGAATTGAGATTAGAATAAAGAGTCAGTGAAGCTGAATAAATATTGCAATCTATACAAACTGAAAAACATAAAAAGTGATGTAAAAATATATGTTAATACAATCTCAATGATCTGTGAAACAAAAGAGACAAAGTCAATCATTTATAAAATCAAAGTCTCAGAAGTTTCGGAAAAAGTGTGTGATGCTGAAAAAATATACACATACTTGCAAAAATAGTGAATAAAGACATACAAGTTGTGGTGAAAAATATAATAGTATATATTAAAAAATATCAGACAACTAAAAAGGAAAAAACGTAATTATTTATCTGCACAAAAAGATGGCAATCAAATAGCTGAAAAACAAAGCAATTAAAAATTCTTAAAGGAAATTAGAAAAGAAGTGCATTCAAATATAATAAGAGTGAATGAAAGGAAGGAAGAAAGAAAGAGGGAGGGAGAGAAATAACATTATATTCTAAGAATTGTATCTATGACCTACATTAGGATCTAATCTCTTTGTATTAATATCACATTAACATGAGAATTGATGAGAATTGCGTTATAGTAATTAGCATGTATTTGCTGTGATCCTGAGATTCTAATATATTAATAAATTTCTTAAAATAAAAAATAAAATAAAATGGAAAAGAGAAACAAAAAATCAAAATTAAAAAATATAATTAAATAATGATTCAACTGATTGTAGATTGTTTCCATTAGAAATCATGGAGTCATACAGGAAGTGGATTGACATTTCTATTTTTTTAAATTTATTTATTTATTTATTTATTTGAAAGGTAGAGTGAGAAAGATAGGGAAACACAAAAAGAGAAAGAGATCATCCATTTGCTGATTCACTCCCCAAAAGGCTGCAATGGCTGGTGCTGAGCCAGGCCAAAGTCAGGAGGCTAAATTCCATCCTGATTTTCCACATGAGTTGCAGTGGCCCAGACACTTGGGCCATCCTCCACTGCTTTCCCAAGTGTATTAGTAGGGAGCTGAATTGGAAACCAAGTAGCCAGGACTAAAACAGGCTTTCTGAAAAGGTATGCTGGTGTTGCAGGTAGCTGCTTAAGCAGCAGTACCACAATACTGGCCCCTTGATATTTTTAAAGTACTGGTAAATATCAGTTCACAGTTGTATACATAGGGAAACAAATCAACAGATGCAGGGGAGAGATTAGGGGTAGAAGGGGAAAGGAAAAATAAAGAAAGGAAAAGAAAACACTAAAAAAGTATTTTATAGAAAATAAATGGAATTAGTCTACTAAATTATTCACATAATCAAAATATCTCAGGAAAAGGAAAATGGGAAACAAAAAATATAAAGAAACAGAAATAATGCAGAAGACATAAATGTAGTTATATAAATAATTACATTAAATGTGAATTTCCTGAAAGCTCTAACTTAAAAATAGAAAATGTCAATATAAGAAAATTTCTCATGAACAGAGAAGCTCTGAAAACAATGCTGAAGGAAGCTGTTTTGATGGAAAAGAAATATACTACAGGGAAATTTGCACTATTGGGGAAACAGATGGAAGGTAGGAAAGAAGGGAAGGAGGGGAGAAGTAAAGAAGGAAGCGAGTAAGGAATAAGGCGGGCAGGAAGAAAGGGAGAAAGAAAGGAAGGACTAGAGGCAGAGAGGCAGGGAGGAAGGAAAGGAGGCAGGGAGAGAGGGAGGGAAGGAAGAAGGGAGGAGGGAGGAAAGGTGGGCTTCAGTAGGAGTAAATATAGATGACCAATGAAAGAAAAATATAAAATTGTAAGACAGAGTCAGCACTATATTTATAGAACATTTAAATTTTTACTACACTGTAAAGAAAGGGTGAAGAAAAGAGTCATGAAGCCATGAAAGAAATGGAAGGAATGTCCTAATTGAAAAAAAAAAAAAAGTCAGTCTCAAAAGTTTACATATTGTATTGTTTCAACTATATGACATTCTGGAAAAGATAAAACTTTGGATACAATGAAATCTGATATTAGAGATTGAAAAGGACAGGGTATGAATAGTTGAATTTTTTAGGCAGAAAAACCATTTGTTGTGCTGCTATAAATGTGGTTATATGTTGTTATCAATTTGTTATAATTCATAGTACATACAACATCAGGAGTGAATCCCAAAGGAAATGCTAGAATTTGGGGGATAATGATGCGTCAGTGGAGGTTTGTTGATTGTAATAAAGGAGCTATTTGAGTATGGGATATTGATAGGGAAGATGATGTGTGAGATACAGTGAGATGGTTACATGGAAACTTTTGTATTGCTTGTTCAATTTTCCTGTGAACCTAAAACTGATCTAAAGAATAAAGTCTACTGTAGAAAGACATAACTCTATCATCCTCACAGGAGGACGTCTAAAATCTGAAAGTCTGACCATGTGAAATGTTGGTATAAATATGGAGGAACTGGAACTTCACAAAGTGTCTACAGAAATGTTCAATTTTATAACCATTTTGAAAAACAAAATGTTAGGTAAATCTCGCTCATGTATGTTTATATATGAGAAATGAAAGACTTGTCAATACAAAGACTGGTATACAAGTCATCATAGCATCTTTAATTTTAGTAGTCAAAAAAATCAAAAAAGTGCATTATCAGGTAAATGTATAAACAAATTAATAAAATATGCATTCAGTGTAATCCAAAACAACATGAACTACACTGAATGAACAAAGCAGTAAATAATTACATACTGTGTAATTTCATTTATATAAAAGTTTACAAAATGAAAACTATTCTATTGTGGTAAAAAGTGACGAATAGCTGTGTGACACTGGAATAGAGATAGAGGAGTGGGCGGAGGTACTAAAAAGAGCCACTTTCGTGTTATGGGAAATGTTAACTGTATTGACTGTAGTAATGGTTGCTTTCAAGATGCATATATGTATGGAAGTTAATCAAATTGCATACTATAAATAAGTGCCATACAATTTATACAAATAGAGCCATTGAATAGGGACATAGTTGACCTATCTAAGAAACCAGTGCTTATCAACTTAAGACTCAGTATCCATGTGATATTGACCTGCTAATGACATTTAGAATACATTTGCTGAAATCCCACTTGGTCCCTCAGCTATTTGAGGAGATAATTGCAGGTTAAGTAATGCAGAAATAGAGGAGAGATAGATTAAGCCATTCCTGCTTTAGGCATTCTCAAGAGTATCCAGACAAAAAGCAAGCACTCTCAGTCACAGAGGGTTAGTTGTTTCAGGGTCTTTTTCACTACAAGTATATTGAAGTCACTGCTTTATTTAATTTTATCCGCAAACTAGACCTCAATAAAAATAGTTTGGCATTTTCAACAGTTTTGTTTGCTATGTACAGGTAAGTTGATTTCTGTGGAACTTAGAGGTCATAATGTACAGAGAGAAATGGTGTGAAAGTGATTCCACACCTGAGAGAGATTCTGGAAAGCACACACTAGAGCTTTGCAGGCTCTTTTGACCCTCTTAATAATAATAGCTAACGTTTAGTGAACACTTAATATGCACAATATATTCTTATTAAGTCTCCCCAACATCCTCTTGAGATCCAAATTATAAATATCCTCCCTTTACAGGTAAGGACACAGAAGTTTAAAGAGGTTAAGCTGCTTGCCTGAGGGAATAAGTAAGGAGTAAAATTTCCAATGCAGGTGTATTTGTAAATGTTCTATGTGAATATTCTCTGGTCACAGAATTTGTTTCTTTCAATAATTTATCTGTATATACTACAAGCAAGACATGATTTTAAAAATTTATACTATCTGATTCTATATGATTTTAGGGATAAGAAAATTAGATCACTACAACTTATAGAATAATTTTTCTCTTGTTCCAATGCCATCTCAGTTACATAACAAAGGGAAACAATTTCTTAAAAGATTTCATTTATTTATTTGAAAGGCATAGTTACAGAGAGAGAAGGAAAGACAGAGAGAAAGAGAAATAGAGAGATTCCATCTACTGACTCATTCACCAATTGGCAGCAACATCTAGGACTGCCCAACCTGAAACCAGAATCTAAGAGCTTCATCTAGGTCTCCTAGGTGGGTGGCAGAGGCCCAAGCACATAGGCTACCTTCTGCTGCCCTCACAGGTACATTTGTTGGGAGCTGGATAGGAAGCAGAGCACCTGGTACTTGAGCCTGCGCCCATATGGGTGCTGGTGTCACAGGCGGTGGCCCAACCTGTTATGTCATAATGTCAACCCCAAAGGGAAACATTTTAATATGTGGATAAACAATAGGTAGCTATGAACAGAATCAGCTTCCATTTATAAAAGATGGTAGCAGGCCGGCGCCATGGCTCACTGCCTGTGGCGCTGGCCCCCTGGTTCTACTCCTAGTAGGGGCGCTGGATTCAGTCTTGATTGCTCCTCTTCCTGTCCAGCTCTCTGCTCTGGCCCAGGAAGGCAGTGGAGGATAGCCCAAGTGCTTGGGGCTTGCACCCGCATGGGAGACCAGGAAAAATCACCTGGCTCCTGGCTTTGGATCGGCACAGCGCCCAGCCTCTACACGCCGGCAATGGTGGCAGCCACTTTAGGGGAAAACCAATGGAAAAAGGAAGACCTTTCTCTCCGTCTCTCTCTCTCTCACTGTCTAACTCTGCTCGTAAAAAAAAAAAAAAAAAAAAAAAATATGGTAGCAAGGATAGCCCTCCAAGGCTCAACACTCCTTTAAGATAAAGCCAGCTTTCTTCTTTATGTATCTTATAGCTTACTGTCCACAAGTGTGTTCTGTGAGCTAATCCTAACTTTATTTCTTTAATGTATCTATCTCACATCCTGATGTAAATCTTGTTTCACACAGAGATAAAAAAATCTAAGCAGATGCATATAAAAAGATGCACAAAGTGAATAACAAGATTTATTTAAAAGGTGAAAAAGTAAACACGTGGGTGTGGGCTGTCCCACACAGGGAAATACCTATCTTGAGTAGGCCTGAGGGTGGCCCAAAGAGATAGAGAAAAGACTGAAGAACACCACCGACTAAGGTAAGGAGAAAAAAGAGGGCTCTTCCCTGTTCTCACCCTCTTTTATGAGTTGGGGTGCTGACTTAACATCTGTGAAGCCATCTGAAATTTTATGGCACCTCCACTTAGGATTTAATATCCATGTAATCACATCATCTCCCTTTGTGGTCTCAAATGAGACACAGGGCATCCAGAGAATGTGAGTGCGTTTGACTTACAGGTGAAGATAATATGCACGACTGCAAGGATTGTAGCTGACTTAGACGTACCTAACTACTTGCCTAGTGGCACCACATCCATAGTGTATGGTTCTTTTCTTTCGTTTTGCATCTCTACTCTTGTGGATCAGATGTGAACTACACATTTTTTAAAATATTTATTTGAAAGGCAGAGTTACAGAGAGAGAGAGAATCTTCCATCCACTGGTTCACTCCCTAAATGGCTGCAATGGCCAGGGCTGGGCCAGGCTGAAACCAGGAGCTTAAAGCTTTTTCCAAGCCTCCTACATTGGGTGCAGGGGCCTAACCACTTAGGCCAACTTCCAGTGTTTCCCAGGTGCATTAGCAAGGAGCTGCAACTGACATGAAGCTGCTGCGACTGGAACTGGTACCCATAAGGGATGCTGATGTCACAGACCGCAGCTTTACCTGCTATGCCACAACATTGGACCCAAGGCACAAATTTTTAAGAACTCTAATCAAGCCATTCTCTGTGCAGGACAATTAAATTGAACCTCTTGGACTTTCCCCTTCAGCTCCTCATTCATTAATTTACTGCTGACAGTACCTAAGTGGGCTCCTCTTCATAGGGCTTATAGACATCTCATGGGTGTCATTGAATTGTGGGTCATCACTATGTCTGAAATGAGTTGAGTTTAAACTCCACTAGAATCTACTTTCTATGCCATCTCTACCTCACAGGCAGTATCTATTTTGGCCTGTCTATTAATATCACTTCCTTTTGAGTAGATAACCAAGTTTAATAGCTTTCTTCCCCTGTATTTTTATATTTTTTTACATTCTATTAGTACCCCTCATCTACCACTTTCTTATTATCTTCAAATTCCATTTCCTTTATTCTAAAATAGCATTAATATTTTGCATAATATATTTGTTCAAAATTATGTGTTTCTCATCTTTATCAAAATATGTGAATCTGAGTTTTAAAATTTTTTAAGAGATGGAGAACAAGACAGAGAGAGAGCGAGAGGAAAGGTTTCTCTCTCTCACTGTCCACTCTGCCTGTCAAAAAATTAAAAAAAAAAAAAAGTTCATGAACACCTTAAGTCAATTTCCACATGATGGCTACCTGAAAAAGAATTTTGAAAAGAGGCTGTAGATGATGTAGCTTACTTAAATATACCAAACTATTGAAGCCACAATAATTGTTGTGGAGATTCTAAGGATAAAAGACACCTCATTTTGTGAAAGACAGCTACATAGAACAAGCACTAAATAATACATGCTTTAAAATATTAAAAAACAAATTGAAAGATATTACAATTTGAAATAGGCCAATGATAGATATCCTAATAATAACAAGTCAGAAGCAACTCAACAATGAGGATAGAATTATAATTTAGAAATAATAAACTAAGAAAATAAACAGAATCACAATTAATCCACACACCCACAATACACCCCTTTGTCTTAAATGTAACCAAAGAAGTACAAGAATGGGAAAATTGACACAATTAATGTGCAAATTAACAAGAATGAGAGAAATATAGATATTTCTAAAGATGTTATTATAGGCAAAATATTTCAGAGGAAAGAAGAATATCAATTGTTAAGGAAATGAAGACACTTAGAGAAAAAGAGCCATAAACACCAATGCAAGTTAAAACAATTTTAATGATTGACTTTGCATCTGACAACGTGATAAAAACCACTGACACTGATTTGTCAGGCTATGTAGATGCTTGCACATGCTGAGTTGTAAGTAGGTCGTAAATTTGTTCAGATATTCTGGAAATCAGACAGATAGTATGCACATGTTTTATGAACTACTTACCAAAAAAGGTATAGAATCTTCTCATTTAATTATTTTATAAATATATATCATGAAATAAACATCCTGAAATATGAAAACCTGGTCATAGCAGTACATGATACTAAAGAAGAGAACCTTTACATGGGCCTACACTGTGGACAATTTAATGGACAACATCACAATAAAGGTAAAATGTTTTCTGAAATGAATAAATGGTATTATGGGATGCAATATATATTTTAGAAATGTCAAATATATTTTTATAGAAAATATTCACAAGAAAGTATAATTTGTATATTGATACCAAATATTCCAAAACTATCACTATATTTGATCACTAGTTAAAATATAGACTTTGTCCACTATTAATGTTTAGATCATTTGAAATATAATTTTAAATGAATTTCTTTATGTGTAACCATGTGAAAGCCATTTTGGAAAAGAATAAACTGTTTATAATATATTACTTTAGAATCCCAGCTTAAAAAAATACAATGGCTGTGTTTCCTAACTTAGCCATTTTTTTTCCTGGGAGCACAGCTAGGTTTAAGATGACAAGATGGTTTGCTTTCACGTATTTATTAATTTAGTAAAGCAATTGGCTTGTTCATTGTTTTCATTGAATCAATTTATTGTTAGAAAAATTCAACCCACTTCATTGAATTGTTTGCTAACATAACCTAATCATTTAGACTTCCTTTGTTTGTCATGTGGGAAACCATATCTCAAACAACAGAAATCACATGAGGATATAGAATGTGGAAAAGAAAACTTTAGTTCAGTTTATATTTTCTGCTTCATTTAATTAGTCACTAAATTATCATGGACTGGAAAAACAATTACAATGTTCCTCACAGTTTGGCTGTGACAAAAATCTGCCACTTTCTAGTTGGCTGAAAAAGGCAACACAAACTCGTAGATAGGGACAACCGAATCTTAGAATGAGTTTTTTTTCTTTCTGTTAACAATTTATTTATTTTGAAAATTAGTTAGAGAGAGGAAGAGAGAGACACAGAAAAATTCTCCATTAGAGGGGAGCTGGATCAGAAGTGGAGAGCAAGGACTTGAACCAGTGCCCATATGGGATGCCAGAATCACAGGTGGTGGCTTTACTGCTATTGCCACAATACTGGCCCTTGAAAAGGACTTTAATTCTTAAGTATCAAGACCACAATCTTTAATTGTTCAATATACAATGTATAAACTGTAGTTTAATAGTAACAAATAGAAATTTCATAAAAATAATCCAGGTATTGGTGTCTATATGTGAGAAATTTATATATATATATATATTCATTTATGTTTAATATTTAATGTTTCAAAACCTTAATGAATTTAAGGAATATTTCTAGAACAAAATCTGCTGCCAGTTCATCAAAAGATGAAATTCTACTACAATTTTAACATTCCATTTTGTTCTCAAAGTTAGAATACACGTGGGAGACCGGGAAGAAGTTCCTGGCTTCGGATCGGCGCAGCTCTGGCTGTTGCTGCCAACTGGGGAGTGAATCAGCCGATGGAAGACCTCTCTCTCTGTTTCTACCTCTCTGTAACTCTGTCTTTCAAATAAATAAAATAAATATTTAAAAAAAAGATTATACTGGCATTATGTTCTCTGTTTGAAAAAGAAGTAACTGGAATTTTAGATGGATCTTCTTTAGAATTTTCAAGTGAAACTTTGCAGGTATTCACATACGATAGTTTTACTTTACTCACTGAAATAAATAACCCTTTAAATCTACTTAAATCTCTATTTAATTGCATGCATTTCATTAACACATATTTTAAATCATTTCAGGGAGTGAGCATTGTGGTACAGTGGGTTAAGTCACTAGTTGGGATGCCAGTATCCCATAGTGGCATGTTAGTTTGAGTCTTGCCTACTCCATGCTTCTGATACAACTTCCTGTTACTGTACCTGAGGAGGCAGCAGATGACAGTATCTGGGTCCCTATCACCCACTTAGAAAACTAGATGAACATTTGGGAAATGAACCAGAGGATAGATCTCATTCTCTCTGCTTCTGTCACTCCGCCTTTCAAATAAATAAGTATGTAAATCTTAAAAAATCATTTTTACATACATATTAATAAAATTGTATATGGAATTTGGAGCCTCTTACATTAACCCTGGTACACATTGTTTGGAAATCACTGCTCTATTTTTTTTTTAAAATTGTATTCATTCATTTGAGAGGTAAAGTTTTAGACAATGAGATGATGAAACAGAAAGAGAGGTCTTCTATCCCCTGGTTCACTCCCTAAATGGCTGAAATGGTGCTGATCTGAAGACAGAAGCTAGGAGCCAGGAGCTTTTTCCAGTTCTTCTAAGCAGGTGCAGAGGCCTAAATACTTGGGTCATCTTCTACTGCTTTCCTAGGCCATAGCTGAGACCTGGATTGGAAGACTAGCGGCTAGGACTAGAACTGGTACCCATATGGGATGCAGGTGCTACAGGCAGAGGACTACCCTAATGCACCACGGTGCCAGCCCCTACCCTAAAGTTTTAGAAAGAAAAAAAATTTGCAAAGTAAATCTAATTTGAAGTTTCCATTTATCAAAAGTTGTCCTTTAAGGAATTGTTTAAGAGAATTATTTGCCAAGCTTAAATGAGACTGTAAATTTACAAGAAAAGACCTTATTCAATAATCCACAGGTGGTGTTATTCAAGTGAGGAGGTAGAATCTCAGAGGAAGATGTGCTGCCCTGCATTGTGAGTGGATGGAAGAGTGAATCTGAGGGTAACTGGAAAGAGGGTACATCAGACAAGACAGGCAGCATGTGGTCTGTGAAACACAAAACAAAAGGTTTGGAAAGAATGCCAAAGGTGAACTCATCACGTGAGCTACTGTAAGTAATTCTACAGAATTTGTACTCACATCCCTCTGAAATCTTCAGTGTATGGTCTTTATACTCTTTGTTTTGTTTTGTTTTTAAAGATTGTATTTATTTATTTATTTGAGAGGTAGAGTTACAGACAGTGAGAGGGAGAGACAGAGAGAAAGGCCTTTCTTCAGTTGGTTCACTCCTCAGATGGCCGCAAAGGCCAGAGCTACACCAATCTGAAGCCAGGAGCCAGGAGATTCTTCCTGGTCTCCCATGTGGGTGCAGGGGCCCATGCACTTGGGCCATCTTCTACTGCTTTCCTAGGCCATAGCAGAGGCCTGGATTGGAAGAGGAGCAGCCGGGACTAGAACCGGTGCCCACATGGGATGCTGGCACCGCAGGAGGAGGAATAAATTACTGGGCCATGGCGCTGGCCCCTTTATACCCTTTGAATTCACAAAGGTTTGATAACATATATATTCTAGTTTGGCAAGACTCCAAAATGTTTCCCAGGAACATCCAGTCTAGGCAAAATACCAGGCACATTGGATTTGTTTGATTGAATGTTTTTCATTTTTAAAGGTTTATTTTATTTATTTATTTTGAAAGAGATACAGAGAGATAAAGAGGTCTTCCATCCGTTTGTTCACTCCACAAATGGCTGCAATAGCTGGAGCTATCCGAAGTCAGGAGCCAGGACTTCTAGGTCTCTCCCATTGGTACTGGGGCCCAGGGATTTGGGCTATCTTCCACTGCTTTCCCAGGTGCCTTAGCAAGGAGCTGGATTAGAAGTGGAGCAGCAGGGACTTGAGCTGGTGCCCATATGGAATGCTGGTGCTTCAGGTAAGGGCTTTAACCCACTATGTCACAGCACCAGCCCTGGGGTGTTTTTCATTTCTCCCCATTGGAGTGGAGATAGTGGTTGATATTCACAGATATACACTGTAATTTATGAACCTTGTTTTTCTTTTGGGATAGGTAAATTGAAAGGAAATATTTCAGAGTGTTAGAAATTACCAGTGAAGTAAAGGGCTTCCTTTCTTACACTGCCCTATGAAAATTCAATACTTTTGGGGCATAGTAGGCTAAGCCTCTGCTTGTGACATTGGCATCCCATATGGGCACCTGTTTGTGTCATGGTTGCTCCTCTTCCAGCTTTGTTTATGGGATGGGGCAGCAATGGAAGATGGCCCAAGTGCTTGGGCCCAGGCTCCCAAATGTGAGACCTGGAAGAAGCTCCTGGCTCCTATCTTTGGATGGGCCCAATTCCTGTTCTGGCCACTGTGGCTATTTGGGGAGTAAGCCAGTGGTTGGAAGACCTTTCTCTCTTTCTCTCCCTCCTCTGTCTGTAACTCTGCCTCTCAAATAAATAAATAAATCTTACAAAAAGAAAATTTAATATTTTTATGTCAAAAGGAGAAAAAATGTCACGATGTGGGGCCGACGCTGTGGCATAGCGGGTAAAGCCATATGGGTGCCGTTTCAAGTCCCAGCTGCTCCACTTCCAGTCCAGCTCCCTGCTAATGCACCTGGGAAAGCAGCAGAGGATGGCGCAAGTCCTTGGGCCCCTACACCCATGTGGAAGACCCACGAAAATCTCCTGGCTCCTGGTTTCAGCTCAGCTCAGCTCTAGCCATTGCAACCATTTAGGGAGTGAACCAGCTGATAAAAGATCTCTTCGTTTGTAACTGTGCCTTTCAAATAAATAAATCTTAATAAATTATATGATATGATCAATATTTCTGAATTGTAATTTATGTTGAAAATCTCTATTGCAACATATAATTTAAGATAGTTGCATCTAACAAAAACTAAAATATGCATATATATATATATATATACACATACACACACATAAATATGCTGTTATCTGAATCAGAGTACATCATTTTCCAGATACCCTCAACCATGGATGAGCATGCAGCTTTCCCATTGTAATTTCAGTTTTAGGAGGAAGAATAGTATGCTATCCAAAAAAGTCAAAGAATGATTTTTGTGTATGCAGCACTGTATTAGATTGTATATGAGTTAAAGGAATGATTTTTTGATATGTTGTCAAATATCATTGTGAAGATAAAGAGAAATGCTTTTGTTTACCATAAAGGTTTTGCCTCATCATAAATATCTTAGCCTTTAAAAGCAAGAATAAAGAGGGCATTATAATGAGACCATTGATTAGTGTAGTCTAGTGGAAATTGGAAAGGGCCCTAAAGTCTTGCTGAAATAACCTTAATGGGAATAATTTTAAAATGGCAATACAGGTTTTTCTTTTCATGATATACTCTAGGAAGAATTTGTCAATTAACAGTGTGCATCAGGAATATATAGAAGAGTTTTCAATGCAGTTTCTCAACTTTTACCCAAGGAAAGATGATTCAGAAGGCTTATGAAAAATGATATAATCAGCCCCTCTCTATATATATAATTATTTATATTTATATTTATATATATATACACACATGCATGTGTCTATATCTTTCTCTATATATGTCTATCCCGGTATCTTCCTTCACCATAACATGCTATCTTTACATTCTCTTCCTCTATGAGTATGTCTCCAAATGTTCACTTTACATAATAACACCAGTTACACTGGATTAGGAGCCCCCCACAAACTCCAATATAGACTCATTTTAGATAATTATATCTAAAAAACAATATGCCCAAATGAAGTCCCATTTTGATGTACTGGAGTATAGAACTTCAGTGTATGATTTATAAATACAAAATTCAACTCATAACAAAGAAACAAAGACATCCAGAAATCTCTTCACTGAAACACTCTTCCAGTTGTCCCAGGTTTGCATCTCTTAAAGCTTTTCCTGCCTTTTGTGGTCTCCAGATTCATGATATACACATTAATTGTGGGCATGAGTTGATATTGATAGTTTATTTTGTTTTGTACACTCCAATTTTCTCCACAAGGTCCACATAAGTCTTTAAATTACTAAATCTGTTACTTCTCTTCTGGAACTCTAATACAGACGGTGGCAGTTCTAAATGATGAAAGCAGATTTCCCTGAATGTTCACTCAATGTTTATAATGACCCTTGGTTCACCTCCTGAAGTGCCCATTTTATAATGACTGTAGAATAAGTATGTGCTTCATCATCAGCTGAGTTTAACAGAAATCAAGGAAACCAGTGGATGGGTCTTTTATAGGATTTGGTCAGGGAATACAAGGTAATTTTCTGCATTTTTTTCTGGACATAGTTAATTTTAAAAGCTTTTAGTAAAAATAATTTCTGACTATGAAGTTACTAAAACTGTACTTCATAGGAAAATAGCAAATCAAGATGGAAAATAATTCAGTTGCTTACAATCTCTGCCCAGAATTAAACACTGAGAACATGTTTAATATGTTTATTTCCAGTCTTCTTGCAGTCTTCCTACTCCTGTTTTTCTCTTTCATCTTCCTATTATACAGTTTCCTCATAACTAGCATTCCATTATTTGTAGCCTTTGTTTTTCTCTATACCTTGATATCCACTGGAATTACTGGAGTTTGAGTTTGGCCAAGTGTAGCAACAATGCAAAGCCCACCACATTTAAAATTAAAATGTCTTGCAGAATGGGTGCTTGAAGCAGTTAGGACACTAGTTTGGGAGTTGTTCATTCCATATTAGAGTGTCAGGGTTTAAGTCCTAGCTCCACTTCCCATCCACCATCCCGAGAGGGTGCACCCTGAGAGGCAGGAGGTGATGACTAAAGCACTATGGTCACTGCCACCTATATGGGAGACCAGGATTGGGTTTAAACTCTTTTCTTTGGCCTGACTTTGCTCTAGTTATTGCAGGCATTTGAGGTGTGAGTCAATGGAAAAATATTTCTTCTCTATTTCCCTTCCTCTCAATCAATCAATAAGTAAATATTTTTCTATCTTGAAGAAATCAATTTATAAGCAGTGTCTCATGCTTCCTCATGTTGGGTGCTAGGCTCTTCTTTACAAAATAACTAATTAATTTATTTGAAAGAAATTAGAGAGAGAAAAAGAGACACATAGAGAAACATATATGCTGTGAAAGAGAGATCATCCATTTGCTGGCTCATTCCCCAATTTTCCATAACAGCCAGGGCTGGGCCAGTCTGAAGTCAGGAACTCCATTCTGGTCTCCCGCATGTGTAGCAGAGGCACAAGTTGTTGGGCCATCCTATGCTGTCTTGCTGGGCCTGTTATCTGGATGCTGGATGAGAGGCAGAGTAGCTGGGAATCAAATGAGCACTCTGGCATGGGATGGCAACACCGAAAGTGATTGCTTAACCCACTATGCCACAATGCCAGCCCCCAGCCTTTACTTCTAAAATGTTCTCTACATGATCATTCTGTTTCCAAAGTCACTCTGTGGCTGTAGATGGCTGTTGGAATTCTAACTGGTATATCTAGCTGTAACTTGTATGTATTTGTTGATATAAGGTTTTCCTTATTAACATTTCTGGAATTTTACTCACTCCTCTCTGTTTAGATGTGGACTAGCAGACTCAGTTAAATATGTCTTCTAAATGCTGGCCTGGAAACACCATTTGGTGACTTATTTTGTAAATAATTATGTTTATGCAACATGGTACTGTCTTAGATTAGAACTAAATAATGCAACTACAGAAAGTTTCTTACATTAGTGAGTGTATGCTAGTAACTCTGAGAGAAATATTCAGAAAGTTTCCATATTTAAGATATAAAATCTTTTAAGTATCATAGTTTGGGCATCAAAATCTCCATTCACCTGAAAATGTATTTTAATTGAAATATGATGAGCATTTCTATAAAGCACTTTTTTTTTCCCAAGTATAGCACCTGGTAGTCCCAAGCAGTCTCCCATCTAAGTACTAACCAGGCCTGATCCTACACAGCTGCCAAGATCAGATGAAATATGTTCAAGGTAGTATGATTGTAGACTAAAAAACATTTTTTGAAGGACAACAGTGGAATAGTTAACTTTATTAAAACAATGAACCTTTCAATTAGTATTATGCAAAAATCTGTCAAATTTTTACTTTCTCAGTGTTAAAAATGTTACTGAAGTAGAGAATTTAGTGGTAGCTGAAATGACGGAAGCTCTACTTTATTTCTCAAGGAAAATAGCATCTCAAACTAATCAATGCATACTATAAATAATGTATAGTATATTTCATTGGTCCTTGATGTAATTGGTGCCATAGAACAATATGAAAGTATACTTGATGAGTTGACATTCAACAAAACTGTTTTAAATGCGGATATTATGCCTTTAACTATTTTTCTTTCGAGACCATTTCTAGCACTAATTCATGTGATAAAAAATGAAACACTATAATAGCATATTACTACAGTTTTTCTGCCTTATTAGACAAGATAAATTGTGTAATCTTCTTTGTAGCACAAAGTGAGGTAGAGAGTCATTTAATTACCTGTGAATCAAAGCAATTTCGGCAACTCTTTCTGATCATTACCACAGAGAATCCAGAAACTAAAACGCTTTAATAATCAGTGACAACGTCAACCACAAAACAAAGTGAAGCCCTGGCAATTTTCAAAATGCAGTAGGGTCTGCCATTTAGCCAAGTAAGAGTCCTTTGTCTGCAGAAATACTCCTCAAGCTCCCCTCCTGTGACACATGTCTTTTCTCCCTTGGGTAGAACCTTGTGCTTATTTCTCCTCCTCCATTTATCACTTCTTTTTTTAAAGATTTATTTATTTGTTTGAAAGTCAAAGTTACAAGCAAAGAGAAGGAGAGGGAGAGAGAGAGAGAGAGAGAGAGAGAGAAAGGTCTTCCATCTGCTGGTTCACTCTCCCAGTGGCCACAACAGCTGGAGCTGTGCCAATCCGAAGCCAGGAGCCAGGAGCTTCTTCCGGGTCTCTCACATGGGTGAAAGGACCCAAGGACCTGGGCCATCTTGCTTTGGCCTTATCACTATTTCTTTTTCTCTATCTGTAACAGTACATTTTTATGGGAACCTTTAATGGTGCAAGCATGATTTATTGATATGTATATAGCTAATACCTAGAACTTTATCACATTCTGGACATTAAAATGGATTAACTGGAAAAGTAAGCTTTCAAAACATTTACAGCTTTTACAGATCTACCTTAGTGCACACATTAATTCATGGACACTCTTTTCACCTGGGATTCTAAGGAGGAAAAGTCTATTTACTTCTTTAGATAGTATGAAAATTATGTTCCCAGAATTATACTTGTGACAAATAAGAATAATTTCTTTCCCTAAACAATAGCAGACATTATAATCCACATGTCAACAACAGAAGTCACATTAGAAACAGAAATAGAAATGTTGAGGAAAAGGCCATTCATTATTGTTTGGTAGCTACATGACATTTTAATTCTTTGAAGTATTCAGTGGATCTGTACTTCAGTCTTATCATTTTGAGCATAAGTATTCATGTTTATTTGTTTCAAAATACTTCATCATGCAAAACATTATTCTAGGAAATGCCATCTTAGAAAAAAATCAGAATGTATGTAGCAATTGTCACTTTTGTATTTACCAAATTCAATTTGGCATCAGACTATGCAGATAAATAACAACTTCTTATCCTCAAAGAGTTACATAGTTACATAATAAGGTAAACTTGAGACCAAAATAAGAAATGAAATAGAAAAATATATATGTGCTATTTAAGGTTGGCACACTAATTGAATGTGTACAGTCATTAAAAGGAAATATCTTATTCTTGAACTCTAAATTCAGATTCATATATAGTAGAAGTGATTCATTGAAAAAATGAACCTATTTCTTGTAATTATTTTTAAACACTCCAATTTTCTAATTTTAAAAATGTTACAGGATTCCCTAACATCTTCAAAATATGTGAAGAATTTTAGAAAATATACAATTCTTAAAAATTTACTCATACATGTAAAAATCTTATTGGCTTGTAAATTTAAGGATAAAATCTTCTCAAAATGATATATTTCTATATCAGTTTTGCATAGAGGGAAATAAAGTTAACGTAGATCAAATAACTTCTTCATGGAAGTCAGCTAAGCAAAATACTGGAATTCAATCCTATGTCCTGTAAATCTTGGCTTCTTTTTTTAACAGCCACAGCATGCCCCTATCCAAGACGACTGAACTTCCCGTAGAAAACATTGTTGCAGTGAGTTTTGAAGTAAAATAAACATATCGCAATTTTAAATTAATTTAATGCTTAAAATTATACATAAGGAACTATTTAAAATGCCTGAAAGAGTTAAATGTGTTGATAACTCATTAATTTGAGCTATGTTTTCTATAGAATTTCATTTCTGAATGTATTATTTTATTTTTCTCTGTTATTTTTTGAATAAAAATTTAACCAACCAACCTAAATTATGGGTGTGCTGTGTTGAGAGCATGGGAAAGCCAGCAAATTTTATTCAGCAACAGTCTAAAATATTGAAAATAGTGTGATTCATTTATTCAAAAATATTGAAAATAGTGTGATTCATTTATTCAATTTGACCTGTTAAGTAACAGGTATAATAGAAGATGGCCCAAATCCTTGGGCCCCTGAACACACATGGGAAGACCCAGAGGAAGCTTCTGGCTCCTGGCTTCTGATGGGTGCAGCTCCAGCCACTGCAGCCAACTGGGGAGTGAAATAGTGAATGGAAGACCTCTCTCTCTCTCTGCCTCTCCTTCTCTTTCTGTGTAATTCTGACTTTCAAAAAAAATAAAAATAAAAATAATAACAACAACAATAATAATAAAAACAGTAAAGTCCACTTTCCTGTTGGGAAATCACCAGTCAACCTTTAACCACTATTGGCTCAGAATATTTATTAAGGTGTTGTGCTTCAGCATGAGTTTGGGAGGGACCCAGTATAGACCAACTGCCTTTTCTCCCTAGAATCCACATCTTGAGCTGAGAAACTAGTTTGAAAATGTTTACAAGACACCTGCTTAAGAAATTGCTATGATGAACCTGGAAATTAGACATTTTTGTTCTTTTTTTTTTTTTTTAAATGGCATCTGCTGTGGCTATAAATACTGATCTTTAGCAAGCTGGGTGTTCTAGAATTTGGGCTAACAATTTGAATCCTGCGAAATCATTTCCACAGATTCCCTCTAGTTTGCTTTATTCAAAGAGATGATTTGATTGCTTGAAAATAAGCATCTTAATGAATTCTTTTGTGTCCTTATTCAGACTCCACTCTACCTTCTCATTCACTCTTTAAAAAAAAAACATTTATTTATGTATTTGAAAGTCAGAGTTACACAGAGAGGAGAGAGAGAGAGAGAGAGAGAGAGAGGTCTTCCATCCGATGGTTCACTCCTCAGTTGGCCACAACGGCTGGAGCTGCACTGATCCAAAGACAGGAGCCAGGAGCCTCTTCCGGGTTTCCCATGTGGGTGCAGGGTCCTAAGGACTTGGGCCATCTTCTACTGCTTTCCCAGGCCATAGCAGAGAGCTGGATCAGAAGAGGAGCAGCCACGACTAGAACAGGCACCCATATGGTATGCAGGTGCTTCAGGCCAGGGTGTTAACCTGCTGCACCACAATGCCGGTCCCTTGCATTCACTCTTAAAGAAATTTATTTTTGTTTTATTTTTGATGCTATCCAAGTAAATAATCACTGTCACACTAAAGATATTTGGCTTGATATCATCTTCTGACTCTCTAGCCTACAGCAACATCTTGATCAGTTGTGGATCTTTCAACATCTGTCATCAAATACCAACTCTGCACCTAAATCAAGATAATCAGTACCTCATTAAAGGTATTGTACTAAATGTACACTAAAATAGCAGAAGAATAAAAATAAAGTTATTCACAGAAGAAAGACATGTCTCCTCCAAAAGGACTAAAATGAACTTTAGTATCCTCTTCTGTTCCACACTTTGATCATGCACTTAGAATTCTGGCCATAACAGTCATCATCACTAAGCTTATTGTTTGAACTGTGACTCCATTCACATGCTATACCATTGCCTTAGCCAGAAAATCTTCTCCTGTCAGTCTGTGCCTACAGACTCCACACAATGTGTACATCACAGTGATAAGAATGTAGCAATTTATGACATTCTTTGCTATTTCAGGTAATATGCTAACATTACTTGGATATCACATTTAACACTTATAAAAGTCCTGTGGAGTATGTACTAAACGTTACATTATAGATGAGGAAACTGTGAAATTATGTAGAGGGAAATAGTGAAAATTGAGTCTAGAGTCAAAAGCAGATGTATCCTATGTGTTATACCCCTTGTATAGTTATGCCATTCTAATTTTATTGTAATTAACATTTTATAACTGTGTCTTTGGTATAAAATGTCAAACTTCTTAAAAACAAAGAATCACTCATGGCAGGGAAGAGTGTGGGATATGTGAGGAGTCCTCAAATTGTTCATAGAAAATGTCTGGTATAAACATACCAGGGGATTCCAATTCAATCCCATCAAGGAGGCATGTACCAATGCCATCTCACTAGTCCAAGTGATCAATTTCAGTTCACAATTGATCATAATGAAAGGACTAAGAGTCAAAGGGAGCACATAAACAAGTCTAGTACCTGCTAACACTAACCGATAGAATAAATAAAGGGGAGAGTGATCCAACATGGGAAGTGAGATACTCAGCAGATTCATAGAATGGCAGATGTCCTAAATAGCACTCTGGCCTCAGAATCAGCCCTAAAGGCATTCGGATCTGGCTGAAAAACCTATGAGAGTATCTCAGGCATGGAAAGCCAAGACACTCTGGCAAAAAGATCTCTGTGAGTGAGATCCCAGTGGAAAGAACAGGTCTTCAAAGAAGGAGGTACCTTTCTCTGAAGGGAGGAGAGAACCTCCACTTTGACTATGACCTTGTCTAAACAAGATAAGAGTCGGAGAACTCAGAGGGCTTCCATAGCCTTGGAAACTCATGACTGGAGCATAGGGAGATTACTGATGCCATAGACAGGAGTGTCAATTGGTAAAGTCAACAACAGGAGTCACGGTGCACTTACTCCTCATGTAGGATCTCTGTCCTTAATGTGCTGTGTATTGAGATTTAATGCTATAACGAGTACTCAAACAATATATTTCACTTTGTGTTTCTATGGGGGTGCAAACTGTTGAAATCTTTACTTAATGCATACTAAACTCATCTTCTGTAAAAAAAAAAAAAAAAAAGAAAGAAATTATCAATTCCCAACTTGACTCTCACTGGGATTAAACATGACAATAGGTCTGATCTGATTTCATCATCATTTTAAAAAAAATCATCTATTATTTTTCACTTTATGTTTCTGTGTGGGAGCAAACTGTTGAAATCCTTACTTAATGTATACTAAGCTGATCTTCTGTATATTAAGATAATCAAAAATGAATCTTGATGTGAATGGAAGAGGAGAGGGAGTGGGAAAGGGGAGGGTTGTGAGTGGGAGGAACGGTATGGGGGGGAAGCCATTGTAATCCATAAGTTGTACTTTGGAAATTTATATTCATTAAATAAAAGTTAAAAAAATAAAAAAAAATGCTTAAAAAAAAGAAAATGTCTGGTATAAAACGTATGCATAGATTTTTTTTAATGCACAGAATAAACTCATCTTTTAATTCTGCTTTCCACAAATTTTGAAGTACCTTTGTGTAGTAAAAGTCATGAATAAATGAGATATATTTGAGAAAAAAATCTCATATTTCTACTTACTGTAAGTGTAGCCTGGAAAAGGCTTCTTTCTGAGACTTCATTGTTTTAATCTATAAAATGAGGACCTCAATATTTTTTTGCAGGGTGTTAAGGAATGTATTATCCATAGCAGAATAATTGCTTATTAAATCAATATTATTTAATGACTCAATATAATCTACTAATCTATTTCAATTTCTATTCATATTTTAAGATTTTGCAGAATATAAAATTATACATTTGTGAATTATACAAACTAATGATAATGCAAGAAACCCAATGTACAAATTATGGGAAATTTCAATATAACACAGTAACATGTAAAATATTTAATGCCTATATGAGAATGAATGGAAAATAATGAATTAATCTTCAATGTAGATTTAAATATACATATATAGGGATATGAGATGGCAATACATTATTGTACTGTCTTATGGATACTATTTTTTAAGGAGAATGTGAGTCTTATTTATCCTTAAGAATATTTTAGCCTGTGGACCATAGCTTTGTATATATAGATTTTACTGGATAGTTGCGAACAAAATTTTAATCTTTTTTGCACTACACTTCTGCACCTTTCCACTTAGTTGGGCCTCTTCCAGATATAACCCTGCTGCTTCATCTTGTGTGGTTAAAGTGTGACCAAATGTAATTTAGTAAGGAGAGAGGTGAGGTGACACGAAGCATGAAATTTAAAAACGAATGTCACACCACTTTTCATATTGAATATTTAGCATTAATTCACATTGCAAGCAACTTGGTGCAATTTTTTTTGCAAAATACAAGAAAATAAGGTAATTTCTTATATTTACTGCAGTTAAAGGAAACCTAAAGAAATTGTTACTAAAAATCAGACACAGACATTTAGCTATTTCCTGGGATTCAATGTCTGGCAATATATATCCCTGCTATCAACTTAATATACTAAGAAGTATCTGACACCACACAGGTGCATGTATGTGTTTCAAGGTGAATTTTCTTGTCAAGAGTTATTCTTTTTTTATTTGAAAGGAAGTTACAGAGAGAGGAGGAAGAGAGAGAGAGCACTTCCATCCTTGGTTTACTCCACAAATGTTTACAGTGGCATGGGTTGGGCCAGGCTGACGCCAGGAGCCTGGAGAAAAAAAATGTCAATGGATATTAGAGTATGCTTCCAACATCGTCGTCATACAAGCAAGGGATTTCTAGAGACATTTACCAAAGATATATTTTTAAAAACCCGTTTTTCAAATGGTAACATACTGGCATGTGGGTTTCTTTGGCCAAAGTCTATACAAGCTCTCAATTCCAGTCTCAACTCTTAGTTAAGAACTTCCTGATTTATGATTGAAATCCTATCTTCCACTTCAGCTTTACAAACTGATTTTGGTTCCTGTAAGAGAAATTTGGTGCTAAAGCCACATTGGTAAAAAACCTAGACTGGGAAGAACTGTCCTGCATGAACCATATAATCTAGGTGTAACTATTTAATCAAAGAGTTCACCAAGGGCACTAGATACCAAAGATATGTCTTTGAAGGAACATATGCAATGGGAAGTCTAAAATCTTCTTTGCTTGTTAACACCAAGACTCACTTCGATAACATCATAAATCAAGTCCTCAAATGCCCTTCAAAATGTTGGATGAAAGGAATAAAAGCAATACTTTAGTTCCCGCTGCAATCCACAGTTAGGCGGTAAAATGAAGGATTTGTGCCCAGGCAAACTTTTGATTTTGTGGATTTTAGATCAAACTCAGAGCTTTCTGCTTTTCGTTTGGGTACCATTCAAACCAAAGCTTTGAGGCTTTTAGAGCTTGCAAAGCAGTAGGTAAAGAATCAAAGGATAAAAAAATTCAGTGCAAATCAAATTGCTACATTCATTTTAAAGGCATATACACCTGCATAGCATAAAGATATAATGTGAAGTTGTCGGTTTCTTTGTTTCTGTAACAGAAAACAGCATTTCTCTTTCAGAAACATAACCTTTTAACATGTGTTTGCTAAGATATATCCTTGATACCAAAGGACATGCGTTAAAAAAAATTGAAGTTGATGAGTTTCTATAAGGAGCAAAATAATGAAAAGTTGACCACCAAAAAGTCCTTTCTAAATTCTGTGTATCTTAGGAACTTTTTCCTTAGATTAAGATAATTGTCAAACTAATTAAAATTAAGGATAAAAATGCATTTTGATTGAATAAAATGCATTGGAGATTTTGTTTAGAGTTTTTTCATTTAACTAAATATTCTTATTATCAGGATCCATGCTTTATAAAAATGTGACTTTTTAAATGAGTTAGTATTAAAATATGCTTGGAACTCTAAAAATCATGATATTTTATTGTTCAGATAGATAATCAGACTTGACTTACTTTATTTTCAAAGAAAGTAGCTGTTTCAAGAAAATGCACATTAAAGTACCACTTTCATTTTTTCTGCTTTGTATGAGATATAAATATATTCTAATCTTACCTTCTTGAATATAGTATACACAATAATTTTGTTATGATTAACTGTATTTTATTATCAGTTTTAAGATAAACTAAATCCTCTTAGAAAACTAAAGAAAATGACAATATTCACTGAATAAAATTTGAATTTTGTAGATCAATTTCTAGACTTTGGAAAATATTTTACATAACTTCCATGGAATTATTTTTAATAAAACAGTTAAGTTGTATTTGCCTGTAAAACAATGCTATATATTTGCCTCACAGCAGTATTCCTCTGTCTAGGCTCTTTTTGTTTAATGGAAGCATAAAATATATTTTCAACATGTACACTGTCTCAAGATTATTAGGGTGTGTATTTTGTATTCTGTTTCTTTCAGTGGATGTTGGACATATACAGACACTGTTGAAAGTTAGCTTATTACCATATCATGGATAGTGAGAGATTTCTGGGTCAAGGGAAAGGAATTCATTATTCATGGCAAAAGCAATATCCAGACTGCCCGCATGATGTTCACACTGCTTCCCTTTATCCCTTGGGCTCCATGAGGATAACATAGTCTGTACACACAATGGGTTGTACCGATACAGAAGAACACTGAGCTTGAAAATTCACCACTTTGGTAGTAAATAAATGAAATGGCCCATGTGAAAATACTTCACAGTCTTTATTTTGGCATGCCCATCAATATTTTGCCTTCATAATAGTTGCTTTCAGGATAAGATCAACTTTCATATTGTTGATGAAGAAATAATTTTAAAATCCAAATATACTGCTCTCTCTCGAGTATTTTCTCCATGTATTATATCCCTCCTAAATCACAACCAAATAAATACAAAACATTTATGAAAACTAATGCCAAAATTACATTCTCAGAGAACAGAGACCATATCTTTGAACAACAGATTTGGTGCCAAATCTTTGTAGTCCCCTGGAAACAGGTACATATCTTTCTGAGACCTATTTCATCATTTTGTAACTAGTGGTGTAATTTTCTGAATCATTCACTAGAGAAGAAGCTTTTAAAATGCCATGTGAAATGAACATGTATTCTGTGACTAGTATTGCCAGGCATTATGCTAAAACTATGCATGGACTACCCCATTTAATCCTCATAAACTTCTATGAAGTAGATAATGTTTTCATAAGCATTTTACAGATGAGAAAACTGAGGGCACCGAGGTTAAATAACTCACTGAATGTCTTTTAGCTAGATAGTAATGAAGACAAAATTTAAGCTAATACAAAGTAGTTCAGGAGTCAGTTTTCTTAACAAATGTATTATATTCTCTCTACTGTAAAGTTCAAGAACCATTTCTGTGGTCCTATATCTTTAATGTGTAATATAATGTCTAAACGGCAATACCCAATTTGAAAAAAATCACTTGATGATTATATGAATGAATAAAAGTGCCTTTTATCTTGGTATAGTGCATTTGCAACAAGAAGATTCGTCTGAACTCAAGAGTCTATACTTAAAAAGTACAAATAGACACAAAAGACAAACCGAGGAGTACAATGCTGGCCCAGCCTTTTGATGCCATTTGGGGAGTGAATCAGAGGGATGGAAGATCTCTCCCTCTCTCTCCTTCTCCCTCTGTATCTCTGCCTTTAAATAAATAAATTAATTAATTAATTAATTAAAAATCAGTCTGCAAAATCTCTTTTCCTCCATTACCTTCTACTTAGCAATTTTAGAGATGGTGACCACAGACATTAATGAAAGACAACATCAGATTCTTCATCTGTAAGATGAGAATAACCACACAGTCTCAAATGCCCCTTCTCTTTCTATCATGTCCAGTCCCCGTATTAATTTATATCATACATTTTAGAGTGCACAGCATGTTTTCTCTTAGTTCCACACTAATCTCTTTCTTGAAGTCTATAGACCAGAGCTAATTGTCATACCTACCCTATAGGCCAATTTGTAAGGGGAAAATCCATTGGGGACATCCCAAAGCAGCCACAATCTGAAGAGGGTGGAGTGGGAAACCTGCTGTGCCTGCATTGAAACAGCTGTTTCAAGAACCTTAAGCATCAGAGGAAGTCATCCAGAGAAAGGCCATCCACTGTGCTTTTGATCTCTCCACTTCAGCACTGAAGCACTGCCTGCCCATATGCTTGGTGAGAGCTGTTTGTTAGATCCATGCCTAAGGCTAGCTTTTCTCCTGTTTTCTGCCCAGGAAATGCCATCAGACTGTTAATAAAGTATAAATGATATAAAATTTCATTATGGTAGAGTTATGATTGAAAATGAGGTCATATTTTGCAGTAATTAGGGTGACTAAGTCAGTATTGTGCTGCATAAGTGACCAAAACTGAAAATAAAGAAGTAAAAGGTAACACTCTAAATATGTATATAGAAGTGAGTTTTTGAAAAACTGCTTCCCAAATGCTTTCTCCTTTACTCTCCATAAGAGTCTTAGGAGTATATCATAATTATTTCCAGTTTTCAGATGAAGAAATTGATTATCAGTTGGTTGTTTAGGAGTCCACAATTAGTAAATATTGTATATGCACTCAATCCAAATTCCCTGCTACAATTTTGTTATGCTTTTTACCATTGTAAGCCATCATAAAGTGCCACAACATATATATATCTTTCCAGCAAAAATTTTATACACATATTGAATACAAATATTTTTATGGAATGAAAATCATCTGTAATTTTTAATTAGAAATATGTTGAACATCAGTGATGGATACTTACTAAGAATTACTTACTTAATACAAAATGATATAAATATATATTTTCTACTTTTCAAACACTATCAAAATCCTAGTGCAATTAAAACTGGAGATTTTATTTATGCATGTTAAAATTATAACATTCTTAACATAATTAATTTTTGGCCATGGCTTACAAGAAAGAATAAGCATGCCTAGAGAACTACCAATAATAATTAATATTCTACAGCAGGAACACTTTCTTTAAAATACTATTGTTGAATAAAATTTACTGATAGTAAGGCTCAACTAAGACTTAAGCAGAGAAGGGAACTTATTTTGTCACAAAACTTTAAGTCCTATCTTGGGTGATGTTTCAGTATTTTTCTGATTGAACTGATAAAAAGTGTTACTGAAAGTCTGATGTTTCTATTCTCTTGGCTATTCCATCTGTGATATTGACTTCATTCAAAGGTTAGCTTTTCTTCCATTTACAGAACTGGCTGACAGGGAATACGTGCTTGTTTGTCCATGTCTGGGCAGGATTTCGGGAGGCGGCCAGTGTTGGATGGGAAAAGTAGATACTTCTCCCTGTGCCATTGATAATGTCAAGGAAATCACTCTGTCAGTGACAATTCATTATTTATGCTGAACTTTGTCTGAAATCTTGTTGCCAACTGTAATTAGTCTCACCCTCCATTCTTAGCAATATTTCACACTAATAAAAACAGCATTCCCATGATTTCTTAAGCATATGACCAATGAATGAATTGCAAATAGAAGATTATGGATGGTTCCAAAGGAAGTTTATTAAAAGTGAAAAACTCATCTGTATGCTTAGTTTGCCTTTCATCCTTTCCCTTTTTCCTAAAAGGAAGTTGGGCATAGTGTGAGATATGGAGCTGTCTCGGGGAACTATGTGGAAACAAGTGTGAAACAGGTTTTCTGATAAAGATGGCTCAGCAAAGAAAGCAGGAATGCATTATTGAGAGTGACCATCAGCCCACTAGGCCAGCAGCCTCACTTCCTGGCTCTGGTCTTTCTACATGATTTAAAGAAGCTGATATTTATTTACATCACTATTACTTGGGCTCTCAGTTATATACACACTGCTTAACAAAATTCCCGACAAATTCTTCTGAATCATTCATCATATCCAGGGAGAATTATGGAATCGTGTTGCCTTATCTCTGGTCCCACATTTATCACTATGGGAGTCTCCAAAAGTTCATAAAAATGTGTATTTTTAAAAAATTGCACAAGGATTTCAAAAATCTTCTCACCAAAATAAATATAGTTTTAGAAAAAATTAGAAATGCATTTATACTTTACTTAGTTAAGAGAGATAGGGGTAGAAATAGATGATAGATAGATGGAGAGAGGGAGAGAGGGAGAGAGGGAGAGAAACTCCCATCTGTTTATTCATTCCTCAAATGCCTGCAACTATCGAAGTTGGGTCAGGCTGAAGCTAGGAACTGGAAACTCAATCCAGATCTCCCAGGTAGATGACAAAAACACAATTACTTGAGCTGCCTTCTCAGGAATCTGAGATCAAGACCTGACCTGGAATTGAATATAAGCATTCTAATATGAAGCATGGATATCCCAACTAGCAGATTAACCACTAGCCCCTATTTAGATTTTAATTCTATTTTTCCATGAACTTTTTGAAGAACTCTCTTCGCTATTTTTTGTTTATTTACATTCATTTTACATACAGCCCATCAGAACCTACATCACTAACACGTAGATCCTAGGAAATGAGAGAAATCCAAAACCTGTTAGAAAGAGGGAAAGAAAAGATGGGTAACAGTAACCTCACTCATGCCAACTATATGGATATATATTGATATACATGGATATATATATATATATACACATATATATATATCATATTTTCTGTATTCCAGTAATTGATTGATGGACATCCGGGTTGATTCCATATCTTAACTACTGTGAATTGAGCTGTTATAAACATAGGGGTACAGATAATTTTTTCACAGGCTGATTTCATTTCCTTTAGGTAAATTCTCACTAGCGGGGGATGGCTGGATCATTATAATTAGTGAAATAAATCAGTCCCATAAAGAAAAAAAATCATATGTTTCCCCTGATCTGTGGTTACTAATAAAGTACAAAATAATGTAATGTATATGAGCAAAATTGACATTTTGAGATTTGATTATTATTCACAGCCCTTGATTAATTGTTGAGGAGCATTGATTTTTTTTTCTTACTACTTGTTGAATTATTTACTTAGTGGAAGGTTAAGCATATGATTATAAAATAAAACTGAAAGTAAGTCATTGTAAAAATATAAATAAAAACCTACTTTAATAATATAAGAATGTTCATTCAAAGCACACTTACCACTATTATCACAATTAATATTTGTTACCACACACGAAAACTTATTTACTGATTTTAATTTCTTTAATTTTAAAAAATATTTTAAATTTTAGCTGGATCTTCATTTTATGAATAACTAGTTCATAACCTGCACTTATTTTTAAAGGATTGTGTTGTCCTTGTCTGAAGATTCCCTTTAATTTTTTCAAATATGCCAAATATTTCCTAATTCCACAAATGTGATTAAACTTCTTTTATTTTAAATTGCAAGTTTTAGACGTTCAGTAAAGTCCAAACTTATGAACTCTGTCTTATGGTTGTCTACATTACTTTCATATTTACAAATTAAAACTCGGTTATTCATTATATTTTTCTTATAATATTTTGCTTAAAAATAGCTTCTAGTTTTGTTTATTATCTTTATGAGTACTTATTCTATATTTGATTAATTTATTTTTGTTCTATTCATTTCTTTTGTGCAATTTCTTTAGATTGATGTTGGTATTTTTCTGTGATGTTTAGGAAGAAACAATGACTTTTTTTTAATATTTCCTTGTTTCTAAAGACACATTTCCATAACTTCACATATTATGTTGCTTTCAATTGTAGTTTGTAGAAGTTAATAAAGTGTGTTTGTTTTGTTTTGTTTTGTTTTGTTTTGTTTTGACAGGCAGAGTGGACAGTGAGAGAGAGAGACAGAAAGGTGTTCCTTTTGCCATTGGTTCACCCTCCAATGGCCGCCGCGGCTAGCGCACTGCGGCCAGCGCACCGCACTGATCCGATGGCAGGAGCCAGGTACTTATCCTGGTCTCCCATGGGGTGCAGGGCCCAAGGACTTGGGCCATCCTCCACTGCACTCCCTGGCCACAGCAGAGAGCTGGCCTGGAAGAGGGGCAACCGGGACAGAATCCGGCGCCCCGACCGGGACTAGAACCCGGTGTGCCTGCGCCACAAGGCAGAAGATTAGCCAAGTGAGCCGCAGCGCCGGTCAATAAAGTGTTTTATTCATTCACTCTCCATAAAGTTCATTTTAAGGTTTCAGATCCATAAGTCTGAAAGTATGTATTAAATATTGGTTTGCTAATATTTTATTTATTTCTCATAAAGGAAGTCTCTTTATGTGAAATGGATAATTTACGATTTGGTGAATATTTTCAAACCAGAAGCAATAAGTTATTGTGAATGTTCCATACAAATTTGAAAAGAATGTGTATTCTCAATGCCTTTTTGTTCATGCTGGCCTAGAGGGATGGGAGGGGGCAGAACAATGTTAATAATACATTAATTACATAAGTTGGTATCATATGGATAGGATTAAGTATCTGGTAATAATAATAGAATTAAAAAGCAGTGAATGCTACAACATAGGAAGCAGTCCACATAGCTGACTCACAGAATGACAATTGCTTTAAGTAGCATTCTGACTTCAGAATCAGCCTTTAAGGCATTCTGGTCTGGCTGAAATGCCCACAAGAACATTTCAGGCATGGAAAACTAAGACACTGTGGTAAAAAAAAAAATGTCCTACATGAAAGAAGTTGGTGGGTGAGATCTCAGTGGAAAAAAGTTGTCATCAAAGAAGGAGGTATTTTCTCTGAAGGGAGAAGAGAACTTCCACTTTGCTTATGACCCTGTCTAAATATTGATGGAGTTTATGGGTTCAAAAGGCTTCCATGGCCTAGGCAGCACATGTCAAGACCCTTGGATGGTCACTGACGTCACACATAAGATTGTTAATTATTAAATTTACAAAAAGAGTCACTGTGCACTAACTTTCCATGTAGGGCCTCTATCTTCAAAGAGTTGTATAGCAATTATTTCTAAGTGCTTGCAAAAGATGTATCATTCTATGTATTTCTTTAAAATTATTAAGTTTCTAATAAAAAAAGAACAAGTGAAATTAATTTCAAAATGCCATGACGTGGGGGCTGGAACTTTAGGTGTAGCAGGTTAAGCTGCTGCCTGCAGTGCAGGCATCCCTCTGCTGCATATGGGCTCAGGTTCAAGTCCCAGCTGATTCACTTCCTATTCAGCTCCCTGCTATGGCCTGGGAAAGCCGGGAAAGATGTCCCAAGTCCTTGGGCCCCTACATCCCCTGGGAGACCTGGAGGAAGCTTCTGGCTGCTGGTTTCGGATCAGCCCAGCTCCACCTATTGTTGCCATTTGGGGAGTGAACCAGCAGATGGAAGATCTCTCTTTCTCTCTCTCTCTGCCTGTGCCTCTCTGTAAATCTGCTTTCAAAAATATAAATAAATCTAGAGAAAAAAAAAGATGCAATGTCTTTGAACAAACCTTGTCTCGACTGTTGAGGAACAGTTTTTGTATGTGTGTGAACTGTTGAACTCTACTTGGTATGGAGTTGGTCTTCTGTGTATAAAGCTAATCAAAAATGGATCTTAGCAGAGAATGGGACTGGGAATGAGAGAGGGAGAAAAAGGAGTGGTGGGAGGGTGAGTATGGTGGAAAGAATCACTATATTTTCTAAAGTTGTACTTATGAAATGCATGGAGTTTGTATTCCTTAAATACAAGATGTCTTTGGGGAAAAAAAAACTGGATTTATGAAAAAAAAAAACACATTAGTTAAATCAGTTCATATATGGTGTTGCCCAGATATTCCCAAATTTAGAGTGTTTTACCTACTAGCTCTATCTGTTTCAAGGAATTAAAATATCCCCTTACGGTAGAATTTGCTTATTGATATCAGGAGCAAAACAGCATATTTTGACATGTATAGCTTATGTAAGCTTGATTATAAAAGCATGTCCTCATAAACAAATACATAAGAATTAATATTGATTTAAGGTTATCAAGTCCAGTGATTTTTATGAGCCTTACCCTAAATATCTGCTATAAAATTTGATTCCTTCAATTTTCAAATCAAATAAATACACGTTTATTTTAATCTCAGACTCAAGGGCCAATATTCAACAACAAACACAATATTTAGATTTAAGCCAACAGGCAATCAGATATTTTATTATGAGAATTATGACATTATTTCTGGATGGGCTGGAGCATTCATTATCATCATTCTTGGCATTTCAGTATGGTATAAATGTGCAAGTGACTGAATTCTAATCAGAAATTTCATGCGTAATAACATACAATGATTAGGTTATAACTTTTATCTGAATGATATGGTTATGTTTTACCTGTGAGATGGTCTATTCAATTTGATTAGATTTGTGGGATGTCTAACAAATTTCGATTGTCCTATGGGATGAGATATTTCTAGGATGTCTGCTGCAGCTATTACATCTTGAATATTCTATGTTGTCCCTTCAGTGGCAATTATGGAACATATATTTCTAACACATTTTTAAAATTCTCACTTACTGGTAAATTTTAAATCATTTTCTTGTCAAATTTCTAAGAATAAATCAGAACAACGGGCAATATTTTTAATTTATGGTTGGCCTTTGAAAACTATACATAAATTGTATTTAAATACATGCTTTTAATATAGAATTTTGGTTTATAGTTCTATTAAATATATTGAATCACTGCTGATTAAATAAGAATAAAAATATTATATATAATAGATGCATTTTCAGTTTGAAATGATAAATTTGGTAGCTTCTTTGTATCATAATTTTATATCCTACATTGTATAATTCCTTTTGTGATAGTATAAATTTAAATTCCAGATAATAGTTCATTGAATCTTCCGCAAACTTAAGATTATTTTTCAACTATTTTACAGCTGCAGAAACAAGCCACAGAGAAATCAAATGCCTGCCTAGGTTACAAAACTGGTAAGCAAGACTCCAGAATTCAAATATGATCAATCCCATTCCAGAGTCCTCTCGGCTATCTTAGAACTTGTGGTAACGTAGAGTAAGCAGTGGCAAACAATGCTATATTTACTACCTGCAAAAGAGGAAGTTAATTTCATCTGATGGACATAAGAATTTGAGGAAAAAATAGTAACATAATTTATTTATTTGAAAGGCAGAGTTAAGAGAGGCAAAAGCAGAGAGAGAGAGAGAGGTCTTCCATCCTCTGGTTCACTCCCCAGATGGCCTCAACTGCCAGAGCTGGGTCAATCCGAAGTGGAGACTCCTCCAGATCTCCCACGTGGATGCATGGACCCAAAGACTTGGGCCACCTTCCATTGCTTTCCCAGGCCATAGTAGAGAGCTGGATTGGCAGTGGAACAGCCGGGTCTCGAACCAGAGCCCATATGGTATGCCCGCAATGCATGCAGCGGCTTTACCAGTGATGCCATAGTGCCAGTCCCATTCACTCCAAGTGTTTTTAAAGTTGTTCGTAACAATACCCCAATTACTCCTATCATGGCATATTTTTATTTAATATTCGAGGAGCTCCAGGGGTGGTGAATGTCTAGTCCTCAGGCAGCATAAGGCCTGAAAATTGGCCCTACCAAGGCAACTGAAGGTGGGACTTCACATTCAATAAATATATAGCAAATTTTTAATTTGATTATTGTGTACAGCCTTTGAGTTGATTTTATAAATACCCCAATGGTCCTTGGCAGGAAAAATAAATATTATTCCTCACCCCTTAGACAACATTCATGAAAACCTTAAAAAAAGTATTTCAAAAAGAGAAGGAAACTTTCATTATTATTTGTGAAGTTACTGTATTTGTTTAAAATATCTCTGCCCCATGAAGTCCAATTAAAACACTAAGAATCTTAAATATCATTCATAACTCATTTGAAAATAAAATTGGAATGGCTCCACTTACAGTATTGAAAGAAAAAAATAAGTGCCCATTAATAAGGGAAGTAAAACAAGAAAAATCAAAATGTATATTATAATAAATATTGTTTTGAAGTAAATGAAACAAATAATTGGATATATGTATCTAGTAATAGGAGGTTTGTCTCTGTTAATTAATCGAGCACATAATTATTGATTAATCAGTGTATGACAGGCAGTTCATCAATAGAATGTGTATGCCAAATCAACACATTCACAGATCTTACTGTAGATTTGCACAGAGAGATTAGTTATGCAGCAATCTTAAAATTATTATGAGAGTGTAGGACATCAAGAAGATAAATCATAGAAATTTCCCTGAGGAAGGGACCATTTACCAAACATTGAAAGTAAGCTGAGAAAAATGCCATGGCTCAATAGGCTAATCCTCTGCCTGCGGTTTCCAGCACACCGGGTTTTAGTCCCTATGGCCCCTCTTCCAGGCCAGCTGTCTGCTGTGGCCAGGGAGTGCAGTGGAGGATGGCCCTAGTCCTTGGGTCCTGCACCCACATGGGAGACAAGGAGAAGCACCTGGCTCCTGGCTTCAGATCAGCACGGTGCGCCAGCCACAGCGGCCATTGGAGGGTGAACCAACGGCAAAGGAAGACCTTTCTCTCTGTCTCTCTCTTTCTCTCACTGTCCACTCTGCCTGGAAAAGAGAAGAGAAGAGAAGAGAAGAGAAGAGAAGAGAAGAGAAGAGAAGAGAAGAGAAGAGAAGAGAAGAGAAGAGAAGAGAAGAGAAGAGAAGAAAGTTAGTTGAAAGTGTATTTAGGTGCAAAGGATAGGAAACATGGAGCCCCAGTCAGAGTGAAGTCATTGGTGAAGATCTTGCTTATGGTGGAAAACTAGCATGTTTGAGTGAAAAACTTGTGAAGTTGAAATAGTACATGACAGTGTGAAACTGTTATAGTGGGTACATGTTAGATGATATTACTTTGGTCAGACATGTTAGAGATGTGTTTTTTTTTTAACTTTTATTTAATGAATATTATGGATTACAATGGCTCCCCCCCCATAACTTCCCTCCCACCCCCCACTCTCTCTCCCCTTGCATTCACATCAAGATTCATTTTCAATTCTCTTTATATACAAAAGATCAGTTTAGTATATATTAAGTAAAGATTTAAACAGTTTGCACCCACACAGAAACACAAAGTGAAAAAATACTGTTTGAGTACTAGTTATAGCATTAAATCACAATGTACAGCACATTAAGGACAGAGATCCTACATGAGTAAGTGCACAGTGACTCCTGTTTTTGACTTAACAAATTGACTTAACAAATTTGACTTAACAATTAGACAAGGTCATAGTCAAAGTGGAAGTTCTCTCCTCCCTTCAGAGAAAGGTACCTCCTTCTTTGATGACCTGTTCTTTCCATTGGGATCTCATTTGCAGAGATCTTTCATTATTTAGGTGTTTTTTTTTTTTTTTTTTTTTTTTTTTTTTTTTTTTTTTTTTTTTCCAGAGTGTCTTGGCTTTCCACGCCTAAAATACTCTCATGGGCTCTTCAGCCTGATATGAAAACCTTATGGGCTGATTCTGAGGCCAGAGTGCTGTTTAGGACATCTGCCATTCTATGAGTCTGCTGTGTATCTCACTTCCCATGTTGGATCGTTCTCTCCCTTTATTATTCAATCAGTTAGTATTTGCAGACACTAGTCTTGTTTATGTGATCCCTTTGGTTCTTAGTCCTATCATTCTGATCAATTGTGAACAGAAATTGATCACTGGGACTTGTGAGCTGGCATTGGTACACGCCACCTTGATGGGATTGAATTGGAATCCCCTGGTATGTTTCTAACTCTACCATTGGGGCAAGTCAGCTTGAGCATGTCCCACATTGTACATCTATTCCCTCTCTTATTCCCACTCTTATATTTAACAGGGATCACTTGTCAGTTAAGTTTCAACACTTAAGAATAATTGTGTATTAATTACAGAATTCAACCAGTAGTATTAAGTAGAACAACTAAAAAAATACTGAAAGGGATAAAGTATTAAGTTGTTCATCAACAGTCAGGGCAAGGGCTGATCAACTCACAGTTTCTCATAGTGTCCATTTCAGTTGAACAGGTTTTCTTTTTGGTGCTCGGTTAGTTGTCACTGATCAAGGAGAACATATGATATTTTTCCCTTTGGGACTGGCTTATTTCACTCAGCATGATGTTTTCCAGATTCCTCCATTTTGTTGCGAAGGACCAGATTTCATTGTATTTTACTGCTGTATAGTATTCGATAGAGTACATATCCCATAATTTCTTTATCCAGTCTACTGTTGATGGGCATTTGAGTTGGTTCCAGGTCTTAGCTATTGTGAATGGAGCTGCAATAAACATTAAGGTGCAGACTGCTTTTTTGTTTGCCAATTTAATTTCCTTTGGGTAAATTCCAAGGAGTGGGATGGCTGGGTTGTATGGTAGGGTTATATTCAGGTTTCTGAGGAATCTCCAGACTGACTTCCATAGTGGCTTTACCAGTGTGCATTCCCACCAACAGTGGGTTAGTGTCCCTTTTTCCCCACATCCTCTCCAGCATCTGTTTTTGGTAGATTTCTGTATGTGAACCATTGTAACTGGGGTGAGGTAAAATCTCATTGTGGTTTTGATTTACATTTCCTTGATTACTAGTGATCTTGAACATTTTTTCATGTGCCTGTTGGCCATTTGGATTTCCTCTTTTGAAAAATGTCTATTGAGGTCCCTGGCCCATCTCTTAAGTGGGTCATTTGTTTTGTTGTTGTGGAGTTTCTTGATCTCATTGTAGATTCTGGTTATTAATCCTTTATCTGTAGCATAGTTTGCAAATATTTTTTCCAATTCTGTCGGTTACCTCTTCATTTCCTGACTGTTTCCTTTGCAGTACAGAAGCTTCTCAATCTCATGCAATCCCAGTTGTTAATTTTGGCTTTGACTGCCTGCGCCTCTGGGGTCTTTTCCAAGAAGTCTTTGCTAGTGCCGATATCTTGCAGGGTTTCTCCAATGCTCTCAAATAATTTGATGGTGTCGGGTCATAGATTTAGATCTTTAATCCATGTTGAGTGGATTTTTGAATAAGGTGAAAGGTAGGGTTCTTGCTTCATGCTTCTGCACGTGGAAATCCATTTTGCCCAGCACCATTTATTGAATAGACTGTTCTTGCTCCAGGAATTGGTTTTAGATCCTTGATCAAATATAAGTTGACTGTAGATGTTTGCGTTGATTTCTGGTGTTTCAATTCTGTTCCATTGGTCTATCCGTCTGTTTCTGTACCAGTACCATGCTGTTTTGATTACAACTGCTCTGTAGTATGTCCTGAAATCTGGTATTGTGATACCTCTGGCTTTGTTTTTGTTGTACAAGATTGCTTTAGCTGTTCGAGGTCTCCTTGTCTCCATATGAATTTCAGCATCATTTTTTCTATATCCTTGAAGAATGTCTTTGGTATCCTGATTGGAATTGCACTGAATCTATAAATTGCTTTTGGGAGAATGGACATTTTGATGATGTTGATTCTTCCAATCCATGAGCATGGAAGATTTTTCCATTTCTTGGTATCCTCTTCTATTTCTTTCTTTAAGATTTTGTAATTACAGATGTGTTCTTTAGAGCAACAGAATGTTTCTAACATTTTCCGTGAGTAGACAGTATGATCTCATTTGTGTTTTGGAAAAATCATTGTTGTTACACTGAGAGAACCGAGGGTGATACAAAAAAAATACAAGAAAGGAAAACACGAGGAGTGCAGTCAGAGATGACATCCAGGTTTTTAATTGGAGCAGTGTAATTTAGTGAGATAGGCATACTGAGAGAATAGTTTTCAGGATATCAGAAAAATAGAATAAAGAAGTCAAAAACTTAACCCACAAGTTCAAGAATCTGAGTCCCGGGGGTGTGCATTATGGTGCAGCGGGTAAAGCCACGTACTGTGCTGGAATCCCATATGGGTGCCAGTTCGAGTCCTGACTGCTTCACTTCTGATCCGGCTCTCTGCTATGGCCTGGGAAAGCAGTAGAAGATGGCCCAACACCTTGGGCCCCTGCACCCATGTGGGAGACCAGGAAGAAGCACCTGGCTCCTGGCTTCAGATTGGCACAACTCTAGCAGTCGCAGCCAACTGGGGAGTGAACCAGCAGATGGAAGACCTCTCTCTCTCTCTCTCTCTTTCTCTCTGCATCTCCTTCTCTCTCTGTGTAACTCTGACTTTCAAATAAAAGGAATAAATCTTTAAAAAAAAAAAAAAAGAATCTGAGTCCCAAGTCCCCAGGATGCCTTCTCCATGCTTCTAAATTTTAATTCAAATCTAGTCTCTCTGTTTCCCAGTTATACAGGTTTCAGTTGCCTCTGTGATAGCTTGGTGCCTCTTTGGTGTCTTTCTAGTTTTCTAAAACCGAATTTACAATAACTTTTAACAAAATTATTTTAAATTGTCTAATAGTTTGTGCACTTTGACTAAATGGTCAGAACTGCTCTTGAACTAAGATACTCAATAATGAAATATTAAAAATAAAAAGATATAACTTTATTAATGTTTGTTGGAAAGTTGGTCGGTATTCCCTAGGAACCTAATATTTGTCTAGTATTTCTCTAGGCACTGGGACCACGGAATTTTAAAAAGACAGATGGAGTTCTTGACCTTCAGGAGCTTACATGACAGTAGGGGGTGCTCCGTGAATGAAGGCACAACCACATAGGCAAGTTCAAGTGTTGATACTTACTTGATAGAGATAAAAATGAATCATATGCGGAGTCGCAGCAGTGTCTAGGGATTTGAGTGGAACGGATATTTGACTTGAGACTTAAAAAGATGATAAGGAACAAACTCTGAAAAGATCTGAAAGCAGAGCTTCCAAAGCAGAAGAAAAAGTGTGTACAAAGTCTTGAGAGTGAAATGAGCTGGCATTCTTTCGGTTCCAGCAGGATGAATAAAAGAAAGAAGAGAAGAGTGGAAAGAAATACGATTAGAGAAGTAAGATGAAATCAGATCATCCAGGGTTTTTAGGTCATGGGAAGATGTTTTTATTTTGTTCAAGTTACACTGAAAGCACTTCGGACTTTAACCTGCAAGTGATAGGATCTGATTTATGTATTTGAAGATCAGTCTGACTGCAGAGTGGTGCATGAGTCATGATGTGGTATACACAATGGATATTATTCAAGTAAAAAATAGGAATTTTGGAGATTTGCACTAAATATTGTTAAACACTAATAAGAATAAATATATTTACCATGTTTGGGTATTACATAATGTCTGCATGTAATAAAACATTACATACTACCCCATTAGTATGTACAATTAAAAAATAACTAAAATTTCCCAACTCCAAATTTAATTCCAACTTATTAGTGTCATATTATTTGGAGGAAAGGATGCCTATTTTTTCTCCAATCATGTGCTATAATCAATTCCATGAAAACAACATCTTCTTCATATTCTGTTCTTTTTTTTTCCTTTTTTTTCTATTTGTGGAAGTAGTCTGGCTGCATCCAAATTATCCAGTAGTTATTCTGCAGTTTAACAAGTGCACTGCATCTAGCTGCTAGAGAACATACACTCTTACTGGCCTTGGCTTTCTTTGGTTTGATGACCACAAACTCCAAGTGAAAGTAAAGCCCCATCCATAAAACCTAATAAATTTCTCTTTTAGATATCCCCTCTTTTTTCCTTACAGTTATTCTCTATTATCTCAAACTGCTTACTTTCTTGAGAGACTGAGCTACAAGAGATCTCTGTGTTTTGCAAATATGAAATTTACTGGGAGAAGGTGTGAGGGGTATATTTGTAAGATTCAAAAATTTTTGGATTTTAAATTATTAACCCTTCTTAATAAGAACATGGACCTGGGTATACCTGTGCTTCTTATGAGCTCAATGCTAGCATGTAAATTCTCTTTATTTTCTCTTTGACTTGCTTCTTCCTAAGGGCAGAGAATAATGATCTGGTTTCTAGGGAATAAAAGTATCACTCACCATTTTCTTTCACATGTTTAAAGCCATAACTATGACCTTGCGTTTTTGCATCTGATCCCTAAATTCCTAACTTTTTTTAATGATTTATTTATTTATTTGAAAGGCAGAGTTATAGAGAGAGAGAAAGAGAGAGAGAGAGAGGTCTTCCATCTGCTGGTTCACTCCCAAAATGACTGCAATGGCCACTGCTGTGCCCATCCGAAGCCAGGAGCCAGGAGCTTCTTCTGTGTCTCCCACATGGGTGCAGGGGCCCAAGGACTTGGGCCATCTTCTACTGCTTTCCCAGGCCATAGCAGAAATCTGGATTAGAAGTGTAGAGGCCGGGACTTGAACCTGCACCTATATGGGATGCTGGCACTGCAGGTGGCAGCTATATCCCCTAAGCCACAGCACTGGCTCCCTAAATGCCAAACTTTTAAACTTCCTATCAGGATATGTTCGTTATTTGTATTCTCCACCACCATTTCAATGCAGTAGATTAATCCATCTGAATGAGAAGAAATATGTGAAAGCTTGAAATATTGAAGAATGTTCAGGAATAGGATAGTCTCTCTCTCTCTCTCTCTCTCTCTCTCTCTCTCTCTCTCTCTCACACACACACACACACACACACACACACTTCATACTAAAGTTTTCCAAATTAGCCCCAAGAACAAATTAACTATCTGTAAATTGAAGAGGCTTTCTTAACTGGTAATGAGATCCCATTATTGGAGGTAGTAAGGTGAATTAGAACAATCATCTCTCTAGTATATTGCCCAGTAAATTAGTGCAATATAATGAGAGGCGAGAGGATAGCCTTCTAGGAAAGATGTGTTTTATGTTTTTTTTTTTTTCAAACTCTGAAGTTTTACGCTTATAATGATGAGATTCAGGATATAGAAAGCTCTTAAGTCAAACTCTTCCCTGAGATACAGTATTTCCTTGAGGTACAAGCCAGTTGAGAACTTACCTATGTTATGGATCGTTTTAAATATTTGCAGTGGGTTAGAAGTTACTGTTACAATAAGCTACATTTTTTCCAATGTTTTATGTTTAGATCTTAAAATTTTGGAAGCTAAATCTGCAGGAGAGTTTCAGACATCCAAAGGGTCTGAGGAAAAAAGGAATTGCCTTCTAAATGGACCTAAATTATCCATTATTTTGTTTTTATATCAGTATTTGTGAAACTCTATTTTAGAATATGCAATAGATTGAACAGAGTAAAGTATAACAGATATCACCCCAAGCAGATCTCCCTGTCCTTCTCTTTCAATTTGTAATTTGCTATCATCTCTACCTATTTATCTCTATCATTTCTGTCAACTATCTATTTTCTAAGTTATAATAGTGTTGCAGGAGTCTCATTCTAATTGCTTGTGTTTCTGTCATATGTGTATGCAGATTTAAGAGCATGGGCAAAGAAGAGTTTTTTTGTTTGTTTTTTTTTGTTTGTTTGTTTGTTTTTTTGACAGGCAGTTAGACAGTGAGAGACACACACACACACACACACACACACAGAAAGATCTTCCTTTGTGCCGATCCAAAGCCAGAAGCCAAGTGCTTCCTCCTGGTGTCCCATGCAGGTGCAGGGCCCAAGCACTTGGGCCATCCTCCACTGCCTTCCCGGGCCACAGCAGAGAGCTGGCCTGGAAGAGGAGCAACCGGGACAGAACCCGGTGCCCCAATCGGGACTAGAACCTGGGGTACCGGCACCTCAGGTGGAGGATTAGCCTAGTGAGTCATGGCACCGGCCCAAAGAAGAGTGTTTGAAGCAGAAGCAATTTATTAGAATTAATAGAAAGAGAAACTGATAATTTAGCAGAATGTTCCTAGCAGTACTGAGAGGAGTCCCTGGAGGAGGGAATTATTGAGGAAAGATTCTCTAAGGGTTTGCATAGGCTGTGAAAGGGGAAGTTCTCAGGACTGGTCCAGAAGAGGCATTTAGAAGTGATCGTTTTGACTGATTAATTGGGTGAAAGTTTGTCTCCAATCGAGAACCAATGAAGACAACAGAAAACAAATGAAACTTTGCCCCAAGATGCATAAAATTCTTGCTGCCTAGGTCAGTTATAATAGCACAGAAAAACATTGATTAAAATAACTAACACATGACATCAACATCCTTCAAGAAGCAGGTTGCTTAACTATTCTCGGGTCCTCTGTGAGTCACCTCCAGATACAGGCTGAAGCTCCCTGGTCTCTGTCCACGTAGACGAGAGTCTGTCTCTGCATAAACCCCCTCTCTGAAGAGGTAACCTTAACTGCCATTAGGGAAAAGGGATGATGACAGTTCTGGTGACTGCAGGCTGGAGAAGGGTGATATTGGAGACCGTAGTCAAGTTTCTCTTGTCTATTCAGTCAGGTTATTCATGAGCTCCATATTGTCTTTTAGAACCTACAGATTTGGTTCTACCTTCTGGGAGGTGTCAATCCAAAAGCAACATGTCTCATTCAATAGTGTACATGTTCCACCTCAGTGGGTCATGAAGATGTCTTATGCACTAGTATTTTGGAAGATCATGAAATCTAAATGATTTAATAGAGGTTTGTTGAGTCTCAATGACCTCCCATTCCTATTGAACCATAAGAGTGAGATTTACAATGGATTTCTCTAAGATGGGGATAGGGACAAAGAAAAAGGGGTCTCTATAAATGGAGTACTCCACTCCAGATCTTCATAAGAGAGGGTTATCGTGGGCATGTCCCCACAAATAAAAGGGATATTTATAAGCTCTCACTGTGTTGCACTCAACAGGGTTAAAGTCAAGTAATTTTAGCCATGGCATTGTACCATTAGTGAGGCTAAGCCGGTGAACAATAAGATGAAAAGAACTAGCACTCCAAGTAGCAAGGCTACTCTGAAAATAACTGGAGTTTAGTGATGGGGTTGAGGGATGATATGCTGAAGAAGACTGTGCGTAACAGATTTGCTTTTTTGTTGTATCATGGAATAGAGTTTATTAAAAGTTACATCAGGTTTTTTCTTAGACATATTTTTAACAAGAATTGATGGGGAGGTATGGTGGAAATGTAGTAGCTAAATTAAAGTATCTTTTACAATACATATACTTAGATATATGTATTGATATTTTTGATAAAATGTCACATACCAAATTAAATTTATTTTCCATGAAATACTAGATAAAGTTATTCCCAGTGAAAAATATATTAGAAATTGTAAGATATGCTTGTTGGAACCAAGTTGAGTCCAATGGACTGAGTAGCTCCAGAAACTTCTCAGTAGACTCCATAGTTACAGTTTCTGTGACAGTAACATGGGTGGCAGCAGCTATATCCACACTCACCAAAGCCAGAGTCACAGCCATAACCATAGCCCTAGCCCAGTCCACCATAGTGACAGCCCAGGCTGCCATAGTTTTCTCCTAATAGTATGTCATATTATGAAAGGTTTATCTGAGGAACAAGGATTTATCCTTCTTACCATTTTTTTTTTTGAAAGAGAGTTTGAGCCCTTCAGTTGTTGGCAGGGGTAGTCATCTTCCTTGGGGGTGCTGAAGCCATCCTGTGGAATCAAATCTGGAGTTGATTTGGAAACACAGTTTTACATTCAGAATGTGGCCTCAGGAGTCTAATTGAGACAATTTAATCACAATGAGAGTAGAAAGAATCACAGTATAGTAACCCTCCCAATCCTTCTCTAAAGACAGAGAGTGAGTGTGAAGAAACTGACTAACATTAGGTCTTCTGGGGTATACTCAGGACTTCTTGATCCTTGTATTGTGTCTCTGGGAGATTTTGAATGGTCTGTTGAAATTTGGCAAGTGTTGTGATGGATCTGACAATGTATGAGATCTCATTATCTATTAGGAGATCATTAGTAAGGAAAAGATAACTACAGCATTTCAAAAGGACTCAAACCTAACTTTGAGGAATTATTTCTGATATGCACTAAGCCACAGGGGCAGGGGAGAGATTCAGGGAAGGAGGATTATCTAAGACAGCTTCTTGAAATATGGGTCAAAATACAGGCCCCTGCCACCTGGCTGTCTTTTTTCAGTCAGTACAAAGTACAGGGTAATAGCCTCCTACAACAGACTCCTAGGACTCCTAAGATTGTAGCATAGTAGGGACTATTTCTTGGCTTTAAACATTCCTGCAATTTTAAGTTGTATTCTTTTGGATGTGGAAAAGAGGAGGGATCCTTAAGATGAATGCATTCTGGTTGGGCAGTTATTGCTTGGCCAATCTTTCCCTGTATTATCCAAACCTCTGGATTAATATCTGCCTCCATTAGCGGACAGCATAAGGACTACCCTGGGGCCAGGAGGGTGGTAGTTCCCAGCTGAACGAAGAGATCTCACCCTAAAAGGGATGATGGGCTCTCTAGTCAGAAAGGCATGTGTGAAAACCAAGTAATCCCAGTTACAGCTTAGGGGAAATATTTAAGAATTTCCTGAGACATTTCTGATGGTCACACTAAGAGAAGGTGGGAGACCCAGATTAGAGAGAATGACCAAAAAAAAAAAAAAAAAAAAAAAGTTGCCACAGTGTCTAGAAGGAAGTCAGTCTCCTTCACTTTGAAGGTTAGGACTAGCAGAGATTTTGACTGTTGATGTTCTAAGTGGTAGGGGCCTGTAGAAGCCTCAGGCCTCCTTCAGTTCTATTGTTCATCTGAGGAAGGGCTCCTAATCCCAGAGGCCATAGTCTCTGGGTATAGTCAACTTTCCCATGATCCTCACTGCAAATGGAATAGGGCTGTGGTGTTTTCTCTGATGACAGGAATGTGTACATCCCTCCTTGAAATTCACTGCATGGCCACAGCCATAGCACTTAGGAGACCTCATGCAGAACCTCAAGTTACTGTGGCCTTAAGACTGCTACCAGAACTGTGAGCTTTTTCTTATCACTTCTCTCTCATTGCTGATCTTGATTGTTAAAGACCCACGTGTGACCTTCAGAAGGTTTGTTTGGTACTCTCAGGTTTAGTAGCCTGTTTTTGAAGCTTTCTTCTAAAACCTGAAGTTGAATCATGAACTTACCCTTTAAGGTTGCCTGTCTTTCCATCGTATCTGCAGATAGGGAAATATCCTCCATTAATGCCTCTTTCAATGCCTCTTTGAAGACAGAAGAGTTCTCCTCTGGATTTTGGTATATTGTGCACAGTTTTGAGTGGTTTATGAGTTTGGTCCTGTCCTCTTCAGTCCCTCTAGGACACAAGCAATGCAATGTTTTCCTTTCTATTCACCTAGCAGGTCATCTGCTAGCCTTTTAGGATGAGATTTTTTTTTCCTGAAGAATAGCCTGTTTATCTTTAGGGACAGATGAGGGTGTAAATGTCACTTCAAGTTAATCCCTGAAAATTTCTGCAGCATTGGAGAGCAGCTTGTTTTTCAGTCCCTGTTAGGGTTTGATGTAGGAGGAATATTACATCTTTCCAGGTGACATAATCGATTTGGGGACCAGGAAGGTTTCAATAGATCTGTCAGAGTCATCGGAAAATCTCCCCAAGTTCCATTTCACTTGTCTGAGATCCTGCAGGGAAAGGGGGAACCTGGACATAAGGAGGGCTGCTGAGTCTTCCAGGTACTTCTTGGAGTAGTAAAATACATGTCAGCACTTTGTCATTGCATTTGCTAACAAGTAGTCCCAGAGTGCACTGCAAAAAGGGAGACAGCTCCCTGTCCCAGTGTTGAGCAAGCCTCCAACACTGGGCATAAGGGAGAGAGCATATGTCCGCACTACCCCAACGATCATGAAATCAACATTACGTAGGAAAAATTGTGTCTCGTTACAAAGCTATGAGGGATGGGTCTGCTCTGGAATTATGTACCATTGACCTTGGAGCACAAAACATTAGTTTGTCATTCATTTTACAACACAACAATGTATTTTACACAATCTACATTCATTCGAACACTTATTACCTCTCCCAATTGAGAGCCTTATCATTTGAGAGTTCCAAGCATCAAACTGGAAGCCTCAATGTCAAAAAACTGTTTAGAGCTTTAAATCTAAAGAACCATTAGAGCCTTAAGCCATTTGGTCACAGTAAAGGCAGTAATAATCCATTTAATCTGAAAGACATTGGACAGATCTAATCAAAGTTATGATAATTACTCAGTCAAAAATAGTCAGATGATGCTAACTCCTTTAAGAATGAGTTCTCTCAAGCAATGGAGAATCAGATAATCCTGTCATGAGCTAAAGAAAAAAAGTAATCAAAAAAAATGCAAACTACAGACTGGAGGAAAAAAAATCAAGTTACACTGGGTTAATGGATTAAATCTTCCCCCTCCCTTCCTGACATCTGAACTGATTGAGGAAGCCTAGAGAGATAGTAAGTAGTACAGATTTTTGTCCAATGCCCTAACAGGTGGTCACAGTGTAGATCCTATCCAGGAGCCTTCAGGCAACACAGGGTAGCTGCCCTGGCCAGAAATCTTCAAGTACTCCAGTTTCACACACTGGGTTTATTTCTGCGAAAGGAAACCGAGGAATAATACGAGCAAGATGCCCAACACCAAAAAGCTGGGGCTTCTCCAGCAAGCCTGCCCTCTGAGACTTCAAGGTCGGCATCCACAATAATCACTTTTAACTGGCTAACAGAATGCCAATGTTTTGAATTGATAGAGGGCTGTGGTAGACAACAAGTACCTGAAAAAAACAAGCAGACACAATTCATCGTTATTCACCCTTCCTAGGAGCCCAGCTTAGTCCCCCAGTAAATGTTACAAGTCTCTGTGGTTTGAATCACCTGGGTTCATGTCACCATGAAGAAGTAGGAACACGGAGAGAAGAGAATGTGGAAAGCAGGAGTAGTTTATTAAGATTAAGTGGCAGATGAAGCAAAGTGAAGAAGGATGCTCTTGGCAGCACCAAGAAGGGTGCCTGAAAGAGTGAATTGTTGAGGGCTGATTGTCCATTGGTTTTTATAGGCTGTAAAAAGGAAGTTCTTATAACTGGCCGGGAAGAGGCATTGAAAAGTGACAGTTTTGATTGATTAATTGGGGAAAAGTTACATCACCAATTGGGCCTCAATATAAACACGAGAAAAACCATGAAACTCCCCCAGGATGCATAAAATTCTAATTATTTGGTTCCGTTACAGCAGCACAGGAACTCTTGATTAGGACTAGCACCTGACACCAACCTCCTTCACAGAAGCTGGTGCTTGACTTTCCTTAGGTCCTCCGAGACTTGTCTCCAGGTGGTGGGGAGGGGCCCCCTTGTCCCTGTCTACCTAGCTAGGAGTATGTCTATCAATACCACATAGAAATAATCACATTTCTGTATTTACAGTCGAGGTTAACATTTCCACCATGATAATCCAAGAAGGCTATCAGTGAAGAGTAGCATGATGGGTGAAATTTAAAGGTAGAAATGAATAAATTTGAGAAAAGAGACAAAAATGGAGAGAGGAGCATAAAGAGCAGTCCGTGATCTTTTAAAAGGCTCTTTGTCTCTAATAATATCCTTGAACGAAATTAAAATTGCATAGTGAACAGAGTCTGCTCTATAGAAGTTATGTAGAGTAATGCCAGCACCTTCCCTTCCATCTAATGAAGATTTTCCTATGGTTTCTTACAAATCTTGGGAGCCTAGATCTCCAGGTATTTTTGAAAAAGGGGATAGTTATTTTAAAATCACTACTTGCTTATTTAAAGTTTGCTATGTTTAATACTTTTAACTTCAACAAAAAACATGGACTACCACACAGCAATTCTATAAGTTCTTACTGAAGATGAGTTTTTGCTAATAGGTAACTATGGTAAGTTCCACTTCCTGCAACAATGATTTCTTCCATGAGAATAATCCTATGCCTTGTTTGCTATTGATAGTTCTAGTTTAAACCTATTGTCTAGTTTGGAGTCCCCCCCCACCCCTTTCTCAGACTGTTTAGAAGAGAGTTAGTTAACATCTATGCCCATTTTTGGTTGCAGCAAAATATTGCTTTAGAACTCCTTAAGCTGTGTCTTAGGTTACCAAAACTCTGTCACAAGCTTAATAAATTCCACCCTATGACTGTGGGATATACATTTTCTTTTTAAAAGGATACTAGGAACAGGCAGTTGGCTCAGCAGTTAGATGCCTGTGTTCTGTTTAAGCAATTCTGAATAACGCTGAGCATTTTTTGAGTTTTTGATTGCTCAGCTTAAAATAAATTTTATTAATTTGAAGTTTCAAATATAACTAATTCCTATGATTAATCCCCTCAGTTTGTTAAGGATTTGTTACTGTGTTTGAGAAGAGAAGCATTTGTGGAAAAATGTGTGGATAAATTAAAATATTAACAAAACTGTCATTTAGTACAAAACATTGAATAGTCACTAGATAATTTGATGATTTTGACAAAATCCTTTAAGAATCTAAATATTTTAATTTGGTTTTGATTTTAGATTTGGGGTGGTAAAAGTTAATTTTGTTCTTGGACATTACTTATTATCCTCTGGGGGAGAAAGTAGTTCAACAAAGTTTCTTTGACATACAGACACATTGATAGTCAGACATAATAGGATGTGCAGCTACTTTAAGTCAAAATGAGTTTTTTAATCCTCTATCTAGTGCAGGTAGAATTAATTCATTACTAACTTCACAACAAATTTCAAAGAAACTAGGTCTGCTGTAACTGTTAAATTGTGGTAGAAATTAGGAAATGTTTAAATGGCCTCATCAAGAAACTGCATAATGTCACTTAGTGCATTAGCAGAGTCCCCGAATCTTGTGCAAAAGAGTCTGTTTCTGTCTTCATTTCACCATTGTGTGGTTCATTTGAAACAGCCAGTGTCTCTGAAGCGGTGTGTAACTGTGGCTGAGGAAACGATTCAGCACACCTCGTTACCCCGCAATTTTACCTCAAGACAACCCAGAGCCCTTGGTTCTTCATGGCTCATTCTATGACTAGAAAACGTAATAATAAATAGTGCAAGTTATAAACACTCCTTGATTATGAGTGGTTTCTTGATGAGTCAGTGCATAATAATATTTCATTTTGTTGGCTAACAATTGTAGTGTTGTACTATGAGTATGTGTATAGAACAAAATCCTCTAAATGATGGTGATTTGGATGTTTAATGTTCTATCTTTGCTGTTAATTTCATTCCTCTTCCCCAGGAGTTTCATAAGGTGAAGATGGTCAAGTAATTTGAGATCTAGTCCCTGTTGTACACTTGGCTTGCTCTACTTGATTAAGCACCAAGACAATCATGATTCCTGCTAATATGTGTTCATTCCAGTTGGTTGAAATAAGGCCTGACTCTCCTCCCTCTTTCTCTGCCTCTGTTTCCCCCTCTCTCTCATTCTCTCTCTGTCTCAGGCATATGCACACACTCATACTCCCTGTCCCCTCTTCATTTTCCTACTTTCAAGAACAGAGACTGATTTTATTTTTAGTGTAGTTTGTAGCTGTCTGTAATTCTAAATAATGTATGTTATGCAATAGCTTGATTGATCTATTATTGGCAATATCTGATGACTATATTCTATGAAGAATAAGGGTTTTTGTGAATAGTGCTGCTAAAAACATGGTGTAGCAGGTATTTCTTTGATATAATGGGTTCATGTCTTTTCAGTATACATACCCAGTAGTGAGATTGATGGATCACATGGCACGTCTGTTTCTAGTGTTTTAAGGAATCTCCATAAATACATTTTATTAAAGGGAAGCATAGAGATCTATGCTAGGCTTTTCAAATTTTTGTAGCAAAATAAACATCTTTTTATTTCATTTTCCACAAATTTTGAAATCCCTTTATATTTCTCTGTATGAGTTTTGATCATACTTTGTTTTGATTCTTCTTTAATTCATTTCTTTGTGTATTTCCTTACATACTTAGTAACATCCTGCCTGCTTTTGGTGATTAACATATAACCTGATATTATGTGCCCACCTTACTACAAAGATAAGCTACAGAAATAATGGCTGTGGGCATTCTGTGAAGTATTGATTGGATCCAAAGCACAATTCTTCATACTTCACATACACAAATTCACACATTTAATCATTACAACAACCTTGTGAAGCCAGTACAATTATTGCTCATTTTATACATGGTATAATGAACACAGAAAATTAAAATGACTTGAAAAGTATCATAGAACTAGTAAGTGATTGAGCAGACACTAATGTTCAGGTTTTCAGTCATTCCGAAATTTTCTCCTGATACACATTTAAATATTTTTCAAGTTGGTTAGAGGGAACTGGTCTTTGGTTCAAATCAGTATTTTTTCTTTTGTTGTGTTTTCTTTCTCTGAATTAGAAAAAAATTAGTGGAATTTAAATTCTTCAATTTTGGAATAATTGAAAGTATCTTTATGTTTAAGGGAGAGTATTTCAATATGCACAAGATGATGGAATTAAATAATGCATATTTTGGTATGAAAATTAAAACTAATGATAATGTATATTATAGAATATACTATAATGTATATTACAGAAAAACTGTGCATGGAGTTCATGGAATTTTCAAACCAAAATGCAAAACTTTTAAACTTAATTTCTATGAACTTTTTGAAAGTCCTCATATTTATCTTCTTTGTCTACCTAAGTTCTGTGAACAGTTATGTGAAGAATTGAATTGTCACTGCATTACTCTTTAACATTTTGTGTGGCTAATAAAAAGACTAAAGCTAATCTGATTTTTATATCTTTATGAGATAACCTGACTTTTTTCCTGTCAAAGTTTTTGTTTTCTAATTTTCTCTAATATTATAAATATTACAGTGGAAGTGTTTTCATTTGTCATGTTGATCCTCAACTCTGAAAAATATTTTTCAATTTAAATTTTTATTTATTTATTGAGAGGCAAGGAATGGAAAAAAAACAATACAAAAAACACCTCTCATCATTAGGCTGTGCTTGTGCTGAAGTATGAATCCCAGGGCTAAGAACTCAAAACAGGTCTCTCACATGGTTGCCAGGAATCAACTACTTGGGCCATCACCACTGCATCCCTAGGTATGTATTAGCAGGAAGTTACAATCAGGTGTCAGACCTAAGAATTGAACCCAGGTCCTCTGAAGAGATAAACAGGTATCTTAACCAGAAACTAAGCCACCAGGATTAATGTTCATCCCTTAAAATATGTTTGACTTAGTTAATAAATCTTTTCTTCTGTGTAGATTATTATTTTTCTTCCATTGCTTTTCTTAACTGTATTTTCCATATATTTATTTAGTTTTTTGAGAACTATGTTTTTATATTTTTAGAACTATTTCTAGGTCTTGAATACTTATTTTTATTATAAATATCCCTAGGTATATTAATTACAGTTAATATCTAAAAAGTTTTGCTGCTTTGAGGTAAGTTTTCTTCATTTGATTTCATCCTTCACACTGTTAACTTTCCCCAAGTTCCTGGTAATTCTCATGCACATGCTGATCCTAAGCCAGGAGCCAGGACCCTCTTCCAGGTCTCCCATTCAGATGCAGGGGCCCAAGCACTTGGGCCATCTTCTACTGCCTTCCCAGGCCATAGCAGAGTCTGGAGTGGAAGCGGGGCAGCCAGGACTCAAACCAGTGCTCTTATGTGATGCCAGCACTGCAGGCAGCAGCTTTACCCACTACGCCACAGCACCAGCTCTGGGAGTAAAATTATGATTAGATAGCTAGTGTGTGTGATATTGCCTTTCTAAAACAGGCCTTTTTTTAGTGTTGGTGTTTAGGTGAACCATCTATGTGGGATGGGCTTCCTACTACAAGGACTCATTTCCACTTCACTGATGAGAAACAGATGGACACCCTGTGGTTCCTGTTTGTCTAAGTTTCTTTTCTTTTTTTTTTGGGGGGGGGGAGACAGGCAGAGTTAGAGAGAGAGACAGAGAGAAAGGTCTTCCTTCCATTAGTTCACCCCCCAAATGGCTGCCACTGCCGGCGCACTGCGCCGATCCAAAGCCAGGAGCCAGGTGCTTCCTCCTGGTCTCCCATGCTGGTGCAGGGCCCAAGCACTTGGGCCATCCTCCACTGCACTCCCTGGCCACAGCAGAGAGTTGGACTGGAAGAGGAGCGACCGGGACAGAACCGGCGCCCCGACCGGGACTAGAACCCGGAGTGCCGGCGCCACAGGTGGAGGATTAGCCAAGTGAGCCACGGCGCCGGCTATGTCTAAGTAACTTTTAAGAATACCATAGAATCACATTTAAATGAAAGAAATTTAATTCTCATAAATTTGGAGACTGAAATCCAACATCATATTGCTGGTATCTGGTGATGGTGTTCATGCTGTTTCCCTTGCTAGAAGGAATAAGGGTAGTAGTGGAGCAGTGGGTTAAACTGCTGACTGGGCTACCTCCCTCTCACACTGGAGAGCTTGTTTTCATCCTGATTGCTCTGCTTTCAATCTAGCTCTCTGCGATTGTGCCTAGGAAGCAGGATATGATGGTTCCACTGCTTGAGAATCTGCCACTCACATGGTGTAACTTTCGGTACCTGAATGGAGTTCCTAACTCCTGGCTTCGGTCTTGCCTAGCCCTGGCTGTTGCAGACCTTTGGGGCATGAGCCAGAAAGTGGAAGATCTATTTCTCTTTCTCTCCCTTTTTCTTTGTCACTCTTTTAAATAAATAAATAAATAAATCATCTTAAGAAAAATGCTGAAAGGACAAAAGTGTTTTTGTAGCATATGTACATAGTGGAATATTATTCAGCTATAAAAAAGAATGAAATTGTACCATCTGTAGCAAAATGGATGCAACTGGAGGACTCCATGTTGAATGAAATAAGCCTGACCCCGAAAGACAAATACTACATGTTCTCCCTTATATGTGGGAGCTAAACTGAAAACAAATAAAAGAATAGAAACAAAGAAAGGTCTGTGTAGTATTGCTGCAAATACAGTTTTCTGAAATTCCATCTTATTTACCTTTTAGAATAGAGGGTAGGTATTTCCTCATTTAAATTTGCCAGTGGATATGGGGAAATGGAGAGTCAAATGTGTGTGGATAGATTTTCACCAATAACAAGTCAAATAATCAAAATAGAGATAGTACCATAGCAAGGAGAGCAAAAGCAAATATTAAGTTGAAAATAAATAGCAAGGATCCTTAAACCCAGGTAAACAAAACAAATAGCATTAGTGGATTGAGAGGAGATGATGGACTGTTACAATTGCCTGAAAAATATTACAGTTGTTGACTGAGTTTTTGTGTGTGCTTTGAGGTAGAACAAATAAACATTCTGACCTTAATCTGTTTCTAAACTTACGAAGAAAGAAAAATTATACAATATTGACAATAAGCACCAATACTTTTTAAAAGATTTATTTATTTATTTTAAAGGTAGAGTTACAGACAGAGGGGAAGAGATAGACAGAGAGAGATCTTCCATATGCTGGTCCACTACCCAAATGGCCACAATAGCTGGGGCTGGGCCAGGCAGAAACTGGAGGCCTAGACTTCTGTCTGGGTCACCCACGTAGGTAGCAAGCGTCAATGGGTGGAAGGCCAACTTCCACTGCTTTCCCAGTTACATCAGCAAGGTGCTGGATTGGAATTGGAGCAGCCAGGACTTGAGCCAGTACCCATATGAGATGCTAGTGTTGCAAGTGGTGACTTAACCTTCTGTACCACAATGCTGGCCCTGCAATTAAAAATAAATTTCAAAGAATTTTAGGCACTGATAGCTGCAAAAAGGCAGCTAAAGTTTCCATAAAACAAAAGTCTCAGAATATAAAGAAATTACCAGATTCCTTGAATACATTTTTAGTTTGCAATGCATTAAATCATCTTTTTGTTTTAAATGAACTGTAAGTGACAGAAAGCAGTTATGTTGAGATCCTTTCTATACTATACTATACTATAAACCTGCCTGTTAAAAATACAAAAGTAGCTAATTCTAAATAAGGGATTTTTTTTCACAAAGGAATATTAACATAAGGGTTGCTTAAGCCTGGATAGCCTATCCAGATTTTGTGGTATTAATATTTTGTATTGAAGTTGTAACATATTCAAAAGAAGCAATTGGTTATAATTTAGAAAAATCAAGTTTGATACTAATGGATTATGTAGTTAAAGAAAAATCTTCTGGAAAGAGACATGTAATTTGCATTTTAATACACCAGACTGTTTCTATCCAAGGTTGACCAATCTTCTCTTTTGAGAAACAGGTTAAGTGTATTAATAGTTAGGTTGTTAAGCACATCACTTAATATTGTTCACTCATTTATTGATTCTTGAAAGAGACTTGCTAGTAAAGCCTCATTTCTGTATGGCTAAGATTAGATTTATCCTGTATTAACACTGTAGCTTGATCATTTAAAAGTCTCCAAAGTTCAAGTTCCACATTTTAATTTACTCTCAGGCCTGTGACAATGCAACTAAATCTTTAAGACTTTGCTCGCTCAGATGATTTAGTCTTGATTTTAACAAGCTTGGCAAATTGGCAGCTTTAAATAACACAACCAAAGCAGTATTCTTCAAGATTTTTGTACATAACCACACATGATTATAAATGTTGTGAACAATAGGATGTGATTGTTCTGAAAGGAAGAAAGTTTCATTTTATAAATTACAATGCATCTATTCTTTCCAAGTAAGTAACTTCACAATCATTTCAAAATTGTTTTTAAAAATAGCTAACAAGGGAAAAAAAAACAGAAAAACTCAGTCAATCAAATTAAATTATAACTAAAATTTTCTTATTTTCATAATGTTATGAGTTTACCCATGTGAATAAGAGGTACTCAAGGGTTACACATTGGAGTATCAGAAGCTAAGGGCATCTATAACTACCCAAACAAAATACGTTATTTTACAAAACAATTTTGTATTTCTACAGCTTCAGTTTTATAAGCATGGTGATCTCACTCGATATAAAGTAACCACTTTAAATGACTATACGTGCCTTTGTAGTATAGAATATAAGGAAATAAAGTAATAAAAACTCTCCTTTGTAAGCAGTCATGGGATTGTTCGATAGGGATAAGGATCTCTGTTATTTTTATATCCTTCAGTAATTTCCTGTCTTCTACATTTGATATGAATTTTTCTCAATTTTCTAAGGAAGTTAGTGTACATTTCCTGGGAAATACTTTGTTTAATTTTAACAGAAGCATATATGAATGTATTCTATCCACAGGCCATTTCTACTCAGTTGTAGACTAAATCAAGATGAAACAACATCTGAATGCACAGACCACATTTCTCTGGGCAACTGAATCCAAGGGTGCTGAGCATATGTGGGAAAAAAAAAGCCCAAGTTACTTCCTTCTTCATGGTGGGACATTCAGATGTGAGCAAGTACACAAATATGTATGTGACAAATATGCAGATAGCAAGATATTGTAAATGAACTATAAAGCAGGACAAGTATATACAAAGTGATTCAGGAGAAGAGGAATAGCAGTGATTATTTTTATGACCATGTTTAAGGAACGTTAGTCTCTTATGAGATGAATCAGAGGAGAATGAAAATGATTAATAGAATCAAAGAAGGAGCAAACAACCTTCAATGCGTGAGGCAAAGTTGCACCAGAGTAAGTGTTGTTGAAAACACGCTTAATGGGATTGATGAGAAACATATATTAGTTAGAAATGCATCAGTCACTCAGAGCTGAGAGAATATTCTGAGTATTGGAAATGTATTAAATACAAATCTTTGAGAGTCTCTGAGGACATTTTATGACCTTGTTTTATGGTTAGTTATCACAAAGTTTTTTCAACAGTTTCACTCCTCTAGCCTAATTTATGTACATCAATTGGTTCAACATGATTCTTCTATTCATACAGCTATTCTCATTCATGGAAATCTTCCTCTGCAGGCAAATTTTTTTTTTTACTTTATCTTCACATTTCTGATTCTATATTTTTTTAATTTTTATTTAGTAAATATAAATTTCCAAAGTACAGTTTATGGATTACAATGGCTTTCCCCCATAACTTCCCTCCCACTTGCACCCCTCCCATCTCCCGCTCCCTCTCCCATTCCATTCACATCAAGATTCATTTTCAATTATCTTTATATACAGAAGATCGATCCAGTATATATTAAGTAAAGATTTCATCAGTTTGCACCCACACAGAAACACAAAGTGTAAAATACTGTTTCAGTACCAGTTATAGCATTACTTCACATTGGACAACACATTAAGGACAGATCCCACATGAGGAGTAAGTACACAGTGACTGCTGTTGTTGACTTAACAATTTGACACTCTTGTTTATGGCGTCAGTAATCTCCCTAGGCTCTTGTCATGAGTTGCCAAGGTTGTGGAAGCCTTTTGAGTTTGCTGACTTTGATCTTATTCAGACAGGGTCATAGTCAGATTTTGTCTCTCCCTGTGTTGTACTGAATTCAGCTTTCTCCTGTCTGGTTGCAGGGTTGCTCAGAAATAGTGGGAGCACTATCACAGGTCCAGTCTCTTTGTTTTTAATTGTTCACTGTTTTGTCCTCCAGTTCTAAAGGTCGCACTATTTATTCTGAACCTAATAAGGTTTAAACCAAATGCAAGATTTGTTTATTCATTTGAAAGGCAGTGTTAGAGAGGAGACACACACACACACACTCACACACACACACACATCCAGATAAAGAAGAGAAATCTTCCATCTGCTGATTCACTCCCCAAATGCCACAATGAGCAAGGCCAAAACCAGGCACCCTAACTTCTTCTGTGTCTCCCACACGTGTGGGGACCCATGAGCCGGCCATGGGCCCACATGCTAAGGCTTAGCTTGCTGACCATTGGCAATAGCTACTGCTGTGTGGATGTTTATGGTTTCTGTTGAGCTGTGATATCGGGACCCTTTCATAACCCCAGGCTAGAGTCAAAACAATTATGGCCTTGGGGCTTCCCGTACTTCTTTTCCCACTGACCAAGGCTGAGAAAACACCAGGTGGAAGCTTGTTGTTAGCACCCAAGCCGCCTGCTATGTGACCAGGAGCTTGAATGGATGAAGACACATGATCACCTTTATGGTTGGACAAGGAGTGCATGGACTGTCCGTGATCAGGCACCCAATTGGAGCACCGCCGCATGGACTGTAGCATGGACTAAGCTTGCATTACATGCTTCTAAAATGATATAATATATAAGCCGTTCATGAAATAGTAACGGGAGCTTCCCCTTTCTTTCGGAGCTCCCCTTGCTCAAGGTTTTCTTTTTCTATCCTGTTTAAATAAAGTCTACTGAAGACCAATCAGGTGGGAGCAGTGTCGTTCCTTTGCGGGCAAGGGAGCGACACACATGGGTCCAGAATCCCAAGGACTTGGGCCGTCCTCTGCTGCTTTCTCAGGCACAGAAGTAGGGAGCTGGATCAGAAGTGGAGCAGCCAGGACTCAAGCCTGTGCTGATATGTAATGCAGGCTTTTCAGGCCAAGGCATAACCCGCTGCACCACAGCATGACCCCAGGACTTCTTTATTTGCTTATTAAGTTAATTCCCTGCTCTATTATCCAAGCCACCCAAACAAACTAGAGCTGTGGTGTAGTGGATAAAGCCTCCATCTTCCGTGCTAGCATGCTTATATGGGTGCCAGTTTGAGTCTGGCTGTTCCACTTCTGATCCAGCTCTTTGCTATGGCCTGGGAAAGCAGTAGAAGATGGCCCAAGTCCTTGGACCCCTGCGCCCGCATGGGAGACCTGGAAGAAGCTCCTGGCTCCTAACTTTGGATTGGTGAAGCTCTGGCTGTCGTGGCCATGTGGGAAGTGAACCAGTGGATGGAAGACCTCTCTTTCTCTCTGCCCCTGCCTCTCTGTAACTGCCTTTCAAATAAATAAATAAATCTTTTTTTAGAAAAAAAAAGAAAAATCAACAATAAAAATAAAAAAGAAAAAAATCAATAAATGAAATTATCACATGTATTAAAGTAATTTGATTTTACTTTCAAAAAATATTAAAACAAATATTTAAAATATTTGTCCACTACAAAAAGAAATATTCTAATACTTGAAAAGTAGAATGATAAATAAACCTTTAAAAAAAAAGGAAAGGTAGAATGGGTGAGAGAGAGAGAGAGAGAGAGAGAAACTCAGCTATCTGTTGAGTTACTCTCCACATGGATACAACAGCTGAAGCTGGGCCAGGCTGAAGACAGGAGCATTGAATTGCATCTGGGTAGCAGGGACTCAAGTACTTGAATAAGATGCATACAAGCAAGAAGCAGGATTGAAGTAGGTGGGCAGGGACATAAACCAGGCACCCCAACATGAATGAGAGTGCCCCAAGCAGCAGACTAACCCATTGTGCCATAATGCCAGCCCCAGAATTTGCATTTTTAAACTTGAAATATGCAAGAGTATAAAACAGAAAATATTAACACTAGTGCTCCTACTATTAGAAGAAAATGGCTGTTAATCTCGTATGTGTATATATGTATACTCACACACACACAGGTATGTTGTGTGTGTTCATACATAAACACGTATTTGAAATTAGTGTTTGTGCTTGTACCATTTTAAACGTTGACTTTCATTCATTTGCTTTGAACATTTTTTTCACATCTAAATTTATTTCAAAAATTTATTTTCTATGCTATATTTTGATTTAACAGTTGTGTTTTAGGTTGATGTTCTGTATTTGTTTCCAGTAAAAAATGTCTGCTCTTTTATCCTCTCTGTTGATTTTTTGTTTGTATAGGCATATTTATAGCTGAATATTATCATTGACATTAATATCATTATTTTAAATTAACAAATTCACACAACAACTATCTTGGATATTTGCCTGAATTTATGTTGTAGTAAAATAATTACATATCTTTTTATTTATGGATGAACCAATTCTGCTTTATTAGAGTGTAATTAATCATTAGTCATTTGATATGAGTCACTAAGTATTTATATTTTCTAAAAAGAATATGAAGGGAATATTTACATTATCTATATAAGACAACTTTTTAGATTTATGTATTATTATTTTCCCTCTACATTAAAAAAGCACATTGGCAATATCTAGAAATCTTGTTTGATAATTTTGATTGTCTTCAGTGTTCTTACTATTTGAGTTTGAAATTGGCCAGAGATTTTCCTTTTTTTATTTTTTTTAATTTTTTAATTTATTTTCCTTTTTTTAAAGTAGTATTTTGTATGTTAGAAGCTATGGAGACTAGTTTTTAAGGTCTTTGAAAGTGAGGTATGTTCAAAAAGATATGTCTAAATTCTTATATATATTTAATTAATATTGCCTGGTCCTCTTTGAATGCTTCATGTATAGAAATTCAAGTATTAACAATGGAAAAATTAAAAATTATTTTAATTAATCTATTGTATAACATTTATTACCTTCTTCAGATATTTCAATCAGTTTTCCAATTTTCCCCTCTGACTTCCCAGATAAATTCTAAAGATTATTATTTATGGTATTAATTTCATTCATTGAGTTTATTTTTAATTATTTGGTACTGTACTTTTTCATGTTAATGTAATATAAATACAAAAAGAACAGATTCAATGTAGTCCACAGATACTCCTTTAATGATATTCTGTTTCTCCCTCCCAGCCTTTCCATCCCTCTCTTCCTTCCTCTTCTTTTATTCTCCTTATTTTTTAGTTTATATTTTCAATTAGCATTACAGTTTGGGTTTTAATGGTCCACTAAATAAAGAAATCAATAAGTAAAATGTAAAGAGACATTAGTTCAGTAGTACTACAGGTAAAGTCTATAAACAATAATCAAATGGAAAGATGACCATTCCACCCATATACAGTATGTTTTAAAATAAACACAGATCATTAATACCATTGTAGTATAACATTCTTAACCACTAGATTGACAAAGATATAAAGCACAGTTTAATAAAAATATTTTCAGCAATACTGATACACATGAGCATTTCGTTTTTTGTTTTTGTTTTTTTTTTTTGATTTTTTTCTTTTTGAATTTTTAACCTGACAATCTCATCTTCTTAGTGGTTTTTATGCAAGCAGGCATAGTGTGCCTTCCCCATTTTTTCCCTTTTTTATTATTTATACAAAAGAAACAGATTTTATGTTTCTCTTTTTTAAAACTTCTATTTAGTAAATATAAATTTCCAAAGTACAGTTTATGGATTACGATGGCTTTCTCCACCCCATAACTTCCCTCCCACCCACACCCCTCCCATCTCCTGCTCCCTCTCCCATTCCATACATATCAAATTCATTTTCAATTATCTTTATATACAGAAGATCAATTCAGTATATATTAAGTAAAGATTTCATCAGTTTGCACCCACACAGAACATAAAGTGTACAGTACTGTTTCAGTACTAGTTACAGCATTACTTCACATTGGACAGCACATTAAGGGCAGAGATCCCACATGAGGAGTAAGTACACAGTGACTCCTGTTGTTGACTTAACAATTTGACACTCTTGTTTATGGTGTCAGTAATCTCCCTAGGCTCTAGCCATGAGTTTCCAAGGCTATGGAAGCCCTTGGAGTTCTCCGACTCTTATCTTGTTCAGAAAAGGTCATAGTCAAAGTGGAGGTTCTCTCCTCCCTTCAGAGAAAGGGACCTCCTTCTTTGATGGCCCATTCTTTCTACTGGGATCTCACTCACAGAGAGATCTTTCATTTAGGTTTTTTGTTTGTTTGTTTGCTTTCCAGAGTGTCTTGGCTTTCCATGCCTAAAATACTCTCATGGGCTTTTCAGCCAGATCCAAATGCCTTAAGGGCTGATTCTGAGGCCAGAGTGCTATTTAGGACATCTGCCATTCTATGAGTCTGCTGTGTATCCCACTTCCCATGTTGGGTCATCTCTCCCTTTTTTATTCTATTAGTTAGTTTTAGCAGACACTAGCCTTGTTTGTGTGATCCCTTTGGTTCTTAGTCCTATCATTCTGATCAATTGTGAACTGAAATTGATCACTTGGACTAGTGAGATGGCATTGGTACATGCCACCTTGATGGGATTGAGTTGGAATCCCCTGGCACATTTCTAACTCCACCATTTGGGGCAAGTCCAATTGAGCATGTCCTGAATTGCACATCTCTTCCCTCTCTTATTCCCACTCTTATATTTAACAGGGATCACTTTTCAGTTCAATTTAAACACCTAAGAATAATTGTGTGTTAATTTCAGAGTTCAATAAATAGTATTAACTAGAACAAAAAAATACTAAAAGGGATAAAGTATTACATTGTACATCAACAGTCAGGACAAGAGCTAATCAAGTCACTGTTTCTCATAGTGTACCTTTCACTTCAATAAGTTTCCTTTTTTGAGCTTGGTTAGTTGTCACCGATCAGGGAGAACATATGATATTTGTCCCTTTGGAACTGGCTTAATTCACTCAGCATGATGTTTTTCTTATATAGTTCCCCAGTCCAAAATTCATTAGGCTTGCACTGAATTGTTCTGCAAGGCAGTATTTTTTAAAAAATATATATGTATGTATGTGTGTGTGTATATATACACACTATTTTTCATATACTCTTGAGTTCTTTTTCTTGAAACCTATTTGATTCTGATTTCCTGATATTCATATTTGATATGATTTCTATTTAAATCTTAAAGAAAGAATTAAAATTATGTAACTCACTTACATGGTTCATATATTCAGCAGCTTGAGGGAAAAGTGAGGTAACTAAAGTTCATTGTGATCCAAACAGGAAGTTTCCTCTTCAATCTCCACTTTTCCCTCCATTGTGTTTGGTGTGGGTTTCTTGCCTTAACAGTTATCTACTTTCAATATCTCAATCTCTGATTGTGAAAGTCATCCTCAGAATCAGGTTTAGCAGGATATTTTTTTGTTTTTCTGCTGGTTTCAGTGGTTTCTCCTTAAGTCAGAAGCAACCACAAATTTAGATTATATAAAGGGGGTAGCCTCTTCTCCCTGGGCTTCTTAAAATGGTTTCTAGTAAATTGCTAAGTTCCTTTTGAGTTATTATAGCCCACCAACACTATATGTCCTCAGACCTCTAAATAAAGTGGTGGTACTGGGGCTGCACAAGGTTCACTTCATTTATTCCTCAAGTGTCTGTTCCTTTTCACAGTGGGAGTATTCCTGCTTGTCCAAATTTTTCTAATACTGACATGTTACACACTACACTAGCAGAGAGAAATCCGTTGAAAACGTAAAATTGCAATGTCTATAGTTTTTCATGATTCAGAACTCACAGAACATGCACTTACTAGGTAATAGGGATTGTAGAAACTCTTTTTTATTACTATCATTTTTATTTAAAAACAAAAGAACTTCTCTAAAACCCACTATTCTCTCTTGATCACTAAGCATGCTGGTAATGTTTCTAAGTATAATATTATTTCCCTTTGAAAGTATTTTCTCTTCTTTAAAATGATTGCAATATTTTCCTGTGACAAAGACATTTAAGCAATATTACTTACATGGCTTTCTGGCTAATAATGCATATGCTTCTGTGTGTGCGTGTGTGCGTGTGTGTGTGTGTGTGTGTGTGTTTAGGGGGTATTGTAGGTATTGGGCACTACAGTGATGGATGTGTAGTGTAGTACTATGAACCTAACATCCAGGAGCATGAACCCTGGTGTGGATGTAAGGCATGCCCAAACTACAATTACAAAAAAAAAAAAAAAGGAAATAAAACATTAAATGCCTCAAGTAAAAGGGAAATAAGGACTAAAGCTGTTTGAAAGATGCTAGATCATTTACTAGAAAGACTTACAAAGAGAAGGTAGTGGACTCTTGACTGAGACTTGAAGGGAAGGTATAACTTCGGTAGATCTGAGTGGCAGTTAATTAGGAAAAAGAAATAAAATTCATAATGTTTATGGCGTCCTGAAGATATTTAATGTTTTACCACATAGTCTATGATTTATGGCGTCCTGAAGATATTTAATGTTTTACCACATAGTCTATGATTTATGATTAGTCTTCACTGTTTCTTCTAAGACTTTTGCATAGTTTCAACTGAAATTTTAGTTTGTTATTACATTTTGGGACAATTTATATCTTTGAATAAATAACTGTTTCTCAAATCATTCTGTAGTGTATTCATGAAGTCACAATCCCCACAGCTTAAAATAAAAGTTTTATCTGTATCAGCTTATGTTTTATTAAAAACATTTCTCTTCAACTATTTTAGCAAAGAGCTTGATCAAACATGAATGAGTAAGTTGGTCATGGTCAACTTTTATTAGCAAAATTTGACGTAAATTTTCATTCTGTATAAATTTTGATGACAATGTAATGAAGAAAATTTGAATAACTTTAACAGGAATATTTCCTTGTTTGCATTGATTGTTTTTTCTGCAACACTGCACCTGTGTATTGGCAAAGAAAAATCTTTTTTCCTGAAAGTTCAATAATGTATAAAAGCCTTAGGTAGCATCAGCTACTAACCTTACTTTCTTAATATTTAATTTTCTCTGCTATCATCAATAACGTTTTATTACTTTCATTTAGAATAACAAAACGTTATAAGAATTATATCTGTGAAACTTATATTTGGCACACTTTTCTTGCTTGTTTATATACATAATCAAGAAATGTTGATATCATGAAAAGATTCAAGGAAAAAATGGAATGATGTACTTTTCTGGAGTATCAGAATATTTTCAGTATTGAACTTAAAAATAACCTTATTTTTCATATTCAAAAACAGCATATTGGGGCTGGCGCCATGGAGCAGCAGGTTAATCCTCCACCAGCGGTGCCAGCATCCCATATGGATGCCAGTTCTAGTCCCAGCTGCTCCTCTTCCAATCCAGCTCTCTGCTGTGGCCTGGGAGAGCAGTAAAAGAATGCTCAAGTGCTTGGCCCCTGCACCCATATGGGAGACTGGGACGAAACACCTGGCTCCTGGCTTCAAATCTTCACAGCTCCAGCCGTTGCAGCCATTTGGGGAGTGAACCAACAGAAGGAAGACCTTTCTCTCTGTTTCTCCTTTTCACTGTCTGTAACTCTACCTCTCAAATAAATAAATAAAAATCTTAAAAAAACAACAGGATGTCATCAGAATACAGAATTTTCTATTGAGAATATAATTGTAAAAAGGACTATTTTCTCTCTACTTTTATATTTTTATATACACTTACCATTGTATTAGTGTAAAATAAAGTCTGCTCAAAATTCATTTTTGCATGCTTAAGCATTACTAAATTCTGAGATAGTGTAGAATCAAAAGATTTTATGATGTGAGGAATAAGGGAGAAAATGTATGTAAGTGATTTATGCTTGTGTGCAAAACTAATATTTTTAATACATTCACATGACAGTCATAGAGAATATTCATACATTTAACATAAATTTCTTTTCCTCTTCCCCCCTTTTCTTTATATAGCCAAATCATTATTTTTAGATAAATCAGCAATTGCTGTGTACATAATATTGATTTCATTAGTAAGTACTCTGCATTTCAAATTAATATATTGTGGTTTAAGAAAAAAAGATGTATTTATTTGAATTGCAGGGTATTGGAGGCACTTGGAGGGGTTGGAAATCTTCCACCTGCTGACTCATTTCCCATATGACTGCAACAACTAGGGCTGGGCTAGACTGAAGCCAGGAGCCCAGAATTTCAACCTGTATATACCACATGGTGACAGGACCCAAGTACTTAGACCACCATCTTCTGCCTCCAAGATGTGTCAGCAGGAATGTGGATTGGAAGCTGAGGAGCCAGAACTTGAAGAACTGCGTAAATATGGGATGTAGACATCTCTGGCAGTGGCTTAACCCACTTTCCACAGTGTATACCCCATAGTATACTATGATTACATTTCTTTTGTTACTGAAATATTATTGTTTACTTTATAGTCTATTTTCAGATTTCTAAATCCTTAATGTAGTTTTTCCCAAATGTGACTATAGTGATATATTATTGAAATTCCTGCTTTTTTTTCCTCAAAATACCTTGTTCCCAGGAGCCTCAGTCCTCTTGCTCTAGTATTGTTTTCCCTAGTCTACTACAAAGCTTCCATGCTTGTATTTCTGTATTGAACACACAGCTAGATGCCTTTTAGCCTTTCTTCTTTTGTGGCATATGCTCACATGATTTAGAGCACTTCAATAACTCGTACACATAGTAGAATACGTGGGAGAAAAGTGTGACAAGTCCTGTATTTCTAAAGCATCTCAACTATTCCTTTACTCTTAATTGATGGGTCGGCTTATCTAGAAAGTTGCTTTCCCTCAAAATGCTGTTATTATTTCATGTAAGGGACATTATCTCTTTTCTCTCCAGTCATTTAGATTCTTAACTGTTTTTCCTTTAGCTATTCTGCTGATACATTCTTTTCCTCCCCCGGCTCCGAGTTGCTGTTAGAGCATGGGCACCATGTCGATCAGTACACTGAGGTCTCCCAGAGTTCATGCATTAAAGCCTAGTTATCATGTGACAGAATTTTGAGGTGGAGGGTTGGGATAGTGTTTAGGTCATAAGGGAGGAGCCCTCCAGAATGGGATCAGTGCACTGATAAATAAGCCCCAGCGTGTTGCCTTCCCCTTCCACCTTGTGAGGAACCAGTGAGAAGATGCCAACTATGAACCAGGAAGCAGGATCTCAGCGGACTCAGTCTACAGGGCTTCACAATGGACTTCCCAGACCCCAAAACCATGAGGAACAAATGATTACTTTGTATGATTCACTCAGTTTCGTGTGTTTTCTTATAGCAGCCTGAATGAATTGAAATACTAATATTTGTTTCATGAACCAGCCTTCATCACTGTATATCCGAGATTTGTACCTCTCTTGCATTGCGTGGGTTTTCTCTCCATTTTGAGTCCCACCAGGATTTTGTGAATTATTTTTTTTAAGATTTATTTATTTGCTTGAAGGTTAGTGTTACAGAGAGAGAGGGAGAGACAAAGAGAAAGAGGAGAGAGATCTTTCATCTGCTGGTTCACTCCCCAAGTGGCCATAACAACCAGGGCTAAGTCAGGTGAAAGCAAGGAGCCAGGGACCCCTTTTGGGACTCCCACATGGGTGCAGGACCGTCTTCCATTGCTTTCCCAGGTGCATTAACAGGGAGCTGTATCAGTAGTGGAGCAACTCGGACTTGAACCGGTTATCATATGGGATGATAGCACTGTGGTTGGCGGCTTAGCCTGCTACCCACAGTGATAGCTCCTAAATTTTTTTTCCTTGATAAACAGTTTCCTCAGATTTCATGTCAGCCTACATATTTCTAAACTAGAGAATGAAAACTGTAACATATGTATCTACTTATTCCAGAGCTTAGAATCTGCCCCAAAGAGTCTTGAATAACTTTAAGTAAGTAAGTAATCCTATAAATTAGGAATGGAGTTGGGGTTAGTAACTACAGTAAAGAATTTCAGTCCAATCTATAAATCAGTCTGGACTGGCATGACACCTCAACCCTATGACAGAGACACCTGTAGCTGTAGTGTTCCTCCACTGGGTATCCCCAGAATACTCTACTGTATATATAGTGACAATTATGCCTGGGAAGGCAGCATTGGCATTGATCTCAGAAGGGGGAAGCTAGAGTAGGAACTAAAGAAAATCCTGATATTGTTGTGAAATAAAACAGAGCCCTAAAAAGAAAAAGTATATTCAGAAGAGAATTAACTTAAGTGCCCAAACCACACAGTGAACAATACAAGATTTAGTCCTGTGGAGGAGCTCACTTTTCGTACTTATTCACAATTTATAAATTTGAAATTGAAACCCAATTCGTATAGATAATATAATTATTCATTCATAATGTAGAATGAGTCCAAACCAGGATCAGCAAGCACTTGAAATGAAACAAGGATGGGGAAAAGAAGAGTCAAGATGATTCAGGGCAAAAAAAAAAAAAAAAAAAAAAGCAATAACCACATATATGTGATAGCAACTTGGAAAATAGCAGACTATTTAAAAAACATTTATTGCTACTTCAGATAGTTTCTAAAGAGTATTGTGTCCATAAAAGTTTTTTTTTTAAAAAAGAAATAGGATATCTAAAAGATAAGACAATGAGATGAAAGAAACCCTGGAATTTTAAACATCATATTCTATAAACAAAACAATGCAAAAATTGAAAATCCCAATGAAGAGGAATAAGGACTGAGATACTAATGTGGTAAATGGCTGGACAACAACATTGCTTCTAAAATAAAGTAAAATATAGAGTTGAAGTCATGGGAGGAGTGGAGGGAAAATCCAAGACATATAAGCCAATCCCTGCTCCTTTTACTGTCCACCCCTCATCAAAGAATCTTTTTTTTTTTTTACGTCATTGAATGTGTCTCTTCTGAGACATCATCTTTCATGTTTATTCCACATTACAACCTCTTCTGCTTCCCCTGCTTGGGAAGCAATATCTTTGGTTACAGATTTTCTCCATTCTAATAACCAACATTGCTATTGATAAAATTACTTCCCTTATATATGCTTATTCTGATTTCATTGTGCTCTGCTTAACATCATGAATCAGAAATGCAATTTGTTATTACTAATTATGAATGTGCGGCAAGCTGTGGCCAGTGATTTAATTAGTTTCTAGTATCTTAATTTCTTCATAGATACAAATGAGATACATAAGTTTGAGATCATCAGTCTGGGTTACAAGAAGCTTTGGCATTTCCAAGCCTATCTCTACACTACTCCAGTCACACCACACTCCTCCCGTTTCCTCATGTTCAGCACTTCCCAGACCTTTGTTATATTTTATCTCAGTCTAGAAGTTTTTTCTTATTTGCTCTGGTGGGATTCAACTCAACTCCCATGATTCAAAATCCTCTGCGAAGCCTACCCTAAAAAAAAAAAAAAAAATCAAGTGTGGTGGTTCTCATCCTTTCTAGGAACTCATCACCATGCATCTTATTACTATTATTCATAACTTCTAATTTCCCAACACACTCTAAGGTCCTTAACAAAAATGAATGCATTGGTTAAATACCTTATTTCCAGAGTTCTTTGTAAAATAAGTGCATATTTCACTGGACTATTATCATACTGCATTAAAATTAAATGTATGAAAATCTTTTTTTCCCTGAAGATTATCTTTTATTTAAAGAATATAAACTTCATACATTTCAATTTTAGGAATATAATGATTCTCCCACCATATCTACCCTCCAACCCACACTCCCATCGCCCCTTCTCCTTCCACTCTCATTCTAAGTCCCATTCTCCACTAAGATCCATTTTCAATTAACTTTATACACAGAAGACCAACCCTATACTAAGAGTTCAACAATTTACATGGAAAACAAACAAGCAGTTCCTCAGCAGTTGAGACAAGGGCTATTCAAAGTCATTGCATGTTGAAGTTACTTTCATTTTTTTTTTTTTAGAAATTTAATTAACTTTAAAGAAGCACCCAAGAATGATATATCTTTTGTGAAAACTTAGGTATAATACAACTCTTTGGGGACAGAGGTCCTACATGGGAAGTTAGTGCGCATTGACTCCTGTTGTAAATATAACAATTAGCACTCTTATATATAATGTCAGTGATCACCCAAGGCTCTTGACATGCGCTGCCTAGGCTATGGAAGCCATTTTAATCCACAAATTTTGTCAGTATTAGACCATGTCATAAGCTAAGTGGAAGCTGTCTCTTCCTTTCAGAGAAAATACCTCCTTCTTTGATGACTGCTTCTTTCCACTGAGGTCTCACCCAACAATTTCTTTCATGTAGGACTTTTTTACCACACTGCCTTCCCACCCATACTCCCACCCTTTTCCTTCTCCCTCTCTTATTCCCACACTTATTTTTTACTGAGAAATATTTTCAATTGACATTATACAAATATGTTTAAATCTTTGTTAAGTAAGTGTTCAACAAATATTATGGAAAAAAAAAAACTGTCCCTCAAAGTTAATACAAGTGCTATTCAAGTCATTGCTTCTCAAAGTGTCAATTTCACTTCTAGAGATTGTCTTTTAGGTGCTCTATTAGTTATCACATGTCAGAGAGAACATATGGTATTTGTCCCTTTGAGACTGGCTTATTTCACTAAGTATGATGTTTTCCAGATTCATCCATTTTGTTGCAAATGTCTGAATTTCATTTTTTACCACTGTATAATATTCCATTGTGTACATATCCCATAATTTTTTATCCAGTCTTCACATGACAGGCATTTGTGTTGATTCCATGTCTTAGCCATTGTGAATTGAACTGCAATAAATATGGGGGTGCAGATAACTCATATACTGATTACATTTTCCTTGGGTAAATTCACAGGAGTAGGATGGCTGAGTCATATATTAGGTCAATATTCTGATTTCTGAGGTATTTCCAGATACTCTAATTCTCTGTTGGTGGGAAGATAAACTGGTAAAGTATATGAAAATCTTCGGTACATCATTTGCATTAATTCTTAGTTTCACTTCCTTTCTCAGCAGTGAAAACTTCCAGGTAAATATAATGAACAGAAGTCTCTCTCCTGTTTACTCTTGCTTTTTGGTCTCTGTTTTCTGTGACTGTGGGCTCCAGATACTGACATTTTTATATAGACTGGTAAACTGGAAATTGAAATAGGTGTTGGTGCTTTAGTCTTCAGGCAGAATTTCTTCTTTTCCAGGACATCTCAGATTTTGTTTTTTGTTGAGTCTCAGCCATACCACAGAGGGTGATCTTCATTACTGAACTAAAAAATCATCTAATTTTCCATGTCAACAAGATCTGCAGATGCCTTCAAAGCAAAACTTAGATTCATATTTAACAATAACTGGATACTGTAGGTCTGCCAAATTGACATATAAACTAGTGATCACATTTCCTTTGACAGTTTTCCAGACTAATAGTGGCAAAAATGACAGAGCTGCTTCCCAATATAAGCAGTACAAATTGTAAAAAGAGAATACATTTGGTTATTCAATATCAACCCCATGAAATCTTATCTTAAGCAAAGTTGATTAATAATAATGCACTTTAGACTTTTGAAATATAGAAACATAGAACACACAAACATAGAAAACCAGACATCAGTTTACTTTCTGGTGATGATTATTCTGATCAGGATAGCCAAATAATGAGTAGATCAAGGCACTGTCAATTGTTAATGGAATCCAGGGTTTTCTAGCACTTTGCATAAAATAGTCATCTCACCCACCAACTCCAGACTATAGTGATCTTTAAAAAAAAATATATGTAGATAGATAAATTTGTCCTTAAATCTGAGCTAAATTGTCAGTGAAGTTCTAAGGTGACTCCATTCTAAACTGAAAGTGCCTTGAGCTTTCACTTAACATTTTGCTGTTTGAAGACAATACCTATGGGTTCCATAGCAGCAGGTTAACCTTCACCTACTGCACCAGCATCCCGTTTGGGTGCAAGTTAGATTCTTGGCTGCTCTACTTCTGTACTAGCTCCCAGTTAATGGCCTGGGAAGTCAGTGGAAGATGGCCCAAGTGCTTAGACCTTTGCACCCATGTGGAAAATCTAAAAGAAGATCTTGGCTCCTGGCTCTGGATCAGCCCAGCTCCAGCCATTGCGCCTAATTGGGGAGTGAACCAGTGGATGGAAGATATATCTTTCTCTCTGTCTTTCCCACTCTCTGTAAATCTGCCTCTAAAATAAATCTTAAAAAAAGAGAATTCCCATGAAAAAAAAACCATGATTATTCAATTGTTAATTTGTCCATGTGTAAATACAAATATTGAGTCAAAGCCACTGAACTTACTAACCTAAAGCCTTCTTGTTGATACAACTTGATGAGAACATAGTTTACAACGCTAAGCTTTAGATTTTATGTTCCCTCCTTTAAAAGTAATTCAATGAAAATAGCTATTCTTTTTGTTTGTTTGTTTGTTTTTTGACAGGCAGAGTGGACAGTGAGAGAGAGACAGAGAGAAAGGTCTTCCTTTTTCCGTTGGTTCACCCTCCAATGGCCGCTGCAGCCTGCATGCTGCGGCTGGCACACCACGCCAATCCGAAGCCAGGAGCCAGGTGCCTCTCCTGGTTTCCCATGGGGGTGCTGGGCCCAAGGACTTAGGCCATCCTCCACTGCCTTCCCGGGCCACAGCAGAGAGCTGGCCTGGAAGAGGAGCAACTGAGACAGAATCCGGTGTGCTGGCACCACAGGCAGAGGATTATCTATTCTATTGACAGAGAATAAATCACAAGATTTAGAGAAAACTCTTTTCAAATACTTATTTTATTTATTTGAAAGACAGAGTTAGAGATAGAAAGAGAAAGAGAGAGAGAGAGAGAGAGAGAGGTGTTGTATATGCTGGTTCACTCAGCAAATTGCTTCAATGGCTGGGTCTGAACCAGGTTAAAGCCACAAGCCAGAGTCACTAACTTCATCTGGGTCTCCAGTGTGGGTGATAGTTACCTGGTTCTTGGACCATCCTCTGCTGCTTTCTCAGGCACTTTAGCAGGGAGCTGGACAGGAGTGGAGCATTTGGAACTTTAACTGACATTCAGATATAGGATGCCAGAATTGAAGGTAGCTGCTTAACCTGCTACACCACAACACCAGCCCAAGTAACAGGATTTTTATACAACTTTTAAGCAACAGTCAAATCAATTTTAATTAAACATTTTTAAAATGTAGGTATTTATGGTGGTATGAGATTGGAATAAATTGTTACCCACTAGATTTATATTACTGGATTTATATTTTAAAATTTAAAAGATACACTACTAAAATTAATGATTGTCATTTTTACAATAAATCAATCTTTGTAATTTTATAACAATATTTAAAATTGTATAGTTAATAAAAACATGGGAAAATCAAGAACTACTAAAGCAATGCTTTTTACTTATAATACATTTATATCAATATGATTGATTTTCAGATGAAACTGAATTATACCAGAGAAATTGAGGTCTTAAAGCTTATTTTCAACATTTTTTGACATTATATAAACATTTATATCAATACAATGATTGACTATCAAATGAAACTATGAATTATGCCAGAGAAGTTGATGTTTAAAGCTTATTTCCAACACTTCTTGGCATTTGTAAACAACAAAAATATGTATTCAACTGAGAATGCATTTTTCTGTTATTCTCTTGAAATCAGTGTTTTCATTGTTCAATCCAAGTGATGCAGTCTTGAGATTAGCTGACTCTCTCACTGATCACTTAACATTTAATCAAATTTTTTTTTTGCTTCACCTTGAGGGAGAGCTATTTTTCTAGGCAACAGAAAGAAAATAAAAGTCCTTTCCAACTTCATGTTTCCCTTTCAAATCTGCAGGAGCAATTCCATTATGTGTGGTCCCATCATACGTTTGCCCTAGAAAAGGAATATTTTTCCAATATTTTTCACACACGTCTTGTGCTTGATGAAACTTGGGGAAAATCTGTGAGGGACTTTGCCACTAGAATGCACAGCCATTGTGAAGTCCTGTACCTTTGCTTTTTATTATTTTAATGCCTACTATATGGAGATTTGATATTTTAATGCCTTCTGTACATGGACACTGAGGAAGAATTTACATATATACCTTTTACATTTTCAATACCAAATTGATTTATTAGCAATTATTTCTTGTGGGGAGCAACTCGGACTAGACTGTTACTGGAATTAGGACTTATTCTATGCATCTGCTCTCCCACAATATGGCGCTGGGAGAGGAGTAAAAACAGCTTCTACACAGCTGCCTCCAGTTCAACCAATAAACTGTAGGACTTGCTCCTGATTGGAGGAGAGCAGCATGCTCGGCGTGTGGGCAGCCGAGTTGGGATTGGCGGAGGAGGATTATAAAGGAGGAGAGAGACGGCATGCACCAGGAACATCTAAGGGGAACATCTAAGAGGAACACCTGTGCAGCCCCCGAGAGAGCCGGCCGGCGGTGTGCCGCTCCCCCGCGGAAGTGGGGAAAGTGGCTGGGGGAACCGCCCTTCCACGGAGGTGGAAGGGACGGTAGCCAACCCGGGAAGAACCAGCAGCAAACCCGGGGAGGGCCGAGCAGACGAAAGAACAGCGCAGGGTCCTGTGTCGCTCCTCCACAAAGACGGGGAGCGACATAATGGTGCCGTGACTCGGATGTGAAGCCTAGGCAGGGTTTAGTGTCGTTCCTCCACGAAGAGGGGGAGCGACATTTTCTCCCCATTTTTAGAAAGGAGATAATGAGAGTCTATGTGTTTGTGTAATATACTCACATCCAGATATCTAAGTAATCTTACTGAATCCTTGCTGACCTCAGCGTTTACTCCACTGTACGTTAATATTCTGAATTATATTTTTATGATTTATTTATTTATTTGAAAGTCAGAGTCATGCAGAAAGAGAGAGAAAGAGAGAGAGAGGTCTTCCATCCGATGGTTCACTCCCCCAACTGGCTGCAACGGCTGGAGCTGCGCCGGGAGCCAGGAGCCTCCTCCAGGTCTCCCACGCCGGTGCAGGGGCCCAAGGACCTGGGCCATCCTCCACTGGTTTCCTAGACCATAGCAGAGAGCTGGATCAGAAGTGGAGCAGCCGGGACTAGAACCGGTGCACATATGGGATGCCTGCGCTTTAGGACAGGGTGTTAACCCGCTGTGCCACAGTGCCGGCCTCAATATTCTTAATTATATTTTAAAAGTGTCTTCACAATCATCCTTGAGATTAATGTCCTTTTGAAAATGTGGGAAAAAATGAAAAAGTCTATATTCTTTTATTTTTTTTACTTTGTTTTGATTTATTATTATTATTTTTCTGAGGAGAATGGGAACATGAATATGCTGGTAAGACATTGCCTCTTTGCCACTTTTGTTAAACCATTACTTGCATAATTTTAGCTCTTCACATTTTTCTGTCAGTAAAATTTTTGAATTCTAAGAGAATTCTAAATTAATAGTTAAAAAGCTGAACCAACAATAATTTTAATCACTGCCTCATTCAGCTTATCTCCTTTCACGTTCTAATATTTTTATAACTCTGCTCTTGCATCTGCTACTTTGAATGTGTTTCTACTTTCTAGTCCCGTGAATGTCATTTATCCTATTTTTGTCAAGTTATAATTGACAAATACATTAGCACATTATTTCTCATTAACTTCCATTGTTTTACATATGAATGCAGGTGGCAACATTATAAGGTACTTTTTAAAAATTAAATAATAGGTTTTGTTTTTTATCTTTTTCTTAGTACTTACCTATTATGATTCTTATACTTTTCAGTATTATTTTGTAGCAGGGAGAGAAAAATAATTATTTTCTCTACTCTTTCTAATATTTCCAAATGCTCACTTATTCTTTCCATTTTTGCCTAAAATTAAGTTAGTGTCTTCTGAGTAGTTTCAGTGAAGGGCTTTAGAGGATAAATTATGTGCTTCATTTCCAATCTGAGGGCATTAAGGAAGGGTATGCTTTCTCCATTACTCAATTCCTAAGCCACGGTAATATAGGAAGTCAAGCAGTCCAGATAGTGCAGCTAGAAAAAAAAAAAAAAAAAAAAAAAAAAAAAGAAGGCCATGAGACTGCTGTCTTATTTCAGTGAGCTGTAAAGCTTCATAGTATCCAACTAATATTTAGAGACTAATTTGTCACAGTTTCCTGGTCTATCCTATTTTGTGTAAAATAGCAATATAGTCTCCAAATACTTTGCAGTACTAGCCTTGTTCCAATACCTTGACCAAGAATATTATTTCATAGACAATTTTATTTTAATTGAGAGGTTGTTTTTCCTAATTTTATTTTTCTCAAGATATCTCAAAATTCTTGATTCTATATAAGAACACACATTCAAAACAGCATCTAATATTACAAAATAAGTAAATTGGTATATCTTTATAATAATTATCTACAATTATTAAAAATTAGGTTCCAAAAAATTAAAACCTATCCAAGCAGTAGTAGAAACAGCAATACTCCCTCACACACACACACGCACACACACAATTGTCATATTCAGATTTTTGTATGTATACTTTTGTAATTATATTGACAATCTTAATTATATAGCAGCATTTATAAATCAGTACAATAAGGCCAGCACTGTGGCGCAGTGGATTAATGCCCTGGTCTGAGGTGTCAGCATCCCACATGGTCGCTGGTTCAAGACTAAGCTGCTCCACTTCTGATCCAGCTCTCTGATGTGGCCTGGGAAAACAGAAGATGGCCCAAGTCCTTGGGTCCCTGCATCCACATGGGAGACCCAGAAGAAGCTCCTGGCTCCTGGCTTCAGATTGGCACAGCTCTGGATATTGAGGCCAATTGGGGAGTGAACCAGTGGATGGAAGACCTCTCTCTCTCTCCCTCTCTCTCTCTCTCTACCTCTGCCTCTCCTCTCTCATTGTAACTCTTACTTTCAAATAAATAAATAAATCTTTAAAAATCAGTGTAGTATAATAAATTTATACACTATATTCTAAAAGATAATTGCTTGCAGACTTGCTTCATGAAATAGTAGAGATTGTTGTATTTATATTCAATTAAAAACCATTAATTTTTGCTACAATTGATCCTCTGTATTATTCCTTGAGAACATTCAGTGGATATAACTCCTTATATTAATAAATACAATAGTGATTAAAGTTACAGAGCAATTATACTAATTCCAAATTATCCTACCAGTGTCCCACTACTGCCCTGCAAAATGACTAACTTCAATCCTGAATTTTCCCAGAAATACAGAGGCCATATCATGAATATATACACAAGGGGTTTTTTACCACCAGCCCCACAGATGAGCTGTAAATACAAAAAGTCAGACTTCTTGAGATTTATTCCATCTCAGCAGCCCATTATTGAGGATGTGGGTCTCAGGCTCTTCGTTATAATGAGAACATCAGCAGTATCAAATTCATATCATTGTTGCAGGAATTAAATGCAACAAAGATAAATTTCGAAGGACTTAGAAAGATGCCTAGCACATTAAAGAAACTAAGTAAAATTTTTACCTAACATAAATGTTTTATTTTTCTTTAATTATTATAGAAATATGACCTTTTCATTAAATAAACATATATTTGACTCTCTGACAGGGAAAGATATTTATTTTAGATAACATATACTTTTAGTAAACCAGGGCAATGATTCAGCTTCCTCAAAACTTCTTTTCTGGCCAGCGCCACGGCTCAATAGGCTAATCCTCCACCTAGTGGCGCCAGCACATCGGGTTCTAGTCCCAGTCAGGGCGCTGGATTCTGTCCCAGTTGCCCCTCTTCCAGGCCAGCTCTCTGCTGTGTCCCGGGAGTGCAGTGGAGGATGGTCCAAGTGCTTGGGCCCTGCACCCCATGGGAGACCAGGAGAAGCACCTGGCTCCTGCCATTGGATCAGTGCGGTGCGCTGGCCACAGTGCACCAGCCGTGGCGGCCATTGGAGGGTGAACCAATGGCAAAAGGAAGACCTTTCATCACTCTGTCTCTCTCTCTCACTATCCACTCTGCCTGCAAAAAAAAAAAAAAAAAAAAAAAAGAAAAAAGAAAAAAAAAACACTTCTTTTGTAACGCAGGCTAAGATTATGAAAAAGCAATTTTCAAAGGATGAAATACTGAAATACAAATGGCTAATAGACACATTAAAAGGCGCTCAGGATCACTACCCATCAGGGGAAAGGCAAATAAAATCTACAATGAAACTTTACCTCACTCCAGGTAGACGGCTATCATCGAAAAATAAAAAAAAATAGTAATAATAAATATTGATGAGGATGTGGAGAAAAAGGTACTGCCGGTGGGAATGTAACCTAGTACAACCATTATGGAAGTCAGTATGGAGATTCCTCAGAAATTGGTGAAAGATCTACCGTATGACCCAGCAACCCTACTCCAGGGAATTTACCCAAATGAAATGAAATCAGGATGTGAAAAATTTATGTGCACCCTGTGTTTCCTGCAGCTCCATTCTAAGCTAAGATATGGATCAAACTAGATGTTCATCAAAGGATGCCCATTTTAAAAATTTGTCATATATGCGTGATGGCATACTTCTCAGCCACAAAAAAAGGAAAGAAATTCTGCTTTTCACAACAAAATAGATACAATTGGAGGCCATTTTGTTAGGCGAAAAGGTCAGTCCCCCAAAGACAAATATCATATGCTTTCTCTGATTTGTCATAACTAACAAATAGAATACAAACAATGAAAAGTGTAGGAGGGAGATCTGATTATCACTTACAGCCCTTGTTTATACTCCTGAGGAACACAGGTATTTCTCCTTACTGCTTGCTGAATTCTTTATTTAGTGCAGGATTAAGCTTGATATTTAAAGTAAATTGAAAGTCTGTAGTTGCAAAAATTCAAAGAAAAATAAGAAAGGAAGGAGGAGGTAGTAAGGAAGGGAGAGTAGGGTGGAAGATATGTTTTTACACTGTATATGTGAAATACATGAAATTTGCTCCTCTTATATAAATTAATAAGTATTTTTATAACAGCAAAATGCATGCTTTTTCCAAATGTTTCACATGAAAACCGTTGCTCCTCCAGCTGGTGGGAAATTTCTCAGGATCTCACCTAACTGCTTAGTCCTTTGCTGCCTGAAACCATTCTCGGAATATGGAGGCTTAGTGTGAACACTTGTTGTCAGTCTAGGTTCACATTGATCTTTTCTCCTTATCATTGCTAGTAAAACAGTGTACACTTCAATTTGTTTTTAAAAAAAAAAAATTATTTATTTTAAAAGTCAGAGCTATACAGAGAGAGAAAGAGGCAAAGAGAGAGATCTTCCATCTGCTGGTTCACTCCCCAGTTGCTGCAATAGCCAGAGCTGCGCCGATCCAAAGCCAGGAGCCAGGAGCTTCTTCTGGGTCTCCCACGTGGGTACAGGGGCCCATGGGCTTGGGCTATCCTCTACTGCCTTCCCAGGCCATAGCAGAGAGCTGGATCAGGAGTGGAGAAGCCAGGACCCCGAACCGGCGTCCATATGGGATGCTGGCACTGCAGGCAGTGGCTTCGCCCACTAATCCACAGGGTGGCCCTGACAATTCAATTCTTTTTTTTTTTTTTTTTAATTAGAAAACTTTTGGATTATAGCAGCTTTTCCCCCCAATACCACCCTCCCACCCGCAAACCATCCCATCTCCTATTCCCTCTCCCATCCCATTCTTCAATTCTTAATATCAGTTTTGCTAAGATTTGTTGGTTGTCTAATTCTAACTGATTCGGTCATCTAACACAACTACAGTTCAGATTTATTTAAACCACAATGTCCAGCTTTTCTTCTGAGATTTCCTATAAAAAGAACTAGTTACTCTTTATCACTTTTATAGATTTGTGGTTAGTCATTAAATTTTATTTTCTTTCCTCATGTTTTGAGAAAGACAAAAAAGAATTAAAGTCAAGTAGTGGTCTCAGTGCCTGTGTTTGATTTTATCCGTCAGTACCTATCTCTTATTGGTGTTGCTGCACTAGCATCTTCCATGGCTCTCAGTGGGGGTTTCAGTTTCCTCTGTGAAAGGGGACAAACCAAAGAAACAGATAATTTTCCTTCAGAAGCCCTTACACCAAGCTTTTTCCTCTTTTCACAGCCTTTGTTATGACTGACAGAAAATAGATTGATCTGGTACTTTCCTTAACAGCTACAGTGTGCACAAACTTTGAACATCTGAATAAAATAAATGACAGAATGAATTAATAAGTAAATATATGAATATATAAATTAGCATAATTTCTGTCTGCAGACTGTTTTGATGTGTCCACAGAGATAATTGTATGATAGCATGGAAATTTAATGGAAATTTAGCACAGGAAACCAAATTAGGAATATAATGGAAACCAAGTATGTCTCTGTAGACAGGAATGCATGTAATGATCAAGGAGGGCACAGATGAGATTTTAATTTTTATCTGCCAATAATAAGAGGAAAATGTCATGTTTACGTAGGGCATGACAGCCACAAAAATAAAATCAACAGACATTAGAACCTGAACCGTGATAAGATACATATCTCCTTGGAAGGAAGAGACACCTATAGTCTCAAACACATACTTGCAATGTAATCACACTTACTATCGTTACTGGGTTGCTAAGTTATAGTTCAGGCTGCTGTAGTAAAATGCCATAGACAGACTGGCTTATAAACAATAGAAATTTATTTCTCAAACATCTGAACCCTGTGATGTTCACTGTCAAGGAGCCGACAGATTTGATGAGGGTTTGCTTTCTCATAGACAGAATCTTATCATTGTGAACTCACTTGGTGAAATCCCTTTTATATCAATAATACCACTCATGAATGCTCTATCCCCATGTCCTAATCACATCTCAGAGACGCCACCTTCTCATACCATCATATTGGTCATTTGGTCTCAACACATGAATTCTTGGGGGAGAAGGTGTATAAAATTCAGACTCAGTGCACACCTATACCAATGATATCAAGTAACTACTGCTGGTAAATATTTGTGCAAATTTTTGGGAGGGTAGGCTGGAAAGTGTCCATATATTCTTAAAGTGGTGTAGATGAAATATGAAACTTGTTTTCTTTATATAAATTAAAACAAACCAAAAAGTGCTATAATGTTTAGCTGCTGTAACTTTACAGCAGATTTTTCAACCTGGGAGATCAGCTATGAGATCCTATCAGGTGAGGCTGGCGCTGTGGCACGGTAGGTTAACCCTCGGCCTGCTGTGCCAAAATCCGCTATGGTCGTTGGTTCTAGTCCCGGCTGCTCCTCTTCCAATCCAGCTCTCTGCTATGGCCTGGGAAAGCAGTGGAGTATGGCCCAAGTGCGTGGGACCCTGAACTTGTGTGGAAGACCCAAAAGAAGCTCCTGGTTCCTGGCTTCAGATTGAGCCAGCTGTGGACATTGCTGTAATTTGGGAAGTGAACCAATGGATGGAAGACTTTTCTCCCTCTCATTCTCTGTAACTCTACCTCTCAAATAAATAAAATTAAAAAAAAAAATCCCATCAGTACATCAAGTCCAAAAGACTAGAATATCTACCTTATATTGCCCAGGACTGTGATTATGCTTACACAGAATGGTTCTGACATTTCAGTTTCCATAAGCACTCAAATGCTGCAAATAGAAAAGGAGGCCAAAACCTCCTCCTCCATCACTTTAGTGTCAACCATAACCTTATGCCTTCTTCCACCCTTCTTGTCTGAGCCCTAGTCTCAGGACTCACACATAAGGCACTTGGCAGACTGAGAAGGATCGTTGCCACTCTGGGACATAAACAAAACTTAGAAGTTAGCAGAAAATCTACTTTGTTTGGTCTATCAAAATTTAATCTTCAGCTCTGATAATTTATTTGCTAATCCTACTTTACTAAACTCTTGCAGAGGTCTTTAATCTGTAATGATATTTATATCAGTGCCTGCAAGCAGTGCTATAGTTAATGGTGTGTTGTCATTTCCATTACAAACTCCCTCTTGCAAGAGTAGCAGGAGAACCAAGAACCTGTGACTTTCCTAGCTAAGGGCACATTTCCGTGCTCTTCTAAATTACAGTATTAGCCAGAACATTTTTGTGCGGCAGTATTTTCAGACAATTTAGGAAATAGCTTTAAAGGGGAAAAAAGAAATCAAAACTCTATGAACTATCTTAATAATCAAATATCTGCAGATAAAATTCGTTTTATTTTCAAAGTTTTGCACATATTAAGCATGTATTTAAAAATAAGAAATATAGTTACAAACTATAAATCAGCTTATGCCATTATTGCACTTCTGAGATATTTTCTTTGGCATCTACCTTTGATTAAATATACAAAAATAATTTATAGGCATAAGGAAACTTTTATATTTTTGTTTTGCTCAAAAATTTTAAGCAAACTAATATAATATCTAGAAATGTATGCATGGATGAGAAGTATTGCTAACATATATTTTATGAAAAGCAATTTTGTAATGTAAACATTTGAAGGAGCTGATAATTATAATTGTAAAGTCATTGAAATGAATAAATATAACCATAATATTCTTCTCACTGAATAAATTATGTAGCTTAGTGCTTCATTGTGTTGTTACAGTCTTGCCTTGGTTAATGGAGCAGAATATGGAACCAGTGGTTCTGGTCTCTTATTGACTATACGGATATAGCTTCTGCTGAAAGATGGTTCTTAAGAGAATACTGTCCCCTTTGTAAAACTGAAATATTCCACAGTGAATGAGCACTAAGGAAAAAGTCCAACAAACACAGTGTTCGAAATAGCATTTAAAGTAAGTGACAGAAAGAAACTTATATCAGCCTGAAACATTACTTCTAAAATGTTGTCAAAAGGAGGGAATGTAACGTGTATGATTTTTCAACAGTGATTTTCCTTCATTATGCGATTCTGGGGAGGCTGGAGGACAGGCTGCTGGGACATTGGTTCATTGACATGGTTCTCCTGTCCGTTACCTCTGAAGTTCTCCTAGTCAGTGTGTCTGTGAAGATTCATGAAGCAAAACAGGCACATAACTTCACTAATACTTGGCTTTCTCTGAAACAAAATGCAAATTTCCTGTGAACGAGTCATCTTCAATCATTTATTTTATGATTATTTCTAACTCTTAAAATTACCTAAAACAAGACTTTGCTATTTTTTTTACTTTTTTTGCATCTTATTACATATATTCCTGTATATAAAACGAACACATTGAATACCATTTGAACTGCCATTGACAATTCAGTCAGAATTTAGATTATTCTCTTGTGATCTAATAAAGCAATATCCACAGGGAATATTGAGTTGCATAAGGCCATTTGCCATTACGATAAATGACCTTATACTGTGTTATGCTTGTGATCCTTATGTTCTGGTTTTGTGGATATTTTCCTTACTTTGCATGGATGCCTAGCTATAGTCTGGCATACTTTACTGTTCTCATTGAAACTGTTAGTCTTTGTTTCAATTTAATTTAATTTAACTCAATTTACTTTTATGCTATTTTACTTTTGTAAAAATCTTATTTTATTTTGTTTCCATTATATTCAACCCGGAAAAGGCTATTATAAATTCATGTAATGCAACATTCCGTAACTATGAAATCAAACATCAACTAGTTTTTTGGAAGTTTCATATGCATTTTAGAAGGTAGAAGATATCTACTAAAATTCCCTTATCCCTTTAATTAAAAAATAATAACTTGGATCCAGTAATTATAAAAATCTAAAAAATCTAATAACTAAGCTAATACTTACAATATAGAGGTCAAAAAAGTACTTTTCATGATAGCATTGCATTGGTAAATGTAGAAAATTATCACTGCATATGCATTTGCAGTTGTGAATTTAATGCTAGCTTATATATTATGAAGCTACATAGCTTACTATGTTTCAGAGGCTGTTCTTTTTGGAAAGTTTACATATCTTTTCATTTATTTCATTGATTTAAAAGTCATAGAGACATCATCCATCTATTCGTTCACTTCTCCACATGTCTTCAACAGCTGGGGCTATGCCAGGATAGCTATGTTGCCTATGTGATTGGAAGCAGAGCAGGAATTAGTACTAAGTAGTGCTTAATCACTGTACCAAATGATTGCCTCTATGAGATACTGTTCTTGTCATAAAGAATATTATGTGGATATTATTCTTTTACATTTCCTATTTTATATTCCCTAAATATATATTTGTGTTTCCTATATATATTTTAATGAGTATATATTGGCATAATAAGATTAAATGTATACTTGTACATATCTAAAATGGGTAGTGAACTTAAGAAAAGAATATACAAAAATTTAATAAGCAAAACTGTAAATACCAATAAGGCAACTGACAATTTGATTTTTGAGTAATATGAATAAGGCATAAGCACATAACCAAATGCTTACGATTTTCCCCAGGGAGGCACATCCCCTGCCGGTTGTCCATCAGTTTCAGAAGCTGAAAGGGTTAGAGTCCACAGCAGTTTAGATATTTCTGATCCTACATGAAGTAAACTTTTTGCTTTACTTTTTCAGGTGATGATGACTGAATACAATTTTTAAATTATTCTAGTGTCTTATAGTGCTATCATTCATTGACAGAACACACTAGCTGGATGGCTCCCTTTGTCCTGTTTATTCCTCACAGCCTCCCACCACTCTCTCCAAATCCACAATCTTGAGATTTCACAGTCCCAGTAAATTTTTTCCTTCAATCAATCCATACTTTGCTTGAAAAATTCATGGGAGTTTACTCAGTAGAAGAATCAAGAAGTCCAGTGATAATGAAGATACAAAAGGAATCTGTACATACTCTCCCACTGATGCTCACAAATCAAACACTTTTTTTTTTGTTTTATTTATACATTTAATTCTTAGATAACATAGTTAACTTACATTATAGACAAAAGCTTATCGGTTCCATAAATAATCAACAAACAAAAATTGAAAAGGACGTTTGAGCAAGAAAATACTCAAGGGCTATAAAAAATAATCAAATGAAAGGATGTTCAGCTTCACTGTCCTGTACTATTCTTAACTGTCTCAACATTCATGTTGTACAATCAACCAGTTGTCCCAAGAAATCAAACCAATAATAGGCCACGTATATTAAGTTATTACTTAAGTTACACATACATTATTACTCTTTCTCAACATTTGACACTTCCCTTGAAACCTTTGCTTCAAGGAAAAAAGTAACTATGTTGGTAGAAATAAGAATCTCAGTCATCAAAATTTAAGTATCAGTGGACTCTTCTCTCTGAGAAGAGATTTATATCCAAAGAGGGCACCAAAAAAAAAAAAAAAAAAAAAGGAAAGAAATAAGGTCTGAGATAAGTTCTGAAAACAAACAACAGAGGAGAGCAATATCGTTCTCCCATCAAGAGCTATGGGTGGTGCTGCCTCACCCTGGCCCAAGCTACCATGAAGAGTTAGGAAGCCCTAGAATAAAAATGGCTGCATGGACTGATATAATTCAAACAGATTATGTTGAGAAGTAGCTGACATTTCTGGCTCCTAATTTTATACCTGTACTTGGCTTTATGACTGTTCTAGTGTATAGTTCTATAAAGGACTAGTCAGTGCTTCAGTTTGATCGATAATTCAGTCATAAGCTTTAATGTCTACCAACATTCTTCCTTCTTCCCGAGACTGTGAACTCTCCATAGGTGCCAAAAATAAAAGTATAAAACCAGTCACCTTATCATAAGAGGAAAAGAGAATTCATTAGATGAAAAATAGCACATTATAGCAAAGAATATTATACTGATTTTGAAGTACTTTGGGTTTCATATTTCCAGTTGCTTGGATTCTGGTGAAGATAAGATGGTTTCAGATATTTCTCTTCTCTGTTACCCCTACCTTGTCTTTCTCACAGACAGTTAGAAAAGAAAACTCAAAACAGTATATAATTGAAAAATAAGGGGCCAAGGCCTAGATTAATTTTTATGTCTTGGATTTTATAAATTCTTTGAGATACAGCACAAAGAAAGGCCAACATGCGCCCTGGACTCATGTTTGTTTACAAATGAAGGGATGAGAGAAGCAGAGAGAAACTCAGTTTAATATGCAAGAGGGCCTCTGATCAAGTCATGGCCTAGCGGAAGATGAAGAAAATGCTAAAATCCAAAGTGGTCCATCAGTTATCTAAAAAGATGGCCTGTGGGAACAGCAAACTTTCTTTCTCTTTTCCATGATTCAGGTCAAATTCAGTTGCCATGGTTACACAGGTCTTCCTTCCCATGTGGGACAAAGGGCAAATGAATATAAGTGACATAGGGGACCATCCAGAAGAAAATAGTCTCTTCTTTGGGAACTAACTCTAGTCCCTTATTCTATGAAGTAGACTTTAGATGTGCATTCATGTCTTCGAGAGGAAAGTTGGTGGTTCAGAGAAGTCATTTCAGCCTTGAGGCCTACTTCTCATTTATTTGCCAGAATCCTCAAGGTATGTGAATGGCCGGTGGCTGAAGCACATTAGGAAGAAATAGGTCATACTAGCTCTTCTATTTTCTTTGCTCAAGGATCCTGCTGGCTAAGCAATCTCCTATGCCAAGACAACCAGTCATACATAGAGAAAGAGTCTTTATGAGGGAGGAGAGGAAAGAGCACAGTGTATCTGAGGTGTTTCACCTGAACTAATGAGGAGAAAAAAGCCTTAGCTCAGTTGTCTTGCTTTGTTGAGCTTTCCTGCAGCGGATTCCTCAATGTTAGCCTAAGCAGTTTATTTTGTTTAATTATCTAGTTACATTACAAAGTGCGATGACTTTACTCAAAATTGCACTTAAATATTACCTTCAGAAGTGTTATTTACTATGTTCACGAAAGAGTTTGCTTTGTAGGTTTTATAATATTCATAGAGAATGATGTATGCTTGTTTGAATTTAATTTAGACTGAAGGAGTAGATAAAAGGAGAGGTTGGCAAAACCCATAGGATAGCATTAAGAAAATGAAGCAGAATAATGCAGCTAAAGAAATGCAAATCTTTCAAAGTCCATTAGTACTGTTAATAGAGAAAGAGTAGGAAAAGCATCAGCTGCCTGACGAGGGTAAATAGGCTGCAATTCACCCAGAAACAGAGTGCTCAGCCTTTGACTAGGTTTTCTGAGATTTCTCAGGGCAAGAAAAGTGCTTGAGTCAGTTTGCACTGTTAGAACCTAGTGCCATAGACTTGGTGGCTCATAAATAACAGAAATTTGTTCTACACAGTGCAAAAGGCTGGAAGTCTGAAATCAAAAGGTCAGTGTGAGTGGGTTCTGGTGAGAGGTACCCCTGGGTTACAGAGGACATCCTGTTGTATCCTCACATGACAAAAGGAAAGACAGAGCTCTTTGAGGTGGCACTTATCAGGACTTAATTCCATCATCAAGATTCCACCCTCTTGACTCCTAAGTGTCTCCTGAAGGTGACACTAATTACTATTCCACCACATTGAGAGTTAGAGTTCAACATACACATTTTTGAAGATATACAAAAATTCATTCTATCACATAAACCTTCATCAAAGGTTTTAATTAATTTATGTTTTTTGCTAAGAAAAATAAAAATAAATTAGGGTTTTCTGTAACTGAGCCATAACTGATGATAAAACTGTGGCTATAGTTTGCTGCAGACAATTTGACTGAAGGACCAGGTCACAGAGATTGATAGCTGTTGGATTTTCTTTTTTTGAAGATATGTTGCAGTCTACATTATGTTTCAAAGAAAATTCACATCTAAGTGTTCTAAAACTCTCAGAATATAAGTAGCATAAAATTTTAACTACTCACTGTAGTCAAGTGTCGCTCCCCCTCTTCACGGAGGAACGACACTAAACCCTGCCTAGGCTTCACATCCGAATCACGGCACCATTATGTCGCTCCCCCTCTTTGCGGAGGAACGACACAGGACCCTGCGTTGTTCTTTCATCTGCTCGGCCCTCCCCGGGTTTGCTGCTGGTTCTTCCCGGGTTGGCTACCGTCCTTCCACCTCCGTGGAAGGGCGGTTCCCCCTGCCACTTTCCCCACTTCCGCGGGGGAGCGGCACACCGCCTGCCGGCTCTCTCGGGGGCTGCTCAGATGTTCCTCAGGTGTTCCCCTTAGATGTTCCTGGTGCATGTTGTCTCTCTCCTCCTTTATAGTCCTCTTCCACCAATCCCAACTCTGCTACCCACACGCCGAGTACGCTGCTCTCCTCCAATCAGGAGCAGGTCCTACAGTTTATTGGTTGAACTGGAGGCAGCTGTGTAGAAGCTGTTTCCTCCTCTCCCAGCGCCATATTGTGGGAGAGCAGATGCATAGAATAAGTCTTAATTCAAGTAACAGTCTAGTCCGAGTTGCTCCCCACAGTCAAGTCTCTTGTTCTGTGTGTGAGAGTGGATATTTTTTTCTACTGGAGCATTTCTTTGGAAAAATGGAAAAAGGAGTTGAGTGATTCTTCTGTACAACAAAATAAAAATAATCTCTCACATTCACATTATCAATCAATGCAGGCATTAAAATAGGGTGTAAGAAGACATCTGATCATCCTTTTGGTCAGATCTTGTTCACTAAATACAGTTGTGAGAGACTAATCTATCTTATTTGCCTGAGTCTCAAGTTGACCAAATGTGTTAAATGTCCAGATTTGTAAAAGCAACGTGGCAATGAAAAGTTAAAAAGCAGTAGGAAAGTAGGCATCACCTTAGGTTCACTATTTAAATTGAGGACAGAGAGCATATGCACGTGGAAATAAACGCCAGCATTATTCCATCTCTCCTGACACAAAAATGAGTACATATGTGCTAATGGGATACTTACGTGGCCTTCTCAACCTACTTCCTAACTTCCTAATAGTAATTTTGTCAGTGACTTTGACATTAAAAACAAAGTGGTTAAATAAGAATTTGCTCAACTGAACAAGTTCTTTTGCTTGTTTCCTTTTTACAGCAGTCTATTAGCACATTTAGGTAAGATTATTCTATTACATTATGAAGTGTTTGCTGTCTGTTGTGTTGAAGATGGCTATTATTCTTCTCTTGCATCGCAGGTAATGTTGACAAAAGTATTTATGTAGCTGTCCTTATAATCTTCTGGTGAAGATGAGCAGTCTCCCTTGTATGGTCTGCACATATTATGCAAAACAGAATCTCTGTTTCCTTCTACTCCCTTGCCCATCACTTATATTACAATAGAGACTAGCTCTGGGATGAGCCCTAGGTAAAGCACTCCAAAATTAGCAACTATATTTGGAACTTAACTGACATCAAGGAATTTTTATTTTCTCAAATCCTTTTCTCCTATCCTTATGTTACACTAATGACTAAATAGCTGATAACTAGTTAAAGTTGTGTTTTACAATTGAATTTTCCAAATAATATTATGAAGTATTAAGGTAAGCTGAAGTCATATAGGCAGAAGAGTTTAAGAAAAGCTGCTAAAGTTACTATTTCTTCCTTTTGGAGAATCATAGTACACAAGTGCATATCACAGGAACTGAACAGTCCTGCAATAAAGAAATTTGTTTACCTTCATTTAGCCTATTGTTCTACCCAAATGTGAGCCAATATATAGCAATTATGTATTGCAAAGTTTCTGCTAGGTTTAAGCATTAATCCATGAAATAGAATTAGAGAATGAATACGATAATCCTTCAGGTGGGAGATGGCTTTTCTCTATAATAGAGAAGAATGGAACGAAAGTGAGATAAGTGATGGTGACTTACTTGATCCATTTTATGTTGTTATCCATAGGAATTCATTTCATGTATTTCTGTCCATGACCAAGGAGCTGGCATCTGGTGAGGGCTTTTGTGCTGTATCATCCCATCATTGAAGGTGGAAGGGCAAGAGAGTGTCTGCATGAGGGAACAAAGTCACTTTTAGAGGGACAAACTCACTTTAGAGCAAACTCACTCTTGATAGCAAATCCATCTCCATGACAGCAACCTATTCACCCCTTAGGAATCATATCTCACATTGAGGACTAAGCTTCCAACACCCGAACTTTGGAGGACCTATTCAAACCACAACACTAGTAAACCAGCTGTTCTTTGTCCTGACTACCTAAAGGTCGACAAAATACATTTGTAATTGCATCACGGCCCAGAAAGTAACCAGGTAGTCATTATAGAGGGTCATTGCAAACAGTGACCCTTATTATATAAAATTGAAAAACAGGGGGGCATCAAAAGTTATTATTGATGATTGTTTAAATACAACCCACTCTTACACAAAGACAAATATCTCTGCAGGGGAGTCAGTTCTAAAGGGAGGGACTAAGATAAAATGGAATGAGTTTAGGATTTGAGATGTGTACAGAAAAATTCGGAAGTATTTATTTATATAAAAACGATAATTAAAACTGCTTTGCAAGTAAAATCAAAGCTATGAAAATCACTTGGCCAATGCACAAAATTTTTATTCCTAAATGAAAATACTTAAATTTTTCATTACTTATAAATTTGGAAGGCAAGACAACAGATAGGAAGGGAGTGACCGAGACAGAGACAGAGAAAGGAGGAGAAAAAAAAAATCTTCCATTCACTGGTTCACTTCTCAAGTGGTTGCAACAGCCAGGTACGGCCACAGCAAAACTAGGAGCAAGGAATTCAATTCTTGTCTCCCACATGTGTCGTAGAACCGAAGTACCTGGGCTGTCACTTACCTTTGCAGACATATTAGCCAGTAACTGGATCCAAAACAATGGAGCAGTCAGCCCTTGAACAGGCATTCAAAAATGGGATGAGCTATCACAAGTGGAAGGTTAACATGCTGTTCCACAATGCTGGCTCTGAATAGTTTGTTTTTGACACAATAACTTAAGCTAAAAATTTTATCCCACTATAACTATTAGATGTATAATTTGAACCATCCTCCAAGTTCAGTCCAGACACTGGAGCACAGGTAATATCTGCTATGAAAATGTTCCGGGCCAGCACCACGGCTCAATAGGCTAATCCTTCACCTGCGGCTCCAGCACATCGGGTTCTAGTCCTGGTCAGGGCGCCGGATTCTGTCCTGGTTGCCCCTCTTCCAGGCCAGCTCTCTGCTGTGGCCCGGGAGGGTAGTGGAGGATGGCCCAAGTCCTTGGGCCCTGCACCCCATGGGAGACCAGGAGAAGTACTTTGCTCCTGGCTCCTGGCTTCAGATCAACGTGGTATGCCAGCCGCAGCGCGCCAGCCGCAGTGGCCACTGCGGGGTGAACCAACGGAAAAGGAAGACCTTTCTCTCTGTCTTTCACTGTCCACTCTGCCTGTAAAAAATAAATAAATAAATAAATAAATAGAAAATGTTCCTATGACAATCTTTTCATCACATTGTCCCTCTAAAAATCTACAATTTACATGAGAGTTAAGTATTTTTTAATGCTCAACAATCATTTCTTCATTTTCTTCTACAGGTTGCACTAAAATATAAGTTGTCATTCTTTTAAACTTAAGAAAGTTACATTTAGGAGGGGGATTTGTAGTCACTTAATTGGAGAAGTGAAACTTAAATTCCTTACTCACAGATAAAGCCTCAGGCACAATTAAATAGGGGCTAACAAAGAAAACAATGAATAAGAGATTTGTGTGTGGCACAGGGAGAGAATTACTACCAGCAACTCACGGGGGAGGGGTGTTTTAGACATTTATATTTTATATATGATGCCCTCTAACAACACCAACTCACCTGCAGCTAATTTTTATCAGAGTCAGAAAGACAGATGCTTCTGTCAACTATAGAAAACCTATTGGCCACAGTAAGATCTGTACCAAAATGAATGGAACTGCCTGATCTAGACAAGGAAAAGATACGGAGAGAGGGAATATGCATTGCCTCTCACTGTGCACTCAGGAAAGAAGGTTATTAATGCGGAGTTACTGGCAGAGCAAAGATTAGACCCTCAGTCTCCTGGTTTCTGGTCAGATTATTTTCTTCAAACAATTCAAACTTTCAATATTTAGCCCCAAACTACCATTCTACCTCTTTATGATTCACCTTTATAAAATCTTGTTTGCATATGTTAATCATTTTTAATTTTTGCACACTTACTGTGTAGACTTTCTTTCTTTAAGTGTTTAACTTGTCATCTCTTTCTTCTGAGAAATACAATAATAAGTATATCACTATCCTTAAGGTATTTAACATTCCGGAAATCTTAAATGGATTTTGATGTCCAATGCCAGGTCTTTTCCTTGATGAATTATATTTGTATGGAAATTTGGGACAAAAAAAGAATTTTCCTTGAAGAAAAGAGCATATATTTGAATAAGTTAGGATTATTAAGACAGAATTATTTAGAAAACAGGAATATTATCATCTCTCTTAGCATTATCTTGATTATTTTTACTGTGATAATATTGAGAGCTCATTTGAAAGTGCACAAATTTTATACTTTTATGAATCCCACATGATGCCAAAATTTTTTTTAAGATTTGTTTATTTATTTGAAAGGCAGTTACAGAGAGGCAGAAGCAGAGAGAGAAAGAGTGAGAGTGAGAGAGAGTGAGAGACTGATTTTCCATCTGCTGGTTCATACCCCAGATGACTGCAATGCCCAGAGCTAATCCAATCTGAAGCCAGTAACCAGGAGCTTCCTATGGTCTCCCATGTGGGTGCAGGGGCCCAAGGATTCCAGCCATCCTCCACTGCCTTCCCAGGCAAGAGCAGAGAGCTGGATATGAAGTGCAGCAGTTGGAATTCAAAACAGCACCCATATGGGATGTCAACACTATAGGCGGCAACTTCACCCGCTTTGCCACAGTGCCAGCCCTTGCCAAATTTTTATCTACTAAATCTTAGCAGAGTTTGATATTTTATTGACTAACACAAAGCACTAAATGTGTTTATCAATTTTTTATTCCTTTGTTATTCTAACACATTTAAGCTTTTTTGAAATTTTGTCTACTGTCAATTAAAGCATGGGTCCTTTAATATAGATAGTTTTTTATAAAAACAGTAGTTAAGATAGTACTTGGGACACCACATTCCATTTAAGATTTCAGAAATGTTACCTGAGTTCCAGTGGAAGCTTTGCTTTCTATTCCAGCTTCCTGCTTTTGCAAACCCTGAGAGCAGGAGGTGATGGCTCTAAGAGTTGGATCTGTGTCATCCACACAGGACCTGGATGGAATTCCCTGTTTCTGGTTTTGTCCTGGCCCAGTCCTATGTATTCCAGGCACTTGGAAAGTGAACAAAGGAATTGCAGATCTCTCTCCCTCTGTTTCAAATAAAGTGAAAGTAAGTAAAAAGTAAATTTAGAACACAATAAAAGTCATAAGTGATTTTCTTTACAATCATCAATGATAAAAAAGACTGAAATAACAACAGCGATAAAATAAAAATAGTTAAAATATGCTTCTGTGCAGCCATAGTAAAGAACTACAATATTACCATTGAGAACACTATGTTCCTCTTGAGAACCCAGGTGTAATGGGTTTGACTATGGTTTCCTAGAATCTAATATGACTTTCATACCTTCTAAAACCATTCCATAGTGTTGGTTTTAATTTTTCACCACTATTTCTGAGATTGTGCAGCTGCAGCTGGAGGCAAAACAATAGTTCAGCTTTTTAGCATCTATTTCCTGATTTAGAATCAACAGGGAAATAATTGTCAAGACTTGAAATGGAATGCATGCAGTAGTTTTACATTTAAAAATTAATAGGAAGCTGTTTAATTCGAACACTTAGAGGTGCTTATTTTAAAAAGCAACACTTTAGCATTTCTCTGGGGAAATTATTAAATTTGAGTTTAAAGATTTTATAGACTGACTGTAATTTATAATAAACATTTTAATTTTTTATTTGTGATTTCAATATAAGCATATAGTTAAAAAGAATCCTATAGAATATGTATACTTATATAATTATGTAAGTGAACCATGACAAATGGTCAAAACAACAAAATTATGAAATTTTGAAAGGAAATAAACATTTTCCTAAAAAACGCTAATGGTTCATACTATGTTTGAAAGTCATGCAATTTCATTTCTTTGTTAGATAGTCATGAAAAGAGTAAGAACAACAGATAACACTTAAAATAAAATTTGTACTTTAAATAATCTTCCAAGTATAAGTCTTCTGAGATTTTGGAAAGTAATATAGGGCAAGGGCTACATAGTTCCAAACAAAGTGTTGAAAAGGAAACAACAAAAGCTGTTTGCTTTAAACTGTTGAACAAGTAGATCTACTTGATTTCCACATATGCTCAAGCTAATATCAGTTAAACAAAACCGTGATTTTTTTCCTTGGAAGATGCAAATATTGCACAGATTTTATTTATATTTATAAGTAAACAAATAGCTAATATATAATAAATAAAATATGCTAGAAACAGAGTGAGTGGTTCATATGGATCACAACATCTAATTTTTACAACATTCTTCTCTAGTCTGTTACTTTAGCTTACACAAGAAAGATGAAGCATGAAAGACTGATACGAGGCAGGCACTTTAGCATAGTAGGTTAAGCCTCTGCATTCATCGCTGGCATCTCAAACAGATGCTGGTTCACATCCCATTTGCTCCACTTTCAATCCAGCTCCCTGCTAATGGCCTGAGAGAGCAGTAGAAGATGGTCCCGTACCCACGTGGGAGACCCAGATGAAGTTCCCGGCTCCTGGCTTTGGATTGGCCTAGCCTCAGCCGTTGTGGCCAATTGGGGAGTGAGCCAGTGGATGGGAGAACTTTGTGTCTCTCCCTCTGTCAGTAAGTATGCCTCTGAAATAAATAAATAAATAAAAGATTGATACAATTAATATTGGAAGAATTCTAAATATGCTTTCTGTGTTTTCAAAAAGGCAGTGTAAAGTTAAATTAGCTTGAATAGGAACAGAAATTAAATGCAGACTATTATAATGTGATTTAATGGTAAGCAGTGATAAGAGGTGGGTAGCTGGTATAGTGGTTAAGACACTAGTTGAGCACCTGGTTTGAGTTGGATCCTCTGCTTCGCTTCCAATCCAGTTTCCTGCTAATGTGCATCCTGGGGAGCAGTAGATCATGACCCAAGTACTTGGGTCCCTGCCACCCACATGGAAAACCCAGATTGCCATGGACTCAATTTGGGCCGCTGGCTTTGGCCTGGCCCATCCCTGGCTGTTATAGGTTACTAGGAGTAAAGCAGTGGAGTAAAGAAAACAAACAAACAAACAACAACAACAACAACAAAAAAAACGAAAACCAAAAAACACTTAGTAGTAAAGATATGTCTTGGTCTCTGGTCTCTGTTTCTGTCCTTTATTTATTTTATTACCTTTCAAATAAAATGGAAAAAAATGTAAAGGTGTTACCCTTTCTTTCATATATTACCTGAACTTTAAAAATGCCCATGAGCTTAGAGCTCATGTTGATGAGTGATATACTCTAGTATCCCAAGTATTTTTAACATTTATTTATTTATTTGAAGGGTTGAGTCAGAGAGAGAGAGAGAGAGAGAGAGAGAGAGAGAGAGAGATCTTCCATCTAGTGGTGTATTCCCCAAATGGCCACAATGGCAAGGGTTGGGCCAGGATAAAGCCAGAGGCCAGGAACCCATCTGAATCTCTTGTATGGGCATCAAGGGCCCAAGCACCTGAGCTATCTTCCATTGCTTTCCCAAGTACATTAGCAAGGAACTGGGTCAGAGTTGGAGCAGCTGGGACTTGAACCAGTGGGGCTATAGGATGCCAGGGCAGGCTGTGGCTTATCTCACTGTGCTACAATGCCACCTGCCCCCAATTCCAAACACATTTTTTTAAAGTTTTCATAGTTTTGGCTACTCTTTGCCTTTTTTTTTTATTTTCTCTTATTTCCAACACCACGTGAGATGTTTGCTATCTCTTATCTTTTGATATTTGGGCTTGTTTAAAACATTTGTCACCAAAGTGTTAAGCTAAATATTCAAGCAATTTAAAGAAAATTTCATTTCTAACATCTTTACTATTTTTAAAGCCACAATATAGAATGCTAATGCAAAAGTTTTTTGACATAATAAATTAAATCCAGTTCACTCCAACTGTATGACATAGATAGTACCATTAAGAAAGTCATCTATAAATGCACATACATATAAATCACTATTCCAAATGGATTATTCCAAACTCAGAGGCTTCTATATAGCGTATGAAACAATAGAATGAAGAGACAGCATACATAATGGAAGAAAAAATTGCAAACTGTTTATTCAATCCAGTATTACTATCCAGAATACATCAGTAACTTAAAAATCTAAAAAAAAAAAAGTCCAATCAAGAAATTGGCAAAGAGGCTGAATAGATAATTTTCAAAAGAAGAAATACAAAGTATCAACAAATATATAAAAAATGCTCAATATTGCCAGCCATCAGAGAAACACAAGTCAAAAATCACAATTATATATCACTCTGTTAGAATGACTATTACCAGTAACAAATACTGGTGAGGATGTAGAGAAAGGGGTTTTTATACACTGCTGGTGGGAATGTAAATTAGTGCAGCCACTATGGAATACCATATGGATTTTCCTTCAAAAACTGTAAATAGAGATGATGTACAAATCGCGATCCCATAATAGGCATGCATCCAAAAGACCTGAAATCATTGTATCAAAGAGACCTGCTCCACCAAGATAATGCACTGTGCACAATAGCCACAATATGGAATCTACCAAGGTGTCCATCATCTGATGAGTAGACAAAGAAAATATGGTATATATTCACGATAGAATATCATTTAGTGACAAAAAGTAAATTCTGTCATTTGACATAAAATTAATGTAACTGGAGAACATTATGCTAAATAAAATAAGCCAGATACAGAGAGACAAATACCACATTCTTTTCATCAGACACAGATGTAAAAAAAAATCTAAAAACGTAATCATGGTTACTAGGAGCTGGAGGGAATAGAAGGAGTTTGGATGATGAGTATCAAATCATAGTTAGGTCAAAGGAATAAGTTCCTAGTGTTACACAGCATAGCGGGAAGGATATATAGTTCATAATAACCTAGTATATATTGTATCTACAAATAGTAGAAAGAAGTCCCAAGCCTACAATCATAATCTCAAAGAAGGGGGAAATTTAGTTGCCCTGTTTTGTTATACATGCATTTAAATGTTGCACTTGTAGTTCATAAATATGTGCATAGTGCAGGCTTTTGGCCTAGCAGTTAAGGTTCCAGTTTAAACACTTGTGTTCCATATGCAATGCCTGTGTTTAAAGCCCACCTTCAGCTCCAGACTTTATCATTCTGCTAGCATGCACCCAGGGAGGCAGTGCTGTTGTCTCAAGTAATTGCATGTGGGAGACCTAGATTGGATTCCTGGATCCCTGCTTCTGCTTTGGCCCGGTCCCATCATCACAGGCAATTGGACGGTGAATTGCATGAGTAAGAGGTCATTCTCCCTTTCTGCCTGACTCAAATAAATAAATAAAATATTTTTCAAAATTGAATTTAGTTAAACCAATTCCTTCCCAAGTGCTTTGTTCAAATGTTTTTAGTTATTCTAGTTCCTATGCTTCACCTTTAAAAATAATATTGTCGGAGCCGGCACTATAGTGCAGTTGTGTTAACACCCTGGCCTAAAGTGCTGGCATCCCATATGGAGGCCAGTTCCAAACCCGGCTGCTCCACTTCCAGTCCTGCTCTCTGCTGTGGCCTGGGAAGGCAGTGGAGGATGGCCCAGGTCCTTGGGCCCCTGCACCCTCGTGGGAGACCCAGAAGAAGCTGCTGGCTCCTGGCTTCAGATTGGTGCAGCTCCAGCCTTTTTGACCAATTGGAGAGTGAACCATCGGATGGAAGATCTCTCTCTCTCTTTCTCTCTCTGTCTCTACCTCTCCTCTCTCTGTGTAACTCTTTCAAATAAATGAATAAATCATTAAAAAATTAATAATACTGTATCACTATAAAACATACAGATAGGAATTGTATTACCTTTTTATCTAAGTTTGGGGGGATCTGGTGTACATGCTCAATTAAATCTTCAATCTATAATTCTAGTAGAGCCCCCATTTACATAGATTTCCCTTGATTTGTATTGTGAAAATTATGTGTGACTTTTGTAGTGTTTAGCGCACATGTTTTATATATAACATGATTTTGCTAGCATCTATGTTTTGTTAGATTCATATTTTTCCCCAGAAAAGTTTTATTTAAGGTCTACAAACTTCATGCATTTCATAAATTCAGCTTTAGGAATATAGTGATTCTTCCCACCATAGCCAGCTTCCCACCTACCCTCCCACCCCATTCCTCCTCCCTCTCCTCTTCCCATTCTTACTTTTTTACTAAGATTGATTTTTAATTAACTTTATACACATACGGTTAACTCTATACTAAGAGTTCAACAAACTGTGAGAAAAAAACTGTTTTTCAACAGTGGAGACATGGGCTGTTCAAAGTCATCACATCTCAAAGCGTTAATTTCACTTCTATGGATTATCTTTTAGGTACTCTATTGGTTACCACAGATCAGTGAGAACACATAATTGTCCTTTTGGGACTGGCTTATTTCAGTAAGTATAATGTTTTCCAGTTGCATCCATTTTGTTGAAAATGGCAGGATTTAATTTTTTTTTTACTGCTGTGTAGTATTCTATGGTGTACATATCCCATACACTCCATTTAACTCACACTGTCTACTTTCTTTCATATATTTTTGGATTCCATTTGGTAATATTTTGTTACGAACTTTATATCTTTGAGATATATTGGTTTGTAATTTTAATATTTTGTGTTATCTTTGCCTTGTTTGGTGTCAGGGTAACACTGACTACAGAGAGTAAGAAGGGAATAGTTCCTCATTTCTATTTTCTCTGAATTATTTCATAAAATTGGCACGATTTCATTTCTAAATATTTAGTAGGATCTTTCAGTGAAATAAACAAAGCCTAGTGTTAACTGTTTTTCAGGAAATTCTACTTCTATATTAATTATAGTGCAATTTAAACATATTCTATGAGTGTGGGAGCATGTAACTTTTAAGAAATTCACCTCAACTATCAAAATTGTGTTTTCAGATTTTTCATATTATTAGCTAACTATATCCTTAGTAGTTTAAGGATAGAGATAGTAGTCAAATGATCTGTAGTCAAATTTCCTACTTCATCCCTGATATAAGTAATTAGTGTCTTATCTTTATTTTTGTCAATCTGAAAAATTTATAATATCCTTGGCTTTTCAATGAACCAAATTATTGTGCCATCAGTTTTCTGAGCATTTTGGTTTATCTACACTGCTTTTCAGTTTATGTCTTCATTTAGCTCTTTTAGTTGTTGCTGTAGTTGTACTACACACATACACAAACAGACAGAAAGACACAAAATTTATGATAGTTTATAGGTGTTAACATTTCACAAGTTTAAGTTTAAAGAAGCTCAACCTATTTTTATATGCTACTTTTCTTCCCAGTTTATAAGATAGTAATTTTAAATATTTTCACTATAAACACTGAAGAGCATATTACACAGTACTAGAAATTTTCCTCTAACTGGCAAATACAATTGATAAAACTCAAGAAGAGAAGGAAATCATTTTACATTCACTCTTATTTTTTTTGTCCTTTCTTCCTTTTTAAGTATCCCACATTTGTCCCTCTAAGCCTTTTCTTTTGTTCTGAAATGCCTTAAACAATTCTATTTGAGAAGGTCTGCTATTGACACAATCTGTTTACCTTCAAATAAGAAGGGACTGATTTACCTTTAATCCATGAAGGATGGTTTTTATGGACATAGAATTCTAGGGTGGTCACTCTTTGTCTTAGGAAGACCTCTTTGGCTTTCCCCTCTGAAATGCAATGTTTCTTTTAGCTGTCTTTCAAGAAATTTTTTGTTTAATTTACAAAAATTTGTCTATGATGTCTTGAAGTTAATTTCTTTGATCCTTATTTTATATGGAGTTTACTAATCCTTTTTAAAATTAGGAATAAGCCTTTTGCACACTTAGAATTAAAATAAGCCTTATTTTTTCTAAGACATTTCCCCCCATTTTTTCCTCCTTTCATTCTGGAATATAACAACATGTATATTAATTATTTTGTTATAACACCATATGATACTAAACTCTGTTCTCTTCTCACTTCGTTAAATTTTATTTCCTTTCTCTTGTTCAGATTTGATATTTTCTAGGAGACTAATAGGGTTCCTGTCATTGCTGGGTTTCATTGGGTTTCTGGTAGCTTCTACTGATATCACCATGGCTAGTAAAAATGTCATATTTCTTCTTTTGTGGCCACTACTGGTAATGGTTCATAAACCTCATATTTTACTTCTAGCCTCTGCCATTATTTGTGGTGTTATGTAAGACACATGCACAGTTAACGTAACTTTCACTTCAATATGTCTTACAGTGCAATTTGTAATTTCTTTCCAAAACATTGCAGATATGAAATGATTAAGTCTTCTGTTTTTAGGCAAGCATACAGGGAGCTTACCAATAAAATAAAGTGAGGTTGGAAAAACAAGGTAGGGTCTACTAATTAATGTCCTACCTTGGTAGTCAAAAGAAAAATCAATACTAACTGCCAGTTTTTTCCAACCCAAGTCTCAGTCTTCAAGGTACACAATCTGAAACTGGCACTGTGGTGTGGAGAGTTAAAGCCAAGGCCTGGCGTGCCAGCATCCCATGTAGAGAATGAAGAGGTTAGCCAGGACTTTGGGCTCATGCACCCTCATGGGAGACACAGGAAAGGCTCCTGGCTTCTGGCTTTGGATTGGCTCAGCTCTGGCCATTGCAGCCATTTGGGGAGTGAACCATCCGATGGAAGACCTCTTTCTCTCTGTATCTGTAACTCTTTCAAAAAAAAAAAAAAAAAAAAAAAAGATACACAAATTCTGTCGACTCACCAGAAAGAGGGAAACTATTGGTTAAGTATCTATGTAACAATAGAAAGACCTAAGTGTCCTAATAAAAAGTACTCAGAAATCTGAATGTTCTTGCTAAAGTGATTTTATCACTAACTGCATGACAAATCCATATGAATTAAAATGTCTATTGTTTCAGCACTTTTTAAAAAACCTTTTCTATAATTCCTTTTGTTACCAATAGACCAAAAATGACAACAAAATCCACATACAGTATAAATTTAAATACTGTATTTCCATTTTTGAAAGGTGATGTTCTTTAAACATTTTCTTGTTAATATTTTACAGGAAATTTTATGAAAAACAAAAATGATAATTTTGTGTTGAAAAATGCATTCTTCAGATAAAAATTGTGAAAGTAATTGTCGCTCCCCCTCTTTGCGGAGGAAAGGCACAGGACCCTGCACTGTTCTTTTGTCTGCTCGGCTCTTCCCGGGTTTGCTGCTGGTCCTTCCCAGGTTGGCTGCCGACCCTTCCACCTCCGTGGAAGGGCAGCTCCCCCTGCCGCTTTCCCCACTTCCGCGGGGGAGCGGCACACCGCTGGCCGGTTCTCTGGTTCTCTCGGGGGCTGCTCAGATGTTATCCGGATGCTCCCCTTAGATGTTCCTGGTGCATGTTGTCTCTCTCCTCCTTCATAGTCCTCTTCCACCAATCCCAACTCTGCTACCCACACTCCAAGTACGCTGCTCTCCTCCAATCAGGAGCAGGATCAGCTCCTGCAGGTTATTGGTCAAACTGGAGGCAGCTGTGTAGAAGATGTTTACTCCTCTCCCAGCGCCATATTGAGGGAGAGCAGAAGCATAGAATAAGTCTTAATTCCAGTAACAGTCTAATCCGAGTTGCCTCCCACAGTAATCGACACAGAAACAGCAATTTCAGCTCTTTAATATAGGGGCTATCATGTGCATAGCTGGTAAAGCTGTCACGTGTGATGCCTGCATCCCATATTGGCACTGGTTTGAATCCCAGCTGCTGCACTTCCAATACTGCTCCCTTTTAAACACCTGAAAAAGGCCGGCGCCGTGGCTCAATAGGCTAATCCTCCACCTTGCGGCGCCGGCACACCGGGTTCTAGTCCCGGTTGGGGCGCCGGATTCTGTCCCGGTTGCCCCTCTTCCAGGCCAGCTCTCTGCTATGGCCAGGGAGTGCAGTGGAGGATGGCCCAGGTGCTTGGGCCCTGCACCCCATGGGAGACCAGGAAAAAGCACCTGGCTCCTGGCTCCTGCCAGGATCAGCGCGGTGCGCCGGCTGCAGCGGCGGCCATTGGAGGGTGAACCAACGGCAAAGGAAGACCTTTCTCTCTCTGTCTCTCTCTCTCACTGTCCACTCTGCCTGTCAAAAAAAAAAAAAAAAAAAAAAAAAAAAAAACACCTGAAAAAATTAGCAGAAGATGGCCCAAGTACTTGGGCCCTTGTAAGAATTTGGGACACCTAGAAGCTTCTGACTCCTGGCCCAGCTCCAGCCACGGAGACTAACCATTTGGGAAGTGATCCAGCAGATGGAAGATATCTCTCTCTGTCTTCTTCTCTCTCTCCCAGTCTATAATTCTGACCTTAAAATAAATAAAGATTTTTTTAAACTTTAATTTAATGAATATAAATTTCCAAAGTACAGAATATGGATTACAATGGCTTCCCCCCCATAACGTCCCTCCCACCCGGAATCCTCCCCTTTCCCACTCCCTCTCCCCTTCCATTCACATCAAGATTCATTTTCGTTTCTCTTTATATACAGAAGATCAGTTTAGCATACATTAAGTAAAGATTTCAACAGTTTGCTCCCACACAGAAACGTAAAGTGAAAAATACTGTTTGAGTACTAGTTATAGCATTAAATCTCAATGTACAGCACACTAAGTACAAAGATGCTACATGAGGAGTAAGTGCACAGTGACTCCTGTTGTTGACCTAACAAATTGACACTCTTGTTTATGGCATCAGTAATCACCCTAGGCTCTTGTCACGAGCTGCCAAGGCTATGGAAGCCTCCTGAGTTCACCGACTCTGATCATATTTAAACAAGGCCATGTTCAAAGTGGAAGTTCTGTCCTCCCTTCAGAGAAAGGTACCTCCTTCTTTGATGACCCATTCTTTCCACTGGGATCTCAATCACGGAGATCTTTAATTTAGGCTTTTTTTTTTTTTTTTTTTTTTTTTTTCCAGAGTGTCTTGGCTTTCCATGACTGAAATACTCTCATGGGCTGTTCAGCCGGATCCACATGCCTTAAGGGCTGATTCTGAGGCCAGAGTGCTGTTTAGGACATCTGCCATTCTATGGGTCTGCTGTGTATCTCACTTCCCATGTTGGATCGTTCTCTCCCTTTTTGATTCTATCAGCTAGTATTTGCAGACACTATTCTTGTTTATGTGATCCCTTTGGTTCTTAGTCCTATCATTATGATCAATTGTGAACAGAAATTGATCACTGGGACTAGTGAGATGGCATTGCTACATGCCACCTTGATGGGATTGAGTTGGAATCCCCTGGTATGTTTCTAACTCTACCGTTTGAGGTAAGTCAGCTTGAGCATGTCCTGAACTGCACATCTCTTCCCTCTCTTATTCCCACTCTTATATTTAACAGTGATCACTTTTCAGTTAAGTTTCAGCACTTAAGAATTGTGTATTGATTACAGTATTCAACCAAAGGGACAAATATCATATGTTCTCCCTGATCGGCGACAACTAACTGAGCACCAAAGGGGAAACTTCTTGTAATGAAATGGACACTATAAGAAACAGTGACTTGATCAGCTCTTGTCCTGACAGTTGATGTACAATATAATACTTTATCCATTTTAGTATTTTTTTTTGTTCTAGTACCATTGGTTGAACTCTGTAATTAACACACAATTATTCTTAGGTGTTAAATTTTAACTGAAAAGTGATCCCTGTTAGGAATTTGGAAAACATTATGCTGAGTGAAATAAGCCAATCCCAAAGGGGGACAAATACCACTTGTTCTCCTTGATAGGTGACAACTAACTGAGCACCAAAAAGGAAACCTGTTAAAGTGAAATGAACACTACGAGAAATGGTGACTTGATCAGCCCTCACCCTGACTGTTGATAAAGATTTTTTAAAAATTAATATATATCAACAATATGTGCTCTAATTTTATTTTTTAAGATTTATTTATTTGAAAGGCAGAATTATACATATACATATATATATATATAGAGAGAGAGAGAGAGAGAGAGAGAGAGAGGTATTCCATCTACTGGTTCACTCCCGAGATAGCTGGAACAGCTGGAGCTGGGGCAGGCTAAAGCTACGAATCAGGAATTTCATCTGGATCTCCTATGTGGGTGACAGACATGGGATCAAGCAGCTAGGCCATCTTCCATTGCTTTTTTCCAGACCATTAGAAGGGAGTTGGATTGGAAGTGGAGCAAACCCAGACAAAAACCAGTGCCCATATGAGATGCAAGTGTTGGAGACTGGCTTTACCTGCTACCCATGCCAACCCCAGATAGTTTCATTTTAAGAGTCTCCTGCTGTCTACTTCCTACTTATTAATAAAATAGAAATAGAAAAGATTTTGATGGTATTTATTTTAGTTTTACAAACCTGGAATAGACGTCTCGCAATAAGTTTTAGGAGGAAGTTTCTAGTATTTCCTGTCATATCTCTTTCAATTAGTATTTTTAATGTGGTGACATGAAAAGCATACTCATACATTTTTACATTTCTATGTATTTCTTTTTCATTTTTAATTCTCTATACGTCTATACAAAATTATAGGTATTACATTTGATTCTGTCCTCAAAGCCATTACAATGCTTAACGGATCATTTTTTAATTAAAACAATCAAGTTTACTAATAGTTCAGCTAAGTTACAGAGCCACAATATAAAGTTTCTACAAAAAAAAAAAAAAAAAAAAAAAACAAAAAAAAAAAACAAGGAAACAGACTTATGGCACAGAAGTTGGAAAATTATTTCAGTGCATTCCTTAACATCATTTGACAAGAAAAGTTCAATATCCTGAAGTTTCCTTGTTTGTTATAGAATGGCATGTATCAGGCAATGTCAACCAGTAGAGTAATGAGCAGTTTTCAAAGCAATTTATAAATAGTGTAGGTTCACTGTCACTGCAGGTTTTTAAGGGTTTCCTTTATCATTTTTCCATTAAGAAAAGCATGAGTCTGAAACAGCAGAAAGCTTCATGGAAACGAAGTTTTACAATGCAAACTAATATTCTGGAAATTTGCTCTGCATTTAATCAATAAGTCTAAATAATCACCAAGAATGTGCACAGAACTCTTGGATAAAAGTCAGTGGGTCTTGGTGTTAGAACTTGGATTTAATCCTTACTCTGTCATTTACTATTTCTACTTTCTTATTCTTGAATTATTTTTGGTGGAGGTTGAAGCCTGTGATTACAAAGTAAATTGGAAGTATGTTATCACAAAAATTTAAAGAAAAAAAAAGAAGGAGGATGGAGGGAGGGAGGAAGAGTTGTAAGTACCATTATATGCTTAAAATTGTATAAATGAAATGCAAGAAATCAATTTTCTTTACATAAATAAAAAATTTAAAAAGAGATTTGATGGCCAATTCTTCTTTCTAGCTTGCTAAAAGGTTGAAATAATTACTAATAACACAAATATGAAACATAACACAGAGTAGCAGTTTCTAGCAACTATTAGCATTGTTATCATAAGGTTAGACTGATAGCAGAGAACAACTCAACAGAAGAGATGGCGAGTACATGCCAGCAACTAAGAATGAAGGTGTGACAGACAGGATGGCAAATACACACATTTTGTGTTGTTGATGCTGTTTTGCTTTGCCTTTCTTTCTTTCTTTCTTTTTTTTTTTTTTTTTTTTCTTGAACCTGGGATTTGTTCCCAATGCATTGACCATTATATTTCCAAAGTTCTGGGAACTTTGAAATGTTCATTAGACCATAGAACGATATTTCTTTGGGTTCCTCCTTGAAACCAACAGCTTCAGCAAATAGCTAGGCTTGATTCAGACCCAAAATATATGGACACTTTGGATATTTGATCCACCTTGAGGCTATATTAGTCTTACTATTAGAGTTAGACCAAGATGTGCAGTTTGTCATTCTGGCCTACAAAGTGGTATCCTTGCTATTTCCCAAAGTGCAAATTTTCTATCATTTCATTATCAGCAGCAATCCATTTTTGCAGACTACTTTTATGGATACCACTATTGTTTTACAGTTTTCAAACACATTTTACAGGCAGTCTGAATGACACAGACTTGAATGAGGTAGGGACTGATACATCTCCTAAGAACACAGCTGTTGATTTCATCTCCAAGTTACTCTGCAAAGGGTTGAATTATGGTTCTTTCCCAAACAAAGGCTGATTTTAGGGCATCTTCTTTAGTGAAGTCAGGGAGAATACTGATGCTATTCAAGAATCTTATCAACCACTAGTCTCTCATCCTCTTGGTGGGTTTAAATGAAACAAATGCATCATAGAGTGAAATTATTTGGACAGATGTCGAAGTAAACCTAAAGAAAAAACCCAGCCCACTGTGAAGGACTCCTCAGTTACCAAAGGAGTGCACAGGAGGTGTGCAGACAAATCCTATTACTGGGTAATGGGATTTATTCGCGTGTCCAGACACCAGTTTGAAAATGTGATTCTGCTCAAGACATAAGCAGAAGAGTTCTTATATGGGGCAGAATTCTGTCTTCAGGAAAGATAGAATATATTTCATTAAAACCAATCTGATTCTCCCTTTAATAAATCGCTGGAAGGAAAAGAAAGTCGCTGACACAGAAAATACTGAAGCCTTCGGAGTGAAGTCCTTTGATGTACAGTCTACAGCAGGGAGTAGGCAAAGAGAATAACAGACTCTTGTGAAAGGTAGACTCCAAAACATTAGGGATTTGTGACTAAATGGCATTCCTTACTCTTCCCAGGCAAAGTCCAGATATAAATAGTAGAATATTTTATTTTAAAGTATGACATATTTTGCATTGCATATATAGTGCAATGTGTTCAAGAGACAAGACCAAAATTTATTCATCCTAGCAGGGAGTTGTAAGCCACAGACACAGGACTGAGCATTAGCTAAAATTTTTCATTGCTCAACTGTTTAGCAATAATTATTCTATTAAAAAGTTTATTAAGTGGAGTGGCTGTTTAGGCCACCAATTAAGATGTCTGCAATTCACACTGAAGTGTTTGGGTTCTATTCCCAGCTCTGGCTTCTACTGCGGCTTCCTGGAATACAGATCATGGGAGGCTTCAGTAGTGCCTCACATAATTGTGTTATTACATTCCAGATGGGAGATTTGCATTGTATTCCCAGCTCCTGACTCTGGGTTTGACTCAGGAAGTGAATGAATGGGTGGGAGTCCTTTCTCCCTCCCATCTCTGTCTTTCTCTTTCTCACTTTCCCTCTCTCTCTGTCCCTCAAACAAACAAAAATCCCCCCAAATACTTGTTTTTTCATTGGTTAGAATGATGCCCTCTCAGAATGCAAACTTTATTTCTGGAAAGTGTCAGATAATAGCTATTTTAGGCTTTGCTGACTGTATGATTTCTCTCATTATTTCCTTACTCTACTGTAGTAGCCACAAAAAATTCATGAATCAATAGACATTACTGGATGTGTCCAGAAATTATTAGTTTTTTGATGCCTGGCAGTAGCTACTTTAAATCCTTATCAATGTATCCCTGAGATATATTTAAGTTCCTGGTTTGTGATTTGGATAATATTTAAATACGTAACGTGTGATTTATGTTTTTGGTAATTTCTCCTCTCCTTAGTCTTTTCTGCTCTAATTCTACTTTTTGACCTATTCCCAGGTGACTAATTCTGAGGCCACCTGAACATTCCTCAAAATCTTCATAGGCACATATTTTTTGTAGTATCACTGCCTTAAAAAGCCATCACCTGAATCTAATAATGATGGAACATTAGAATAACCCAAATTGTAAGACCATATAAAAATCCAGGGTCAAGAAAGACCAAGAGGAGTTGATATAATGTTCCAAAATAAAGGAAACTAGGCCACTAAGTGCAATGAATAAACATAGAATAGATCCTAAATAAGGAGGGGAAATTTATGGATAGCATTAATTGGACAAGTAACAAAATTGTACTACACAATGAATTAAATAATAGCATTGAATCACTGTTGAATTTCTTCATTATCTTGTGGAAAAGAATGAATTTTTAGGTACTATACCTTTGTATATTAGTCATGGGGTAGGAATAATGGTGTTTCCATTTTGCTGTCAATTGGTTCCAAGGAAATTATATAAATCTATATATATATATATATATATACATTAATAGAAAGAAAACCATACATAAATAAAATGAAACTAATGAGCTTAAATGGTATGCAAATCCTTTCTAACAAAGCTATTTTAAAATTTCTGTCACTTGTTCTTTTCTCAACCTCATATTCCAATACACATAAAATAGGGAGAGCCAGTATTTTTACATATCAGTTATAGCTCTAACTTTTGTGTTCTGCTTTGAACAGATGAATGGAAAAATAACAACCACTTTATAAACAAATGAATGGACTCAATATTTGCTAGTCAAATTATCCTGAAAGAAATTAGGATAATTAAAACTGTTGTTGACTTTTAAGCCCTGAAAGGCTCAGACTAGGAAATTCTAAGTAATTTCCAAAGTACCCAATCAGCAGGAAATACTTAAAATACTTTCTTCAGCTGTTTTTAAATTGGATTATATTTTGCCTGTAAACCAGATTAACAAGAAAAAGAACACACAGTGTTTAAACTGAATGCTGAGTAAGGACACAGCAAAATAAATTAGTGAACCCAGAAAACAGGTTTTCAAATGGAAACTGAAAGGAAGGAGTTCTGAACAAGTGGATCATGAAAGAATGAAACAAAAAAAAAAAAATAGGGCTTTAAAATTTTCTAAGGAGTCAAGATGGCATTTGGTTAGAATGATAAATGTTTTTCTGGAAGGATAACCTTAAGGCATTAGAAGAATATCCTTTCTCTGCAAACATTTAAATGAGTTTTGGGTTCATTCTAAATGAACTTTGCATTTACACAGGTTTACTTTGCCTACTTTTATTTAATGTTTTCATGTTATTATGAGCAGGTAGGATAAAATGTCTAGTTTCTAAATTCATCATGTTGATTTATACTAAACTCTTCTAATTTAGGATACTGAACAAATATGGAAAACATGGACTTATTTTAAACTACTTTTGTCCTTAAGATTAAACATGAGTCTGGACCAATTACCAGAAATAAAGATATCAGTGTAACTCATTGTAAAACACGAGAAACGGAATGATTCTTCATAATCACCACGGGTAATAGAAAAATATCCATTGGATTATCTAAAATAAATGACTTGTAAACATTTTTAAAACATATTCATTAAATTATTATTTCTACTTTTTAAGTCATAGACTTGAGACTTCGGGTTCATACATAATGTTCTTTCAGAAAACATGAACTCAGAGACTCCTCTAGTTAGATTTTTTAAGGTGTATATATTCTATTTCTGTCAGCCTGCATGGAAGACACAAATGCTAAAGTGTTAAGATTAGCTTTATGGATAAAGTAATTTCAATGAGACTAGTAAAACAATTCCTTAAAATTTAAAGTATCCTCAAATTGTGATTTTCAAGAAATTGTGTTGACATATTTACTATTTTGTAGCAATATCAAGTATTTTGATCTAAAATTGGCCAGCTGACCTCCATAAATTACCATTTATCTTACATCAGCTCCTGCACGTTTCTTCCTCTACAAATTCTTTTCAAATTATAGATATTGTTATCACAGTGGAAAGTTACTTTAAATCTGTTCGTTGGTTCAAATAATGCTTAAAATCAATAGTATTTCCTGCATGTCTCTATATTCTACTTGATTCCATGGGTACAGTAGCTGCATTCTGTAGCACATAGAATTTTTCCCTGTGAAAGTCACCTTGATCAAAGGCAGTAGCATTGGGCCTTATTTATTTTATTTCCAAGTTTCACATTGATTGATTTATAACACCTCAATACCTGTTTGGAATTAAATCTCTTAATTTCAAAAGGTACTAAAATAATAATGAATTAAAAATATGATACAATTTTTTTTACTAATCTTAACGGGTCCTTATGTTTGTAAGAAGCTTTTTTATTTATTTATTTATTTTTTTGACAGGCAGAGTGGACAGTGAGAGAGAGAGACAGAGAGAAAGGTCTCCCTTTGCTGTTGATTCACCCTCCAATTGCCGCCCCGGCCAGCGTGCTGTGGCCGGCGCACCGCGCTGATCCAATGGCAGGAACCAGGAGCTTATCTTGGTCTCCCATGGGGGGCAGGGCCCAAGCACTTGGGCCATCCTCCACTGCATTCCCTGGCCACAGCAGAGAGCTGGCCTGGAAGAGGGACAAACGGGACAGAATCCGGCGCCCCAACCGGGACTAGAACCCGGTGTGCCAGCCTTGCAAGGCGGAGGATTAGCCTAGTGAGCCGCAGCCCCGGCCAAAAAGCTTTATTTTCAATGATCCTCTTCTCTTTCTCTAGCTACAAAAGTATTTTAATCCTGCTTTTGTGAAACATGCTACTTACAGCACCTGTGGTTTAACTTTGATTTGTCTTTCTCCACTAGTAGCAGAAGGTATAGAATGCCAACTTTCCATCCAGCTCCATGCTGGGAAGCCAGCAGAGGATGGCTGAAGTACTGGTACCCCTGCTGCTCAAGTCCAAGATCCAGAGGAATTTCCTGACTCCTGTCTTTGGTCTGGCCCAGCCTCTGCCTTTGTGGTCACTTGAGGAGTGGGCCAGCAGATGAAGGATCTCTCTCTCACTCTCACTCTCACTCTCACTCTCTCTCCTCTCTCTGCCTTTCCCAGTCTCTCCCTGTGTCTCTCTCTCTGTAAATTATAATTTTTATGAAATTAATTCAAATCTCAATAAATGAGTGTTTGATTTATTAAAAAAAGAAATTCTTTCAAGATTTTTTTCTATTTTATTGTAGGTAAGATTGAATGTTAATTAAAACAGATAATTTAAAGATATTAATAGACCATAATCCATCATCAAAATATTGTGCTTTCCTAAATTTAACATTTAAATCCATTTGTTATTTGATACCTTATGCAGAATTATGGAAGTTGTGCTGTGGATGTTGTGTGTAGCCTGTTAAGGCACCATTGGGATTCCAGCATCCCATTGTAGTACCTGGATGGGAGTTCTGTCTCTGCTTCTGATCCAGCTTCCTCCTAGTGGATACCCTGGAAGGCAACAGATGATGGCTATAGTTGTTGGGTCCCTGCCACACACATGGGAGACCCAGATGGGGTTTAAAATCACTGGCGTCTGCCTGACCCCTCTTGTACTATCGTGGTCACTCAGGAAGCAAAATGGAAATTCTCTCTCTGTTGTGTCTTTCAATGAAAAATACATAAACTTTAAAAAGGCTATAAAATTTGGTTTAACTGCTTTTTCTGAATCTTAAAATCTCTGGTGGGCATTGTGGTTCAGTAGGTTAAGTCCCTGTTTGGGACAGCTGCATCCAACATAAGATTTCAAGTACTAGCTACTCTGCTCAGACATTTAGGTTCCAGCTTCCTGCTAACTGCACCTGGGAGACAGCAGATGGGTGAATAGGTGTTTGGCTTTTTGCCACTCATATGTGAGACTCAGAAGGAGTTCCTGGTTCCTGGCATCATCCTGGTCCAGCTCTGGCTATGGTGGGTGATAAAAGATTCTCTCTCTCTCTGATCAATCTACTTTTCAAATAAAATTGATAATTTTTATTTTTATTTTATTTTTTTTAATAGGCAGTGTGGACAGTGAGAGATAAAGAGAGACAAGAGAGAAAGGTCTTTCTTTGCCGTTGGTTCACCCTCCAATGGCCGCTGCAGCTGGCGCGTTGCGGCTGGCGCACCACGCTGATCCAATGGCAGGAGCCAGGTGCTTCTCCTGGTCTCCCATGGGGTGCAAAGGCCAAGCACTTGGGCCATCCTCCACTGCACTCCCAAGCCATAGCAGAGAGCTGGCCTGGAAGAGGGGCAATCGGGACAGAATCCGGCACCCAGACCGGGACTAGAACCCGGTGCTGCTAGGCGGAGGATTAGCCTAGTGAGCCGTGGCACCAGCCAAAATTGATAATTTAAAAAAAAAATCTATGTTTATTAATGTTGCTGCTGTATATATTCAGCCACAGTTAAAATGTACGTGATGAACTTATCTTGCCTAGTTTTAAATTTGGCAAAAAGAAAAAAAAAAATCAGAAGAGAACTTACAGCCACTGTTGCTCATTTAAGCTTCTGAATGTATAATGCATTTTTAGGATTAGCATAACAATATTAGCTAAGGGCAATGCAACATAGGAGTTTTCCTTTTTAAGTCATTTATTTGAATTTAAATCAGATCACCAGTGATGTTATCTCTCAGCATTACTAGTATGCTATTTCTGGACACAGAACACAGAAGTAGAGCTGAGTCCTTTTCCTTTGCTAGCAGACTCATTAAAACCAACAGATAATGCCAGTTTGGATTACAATAATGACAGTAACAAACTTTAGCAATTATTAATAGTATAGGTCCCATTTATTGTTTATTTCCTATTAGAAGGATTTTAAGATTATGTAATTGGTCAAAACACTCATTGAATCCCAACTATAAATTATCTATTTATAGCTTGAGCCACAAAATGTCCATCTGTCAGGAGTTCTCTGTCCAGTGAGTAGCAATTGCCCGCCCACCTAGAAATTCTATATATTTTGTAAAAGCAGACAGTTCCTGGTTTTTAGGATGTATGCACGCAATTAAGAAATGACAACATTTTTATCGCTTTTAGTCAAATAATTTGTTAAATTAGAAGTACTTAAAAGCGATGAGCTGAGGATAACTCAGAACGTACTACATGGAGAGCAGGATCAGCCCTGAAGTATGGGATCTTTTCTGATTCTGCTGGAATGCCGTTTGTAAGACGAGTCATGTTAGAGGGGAAACTAAACCAGAATAACAAAGAACAAACTGAAAATGTGTCAAATCAAACAAAACGTTGCCGACTAACTCATTTTCAGAGAGCTGAGTTTAGTAGCATAGCCTGGTATCTTTCTAGACATATGGAAAGATCCACCTGATCTTTTATTGTAAACTAATTGTGTGTGTGTGTTACCTTGAGTGTCTTGTGCCCCGCGACTGTCCCTTTTCTGCAACATGAGGGTATGAACTCATTCATTTACTAAAAATATGTTGATTTTATTTCTGTAAAGCAGAATTGTTGTCTAGATTTAGAAAGCAAAGAGATTAAAAGACACAAGTCCCTATTTTCAAATATCTTACAAGTTTCATATACTGTACCATTTCTCTCATGATCTATTTCCCATGAATGAGTTTATTGATTATTTTTCAAAAAACACAAGAAAATAAACAAAATAATGCAACCAGGCAGCAACAGAGTCACACTGAAAATATCAGGTAATATTTAACATTACAAACAAATTAAGATCATTTTTTCTAAAATAGCCTTCAAATCACAGACTATTACTAAAAGTAATTTAAAATACTTTTAATTATAATTTATCAGTGTCCTATATAGAAATTAACATTTAGTAACTGTGAAGAATATACTTGCAGCCATTTCAATTGCAGTTACTGAGAGATAATTGTAATCTGTGCATTGCACTGCTCTACTTCATGCATTCAAATAAGAATATTCTCTTCAATACACAAAAGCAATGCGTGCCTTACTGTTCTAGGACTGTGGATAAATTACTATTGTAACTCTCGATGCTCTCCTGTTTATTAAACTACTATTAGTTAGAATACTTTTGTCATTCATTTGTCTGGGAACTCTGTTTCTTGAGGAAATGGTTAATAAGAAGCCCTATCTTGTTAACTTGTACTGAAAGCAAGGACACACATTATTTCCTACTTTGAGCCCATGCTGGAAGCAAACATCAAAACTGATTCACTTATTTATTTGCAATTAAGAGTTACACAGAGAGAGAAGGAGAGGCAGGGAGAGAGAGGTCTTCCATCCACTGGTTATCCCCGTAACCAGCTGCAATGGCCAGAACTGTGCCGTTTCGAAGCCAGAAGCCAAGAGCTTCTTCGAGGTCTCCCACATGGGTGCAAGGGCCCAAGGAGCTGGGCCATCTTCCACTGCTTTCCCAGGCCATAACAGAGAGCTGGATCGGAAGTGGAGCAGCCAGGACACGAGCTGAGCTGGCGCCCATATGGGATTCCGGCACTGCAGGCAGAGGCTTTATACACTATGCCACAGTGCCGGCAGCAGAAGAATGTATTTTAAAATGTTTATTTAATTTGTAGGAGAAGAATCATACAAAGTAGGGTTACAATTTCCCATCCGAAACAACAACTCATATGCATTTGTACAAATATAAGCCATACATACAACATAATTATGATATGCATGCATAATATATGTAGACATACTTTAATCAAAACATTTGTACATGTAATATGTATACATTTAGAATATAATTGTATAAAACCATTATATATAGTTTAAATACATTCACATGTGCATAGAAAAAGATGTGTTCTTTCCTGGTATCTATGTATGATTCCTCCTGTATAATTTACATGGTTAGCTAATGTAAAATTCAAAATTGACATTATGAGTTAAAACCATTATATATTTATTCCATGGATAATATTTGATCATGCAAATGAGGCATAAAGAGATCATTTACCTACACACACATATAACTAAAAGGAGGAACGATATATGTATATTCATTTGTCATCAGTAACAACTATCTTATGATGGGATTTTCTTCTTAGCTAGGATTTTTTTCTTTATCATTAGGACTAAAATTTTATTGGTTCTCAAATCTCTAAACCCTGCAGTTAATTTTCTATCTCTTATATACTTTATAAGATTCTACCATTTCTCTTTATTTTCTCAACAATTATTCCCATATGTCACTCTAAAATGCTTCATAGTCTCCTACCTCATCTATGGGACTTTCAATTTTTTTGTTATATGTTTATTGCTGACATTTCACTTCATTAAAAAACTATTTACTTATTTGAAAGGCAGAGTTGTAGAGAGAGAGGGAGAGAAGTAGGGAAGGAGGGAGGGAGGGAGAGAGGGAGGCAGGGAGAGAGAGAGAGAAAGACATCTCCCATCTTTGATTCACTGGTTTACTCTCCAAATGGCTGCAAAATTGGAGCTGGTCCAGGCTGAAACCAACAGTCAAGAGCTTCATCTGGTCTCCCGCTTGGGCACAAGCATCGAAAGACTTGCTATCCAAGGTGCACTAGCAGGGGCTGCATCAGAAGCAGAGCTGCCAGACTAGCAGGTGTCACTGGTGGTGCCTTAATTTGATATAGCACAATATGAGTCCATGATATTGTACTTTCTTAAGGGACTTAGGTCCCCAAACCTTTTCACTTAACATCTGGTCCGTTTATAGTAAATTCATCTGGGGCTCCATTATTCCTCAGGGAAAAATAAATTTTGTTAATGTAGTACCTAATTTACTCCACAGTGCTCATTAACTTTATTAAGTCTCTTCATTTTGCTTTTCCTTTTGAGTCTAGACAGATTAAGTGCTCATTCCTACTTCTATGCCAGTTCCATCATCAGAGATGCTCCAGTATCTATTTCAACCTGTTTTCCATAATTCCTTCATTGGACAGTCAAGACTCACCCAAATTTATGCTTTCCATTTTCCATGTTGTCAATTTCATCAGCATTTGGGCAATTTTACACATTGTCTTCAACTTAGAGCTCAAGACATATAGCATATGAATGTACACAGGGATGCTAATTTTCTTTAGGGCAGTAATTGCTTTTCCTGTTTCTGTTTGAAACTTGAGTCATCAGCTACCTAAGTCACAGTAGTCATTAATAGGTTTGGCACAATATAATTGCATTTTCAATTTGATTTTATAAATATCATTTTCCTTTTGAATCAATATCATTACTTTGTGTTTCAGTTTGTGTGCTTGGTTTGGTCTTAATTAATTTCTGGTTCATAATCAAAACATAGGGAAAATAAAGAAAAGACTAAAATGACTGTAAATTTATTTTTTTCTTAATGAAATTTCCAGTAGAAATACTCTGAAACTCATCAGAGCCTCTCAAAATAAATGTTAAGTAGTGGTTATGGAATTATTTGAAATGAAATTGATTCTATCAGTTCCTAGTAAATGCTCACTAGATTATTCATATAAATTATTTGAATAAAATTTTGATTTTTTAATTTCTTTGCTTAATTTTTCTTATATGATTTATATGCCTTTTTAATAGCAGGGACATACCTAGCAGGTCTATATTCAGGAGAAATTACTATTCCTTTGCCAATACTGAAAAGACTTGTGTGGTTAATTGACAATAATGTGGAGAAAGGGAGAAGTAGTTATTATTTTCTATTTTTCCCATTCCAATGTGCTATCATCTCTATAATATCTTTCCTTTAGGATTTCTGCTTCCTTCCCTGGAATGTCTCTCTCTTCAGCAAGTATCACTGGTGAAGAAGAATTACAAAATACAAATTCTAGCAATTTCTTTTTTATGGTACTGTTCAGGAGCAGTCAGAAGGTGAAGAAAATGCATTCTTCAAAAAGCCCATTGAAAAGGAATGAAAGGTAAGATGAGAGGCAGCTGTTTGATCTGGTGTCCGGTTAGCATGCCTGTGTGGCATATTGGAGTGCCTGGGCTTACCCTCCAGTTGGCTCCTGACTCCTGCTTTATAAACAGAGGGCTTACATAACGTTGAGACTTACAATATAGTGATTCTGGAGCTTTAGATATTATAATCCCTATAAAAACTTCAGGACAGTGGTGGGCATATATAACTACAATTGATGCACTTTCATCATTTTGATTGTTAATATTTTGTTAGAAGTTTGACAAATGACAAACCTAAAATTAATATTATTCACTCAACTTTTTTCTGTTTACTTTTGGATTTTTAAAAGTTATGTGATTGAGATCATTTTAAATGAACAATTATGATTAGTTCCATCCCACCAAAAAGCAAAACAGGGCTGGTATGGTCAGTGCACAAGCACATCGCTCATCTCCACTCCATGTATCTTTGCTACATTATCTGTAGTTCTTACTCATCTCTGAACTTCTCTCAGCTTCATAAAAGAATGAGCAACTGAAGTGGTACACACACAGCATGCATTCACACACAGATGTTCCAGCTGTGTTGATGGTAGCAACCATATGTTGTCTATTTCACAAGGGATGTTCAAGCCTACTTTGCTTTGCACGGTGGGAATAATTGGGTTCAGTTGGAAGCTTGACTTGCTGAGATGGTGCACCTTTTCAGGTGAGAATGCAAATAAGCTGTAGATAAAAAGAAATCACTGTGCCTGAATGGCAGGAATGTTAGAGGGAGAAGAATGCACACTGATTGTAGTCAGATTGTGTGGCAAAAGACGATGAGAAATAAATAAGCAGAGGTGAAAGGAAAGAGTAAAGACACAGAGTTGATGAAATAAAACACTTAAATTGCTGCAAAATTAACTTGACATTTTTGGAAAGTGTTACGAAATGGTACCCGTGGACTTACTTGAAAATTAGAGTATGACACTGGGGACACTTCAGATCCAAGAATATAGTGAACAGAATTCAGATCTGTGATTTTTATAAAGGAATTTTAAAAGTCAAAAAATAAAAAAGTACATTCAGGAAACAATTTACCAGAGGTATTGCTAAGGCAGAGCTAGGAAGCGACAGATAACTGCTGATATTTAGTGACTGCCTTGAAGGCAGCTGAATACTAACAAGAAGAATCCTTACCAGAACCCAGCAGTACCATGATTGCCCAACACATTGGCCATTACTTAGTTATTCAGAGGTATCTCCAAGCAATTGGATTTCTGAATGTAGATGTAGCACATTAATTCTGAGATTTATTTGGTATGTGCTTCTAAAAGAAGTGACCAGATTTATCATGTAGATAGAAAATTATTTAAATTCCCGGAAGCTATGGCTAGTCACCACACCTGTGCATCATTCCTGGATGAGCATTAGTTAAGGATATTTATAAAGCAAAACACATTACCCTTGGATATAAAAGTTTTCTGGTTTTATCTTTTTTTTTTTATCCTAAAGAAGACCTTTTACATTTTCTTCATGTTTTATTTGATGACAAGCAAATATAATATTTTTCAAAGTCCATCCATGTTTGATGGAAATCCATGATATGCAAGCATGAATATGCAGAGTGAATGTACTTTGTTTTAGTTTATATTACAGGTAATAATGACATTCTAAATTAAGTAGAACATGTTATCATACCTTTCAGCTGTCACTGGTCACGGATATGCTGACAATGTTACCAAGGAAGTCCATTGCTTATTTTTGCATCATTGAAAGTTAAGAATTTTTACATTTTTAAATTGTTGTGAAAAGACTTTCCCGGTAATTGCTTTCTAATGGAAGAAAATTACATGAAATTCACATTTATGCTTATTGTTTGATTCGAACAAATCCACACTCATTCATTTAGGTATTGTCTAGGGTTACTTTCTACACTGACAATGTGAACTGGTTGTGACAGAAATCATATGTGTTGAAAATGAAGTTTACTGAGCCTTATTACAAGGCAAAACAGAACAGCAGATCACCCTTTTCTTATTAGGCTCAGTGTCCCAGGAGCTGACTCTGGTGGACACTAAGTGGGTAAGGATTGTAGAATAAAGCAACTTCATGATGGGATTCTTTGGAAAAGATTCCTACTTAAACATAGGTGGTTCATTAGCATGTTATGGCACCACCCTGAAGGTCATCTTGCCTTTTTTTTTTTTTTTTTTTTGCATCAGAGTAGCCAAAACTTCAACGATTCACTTTGAGTCTTCTAGGGCCTCTGTTGACTTTAGTTTTTTCTCATTTTGGAGTTCTTGAAAATCAAGAGTCAAAAGGTAAATCTATGTATTTTCTAGCAGAATATTTGTGTTTGTTTAAGGATAGGAAAATAAGAGTGTGTCAGCTCCTCTGATGAGCACAGGTCATCCATCACACTCCTGTTACAGTGAAAGTCCATTAGTGCCAGGGTAAGGATGCAGGGCAAGACTGCATCATCTTCTAGGTGCCTTCAGTCACTTACCCTTGACCAGTGGAAAAGTTGCTTTGAAGGAAGGGTGGAAGTTCATGGAGAAAGGTTATAGTTATGTGGCACAATTGCCCAATTAGTGGGGCATGCTTCTTAGTTTAAAAAACAATTATAAGAAATAGATGGAGTTCCTTATCCCAAAGATCCTCACCAATCACAAAAGTCATGAGTAAGCGAAGTGCCAAAAGATCATACTATGCTTACAGCAGTAACTTTAAGAGAATTCAGAGAATGAAAGATGCAAACTTTGAGATATGGGGTTCAGTTTTATCCAAGATTGGTTTCATAAGAGCTTTTTTGTTGTTCTTTTGATTTGACTGTTTGTAATCCCTAGGAATGAGTTGTTTCCCAGTTTTCTGTGCTATTTATTCAGAAATATATGAAATGAGAGAGAGGGAAGCAAATGTATTGCACAGCTTGAATTCCTGAGCAGTGATGTGCTCATAATTGGGTATATTAGCAAGTACCTCTAGGCAGTCATTGTGTTCTGATATGGATCCTCTTGTAATTTGCTCAATGGCAAGTACTCACATAGATTATTTTCTAAAACTCTAAGAGGCTCTTATGAACTTTCAATGAATACCATCTGACCTATTCAGCATTCACTAAATGCTCAGTCACTTGAGTTCTTTTGCTACTATTAAACACAATGCTTCACCATTTTATGTTCTACCAATTGGTCAGTTACAAGTATTTAAAGGCCTTGTCAGAATTTATAGTCTTTCTTTAGAGTTTCCTGATGTACAGTAGAGGATAAATGATTTTGTTCTCAACAGGCCAGCATTTCACTTGATATTGTCATATTGACAGCAAAGGGCTTATTCTGAAGCAACCATAAAATGAACACTGTCTTGTTAAATGTATCTGGAGTTTAAAAAGAGAGCTTACAATAGACTCTTTTTGAATGGACTACGTCTATTGATTTACCAACAGTATTGTTTTATTTACCTTTGTAAGACGTTTAGCAAGACATCATATATTATTAATAGAAATACACACATGGAGAAAAAATTAAAAGGTAATTGCTAAAATTTGAAGTTACTAAGACGAAAACATCTTGTCTGTCAAACTAGTAATTCATTATTCATAATATTATGTAATATTCATATTCAGTATTCTTCTATTTTATAGCTAATACTTCATTTCATGAAAGATACACTCACTTGCTAAAGCATACATAAATGTAAACAGATATTCATCAAGTGGAAATTTCTTCTATTTTAAGTATTGGATACTTTTGCCTAAATATGTGCATAAAATATTCCTTTTCATATCCTTAATTTGATATTTGACCCATTTGTATAGCATGTATACTATGTTATCTAGAATAATAGGAAGGGTAGGTGTTTGGTCTAGCAGTTGCTGATCAGAATGTCTCTGTACCACAGTGGAGTATATCAGTTCAGATTCAACTCTGGTTCCTGATTCTGGCTTTCTGCTAATGGGGACACTTGGGAGGAAGAGGTGATGGCTCAAATACCTGGACACTCATTTGGATTGAATTCCTGGTCCCTAGTTTCTAGCCATTGTAGGTATTTTAGCAATAAACCAGTACATGGGAATTTCTCTCTCTCTCTCTCCATGCTCTCAAATTAATTATTTAAAAAAATAATACAGTACCCTCTTAGAAACCCACTGACAAGCCCAACAAGAACATTATCAAATAATTCATTTTTATCCATATATTCTTTCCCTAGCCCTCCTTACCTCTAGCACAGAGGTTAATAAAGGAGTACTTTAACATATTCATGGAAAATGATTCCATAAGAAAACTATGCATTGATTTAAATATTCTTGCACTAGAGTAAGCTTATTTTAATTCATTGTTTTTATTAATATTTTTCCTTTCTAAAAATTGTTTATTTATATGATGGAGAGAGAGAGAGAGAGAGAGAGAGAGAGAGAGAGAGAGAAAGAGGCATGCAAAGAGTTCTCATTCACTAGCTAGCTCACTCCCCAGATTCCCTCAGTGGTCTCCTCAAAGCTGAAGCTGGGAGCCAGGAACCAAGTCCTCATCTCTAAGTGTGGGCAGGAACTCACTTGCTGCCTTTCAGGGTGTGCATCAGCAGGAAGCTAGAATTAAGAGTGGAGGTGAACCCAGGATCTCTAACATAGAATGTGAGCATCCCAATTGGTGTCTTCACTGCTAAGCAAGATATCTAAATGTCCAGAGACTTTTTGACATCTCAAATTTTATATTTATCATACTTTTGACTCTTATAAATTTGTCATGCTTATATGTGTACTTTACAATGTAATTGTCCTACTTTTGACCTTTACTAGAATATATCACTGTTCAGCCAGTGCTAGCTTATGATTTCTGTGTACTGTTTCAAGTTGTAGCCATTCTTTTTTTTTTAGTTCATAGTTCTTTATTTGTGTATAATAGCCTATTATTTGTATTTATCATTATTTACTTGTCAGCTCTATAACAATGCTTAGTTTGGTTGTTTTCAGATTTTTTTTTTAACACAATGTTCCTGTTATTGATATTGTTTTCTGTGTGTCATAGGCCAAATGTGGAAGACTTTCTTGTATGTTGATATATTGATATGTTGGCATGACACTGGTTATAAAGTGCTTACTCTAGGAATACGTGAATATGCCCAGTGGATGTCTTAATGCACATTTCCTCCACTATTTTTTATTATTTAGCTTCTTGTTAGTTGACAACCTAGGAGAAATAAAACGATATCTATCACGGTTGAAATTTGTATTTCATTGATAAATAATTATGTTAGGCATATTTTCATGTGGTTTTTCTTTAATATCTTACTTGTTTGAAAAGCAGATAATCAAAGATAGAGAGAGACTCTATCCACTGGTTCACTCTACATATGGCTACAGTGACCGCACTGAGCCAAATCAAAGCTAGGAGCCTGGAACTCCATCCAGGTCTCCCACATGGATGACAGAAGCTCAAGCACTCGGGTCACTTTGCATTGCTTTTCCAGAGTGCTCGAGCAGAAGTGGAGCAGCCAGAACTTGAGCGAGTGTTCATATATGGAATGCCAGCATGTAGGCATCTAGTCCTTTATATATTTATTTTTCAAGTGTGATTTTCTTCCCACTGTTTTTAGACAATGTTGTATTCTTTTTTTTTAAAGATTTATTTATTTATTTGAAAGTCAGAGTTACATAGAGAGAAAGAGAGGCAGAGAGAGAGAAAGAGAGAGAGAGAGAGAGAAAGATCTTGCATCCACTGGTTCATTCCCCAATTGGCCGCAATAGGCAGAGCTACACCGATCCAAAGCCAGGAGCCAGGCTCCTCTTGCGGGTCTCCCATGTGGATGCAGGGACCCAAGGACTTGGGCCATCTTCTACTGCTGTCTCAGGCCACAGCAGAGAGCTGGACTGGAAGTGGAAGAGCTGGGACTCAATCGAGCACCCATATGAGATGCTAACACTGCAGGTGGCAGCTTCACCTGCTACACCATAGCACTGGCTTCAACAAGGTTGTATTCTTGAAAAGTTTTCTTGTCTTGATGTCTTAAAGCATGTGTCTTTCCAGGATCCAGTGATGTTGCAGCAGGAATATCCCTCAGAGTACCATAGGATGCCATTAGAAATAGTGTCCACTCTGTGTAAAGGACAACTAAAACAGCATGTAAATTTTTAATTAAAAGGATTTTTTTACCTAAGTACCCAAAATGTACATATAATAAATGGCAAACTCTAAGGAAGAGCAAAAAAGATTATGGAATTTAGTCGGGTTTCCTATGGACTAATATTTAAGTTAGATCTTAGTTATCAAACACAGCAAAGGACACTAACCCAGAAAGTGAAGCACAAGGTAAGGCCGCAGGATAAGGTTCAAATCTTAGAAATTCAAAATGTCTTCCAGGGAGTTACCAAGTATGAGTCCAAAATCCGAATAGTAAAACCAGGATATAAACCTTATTGACAAAGACGAGTGCAAGGACACAAGTCCAAGTGCAAAACAATTCAGAGTAAGTGAGAAGGTGCACAAGGAATTGCCTAGAAATCAATGCTCTTGTCAGAGACTAGCTGTTAATGCACCTACCAGAATAAGGTGAAAAAAGAGTATAATTGAAAGTATAGGGCCCAGGAGACTTATGCAGGGCTAGGACTGGAGCCGAACTCATTCATTATTAGTCTAGCAATTGTTTAGCAGGGGAGATTTATTGTAGATTTGAGAAAACAATGCCAGTGTCCAGGGGTTTCACGTTATCAAGTCGAGAGGTAAACTGAAGAAGTGGAGGAAGTTTTGAAAACTCTTGGTGAGACTGCCGGCGCCGTGGCTCACTAGGCTAATCCTCCGCCTTGCGGTGCCGGCACACCGGGTTCTAGTCCCGGTCGGGGCGCCGGATTCTGTCCCAGTTGCCCCTCTTCCAGGCCAGCTCTCTGCTGTGGTCAGGGAGTGCAGTGGAGGATGGCCCAAGTCCTTGGGCCCTGCATCTCCATGGGAGACCCGGAGAAGTACCTGGCTCCTGCCATCGGATCAGCGTGGTGCGCCGGCCGTGGCGGCCATTGGAGGGTGAACCAACGGCAAAGGAAGACCTTTCTCTCTGTCTCTCTCTCTCACTGTCCACTCTGCCTGTGAAAAAATAAAAAAATAATAAAAAAGAAAACTCTTGGTTGGAACTTTGGGATTTGAAGACAAGGATCAGACTGTCTTTGCAGTAGATCAGACTAAATAACCAAAATAAATATTTTAAAAGAATTATATACTATATTTCCTTTACACAAAAAAGTACAGTAAACTTCCTTTTTAGTTGTAAGCATTCCTGAAAAATATGAAATGGATTTGGTCTGTTTTTGATGCCTTCACTACCAACAAGCATTTATTTATATTTAGCCATTAAATTTGGACTGGGGATGAAATTTATTTATGTTTTTAATATATAGTCATTAAAATCATTGCTAATAATGAGAGGTAAGTTTAGTGTTATTAATCTTTTTTTTTCATTTCACTAACAAGAGAACATGAGTGACAATGTGAAAACATAAAATTTATTTTTCAAAAAATAATCATTTATTTATTTGAAAGAGTAACGGAGAGAGGCAGACACACAGAAAGAGGTCTTTCATTTGCTAGTTCACTCCCCAAATGGCCACAAGGGCCAGAGCTGAGTTTACCCGAAGCCAGAAGTCAGGAGCTTCCTCCCAGTATCCCACATGGGTGCAGGGGCCCAAGCACCCTGGCCATTCTCTGCTGATTTCCAGGCCAGACCAAGGAGCTGGATTGGAAGTGGAGCAGCCGGGACTCAAACCAGCATCCACATGGGATGCCAGCGCTGCAAGCCATTGTGCCACAGCGCTAACTTCCAACATATATTTTAAAATGAGTGTAAATAAGTTGAATGGCTATGACCCACCAAGATTTGAATTCAAATTACTGAATTCAGATTTCAGAGTGCTCACCATTAGACACACACACACACACACACACAGGAAGTTAAATAATAAAAATGAAAGGTAAACATAAATGAGAGGAATTTAGAAAAATATTGATGCTTTTAATCTGCTGCCTAGCAGTATATCTGGCTTGAAATTTCTAATGCAGTAAAAAGGACTGCTTAAAAGAAACCTTTCTGTAAAATGCTGCTCTTAATAGCACAGGAGGTAATGTTCCAAAACATGAGGTGCTCTTCACTGGATTATAATTGATAGAAGAATTTGTTACCATGAATGTGTATATAAAATAGAGTTTTGTTATGTAAAAATATCCTTTTCACCTGGCTTAGGAGATCTTGTTTGTTTTCTGCATGTTTTTTGGAACTCTAAACTTTGTTACCATGCTGAATGAAAATGAAATCAAATCAAAAGGCCTCAGAAGACCTGTCTCCATCAGACATTTGTTTCTTCATTCCTACTCTTCAGCAATCTCTAGTAAAGTTGTTCTATTTTCTAAGATAGTCTCTGTCTCCATTCATGCTGTGATTGTATGTTCAGAACTGAAATTTCTTTCTTTGTTTCTCTCTCTTTTTTTTGTGAATAAAAGCTAAAAACAACCAAAATAATAGCATTTATCAAAAAGAACTATTATCTTCCTGGGAGCAAACAAAATTGCATTTACCACTACGACATTTGAACGACACTTGAACATGTTTTTGTTTTTAATGTCTATGAACATTTTACGCTTTCCACCAAAATATTTTTCTAGGAGCTGGCATGTGGTGTAGCGGGTTATGCTGCAGCCTGCAATGTCGGGCATTCCATGCAGGTGCTGGTTTGTGTCTGGCTGCTTCACGTCCAATCTAGCTCTCTGATAATGGCCTGGGAAAGCAGAGGAGGATGCCAAAGGCCCTTGAGCCCCTGCACCCATGTGGGAGAACCTGATGAAGCTCCTGGCTCTTGTCTTTGGCCTGGCTCAGCCTGGCTAAGCCTAGCTGTTGGGTCATTTGGGAAGTGAGCTAGCAGATGGAGGATCTTTTTTTATTTCTCTCTCTTTCTCTGTTATGCACCCCACCTCCCCCCTAACTCTGCCTTTCAAAAGAATAAAATAAATCTTAAAAAAATAAAATAAAATATTCCCTAATTAATTAGAAAATGGTTGTAGAATGCATTTCAACATTGTCAATGACTTTGAAAACTGCCACTTCAAGATACAGCCAAGTATTATTTTCTTATGGTTTGAAGTGTTATTTATTAATTTGAAAAGCAGATACACAGAGAAGGGGAGAGAGAGAGATAGAGAGAGGTCTTTCATCTTCCGGTTCACTCCTCTAAATGCCTACAACAGCAGACACGAGGCCAGGACAAAGCCAGGGGCCAGGCACTCCATTCAGGTCCCTGAAGTGGGTTATAGGACCCAAGTCCCTGATCCATCATCTGCTGCTATCTATTATCTGCTATCACATTAGCAGAAAACTGGATCAGAAGTGGAGGCAAGATCGATACCAGGCATGGTGATAAAGGATGCTGGCATCCCAGGCAATGGTTTTACCTCCCACACCACTACACTCACCTATGTGTATTTTTGTAAAGCTGAACTTGAGGAATCAAATATTCAGTTTCTCACTAGAATCAATATAGACATAGGCACAGAAAATATCAATTTCAGCAGAAAGCTTAATTAAGTTCACTAACATAAAATATGAAGCAAAAGTACTTTAATTTTCATTTTTTCTTAATATTACTGATAATTTAAACATCAAGGATTATGCTATATAATAAATTATAAATCAAAAAGTTGTAATCTGAGTGACTGCAAAATGAAAATATAAATCCTAAAAGTAAGGTTAACAGGTCACACTCTGGGTAAGGCTGATAACATTAATTAAATAGTAATTTGATTAATGCTGAATCTGCAGTATTCTTACTTTGCATAAACTTTGCTGTTTGTTACAGATTGTGCAAAGTTGATTTTCAAAGTGTAACCTGATCTGTAAATTCTTACTCTTAGAAACTTCCACCTGGCTTAATAAGGAGTCAGCACTTTTCTCTATTAACTCGGGTCTTTATTAACCACTTACTTACCTTAAAATGTTATTGATATTTCAGGTCATAGGTATTTATGTAGACTTTAAGTTAGTTTGATTAAATATTTTCAGGGAAATAGTTCAGTAATTTTATAACATTAAAAATTAATGAATTATTTCTGAGGATGCACATTTTAATTTTTACATATGTTTTTCATGAAAAAATAATACATTTTATATTATTACTAATGGATTTTATATTATTAGTGAAATAAAGAGTTGTTATACTGTAATCTGCTTTCCTTCCCACATGAAAATCACACTACTGACCTATTGCAAGGAGGGATGAGGGAGTGCACCTAGTATATATCCTAGCAAACAGATTGCAATGAAATGTATACACACAGTGATTTTGAAAGGTAGGATAGATATAGAAATGAACCCGTTTTCTTGAAAGAGTATTCTAAAAGTTGAGGCAGGAATTTACTAAATCTGCACATTACTCTTAAGTTGGAGCATACAAATTATGGCAACAATCTCTCATAACCCAAAGACATTTTAAGATTTGATAAAGTAAGTCTGTCATCTAAGTAAACAAAAAAGTTACTAAATCTAATTGATATTAAGTTAGAGTTAGAAATCATGATAGGGACTAAATTCTATATACTGATTATTATCAATACAATTTACATTCTTGAGAGTTTTGTAACCAAAAACACCAAGTTAATAATATTTCATTATCTATCATATGGTACAGTTTAATAGTATGTAAAATTTTATAATACCTCAATATAGGTATCCACATCACATCAACTTTGGGTCAAATAATCCAGGTTTGAATATAATATTGTATCTCAAATTGTTCATTGTTCTTTCCTGTGTTATTTAAATTAAACAATTCTGTCTCTGTGTATATAAACACATTTCTTTTCCTCAGTTTGAAGATCCTGTGTGCACTTCTGTAAAATTTTAAATTACACCTGTAGCCTATCAATGTTTCTCAATCTTTACTCCTCTATACAGCCACAAGAACCAGGAACCTGGAAATAAGCCTAGACATTTGTCTCTGCTCCTCTCCCATCCAACTTCATCCACTGCCTCATACTATCAGCCTCAAGTACAGCCCTTCTCCAGTCTTCAACCAAAGACCCCTTATTTTCAGCCTGCATGGTTTTCTCCCTACTTAGTTTTCTTCCAATCAACCAGTGTTACATACTGTTAACTGTCTGGCTTACCTAAAAGAGAGCATTTTATGCCAGCCATATGATATAGCTCTTTCAATGGCCCCCTATTTCAAGTTCTTTTTTACACATGACATATAGCAGGGTGTGACCGTCTCACAGTCCCCAGTCCCACCTCTCCACTTCATACACAGCCCCAAGGTATTGTTTCATGTTTTATACTTCTGCAAACGACCATCTTATTCTTTACTGGTTACCCTCAGACGGTTTTGCAAAAAACTCAGCTCTATGGTTACCTCTCCCCAACATACTTCTCTGGGCTTCAGATATACCAGCTGTACTACCATGGTGTTAATCACACACAATCTATTACAATCTGTGTTCTATCCATACTGCCACAGACTTTATTGAGCATATTGAAGGCAAGTATTCTGACTTTCATGTCTATCTCAATGACTAGCATAATCTTAAGTTTATACATAGCTGTTCAATTAGTTACTAAATAGATGAATCTAATAACTTGCCAATAACTTTAACAAGTCCAGTGGCCAACTCATTCACTCCATGATTATTTTTGGAAAATCTATACAGTTAGTTTTACTCATCAAAGCATAAAGCATAATTATGGTTTATGTAGATTCCAATTGTATATTAAGTGAATGCTATAAGGTCACCTCACTTTTTACATTTTTTTAAGGTTTAGTACCTAGATACAAGAATCTAGATTGTGTGACATTTGTAGAGGGATAGACATATAGATCACTATTACAAAATAGAGTAGACAAAGTTACCTCCACACGCTTAGCCAACTGATTTTTCAAAAATAATTCTAAAATTAATTAAATGGAAGAATTTTTTGCATATTGAATGATATCCATAAGCAAAACAAACTAAAAAACAAAAACAATTGTCCTTAATCTCACACAATGCAAAAATATTACTCTAAATGGATCACAGAATTATATGTAAATGATAAAAGTATAATTACATATTTTTATCAAATAAATCTTCAAATCCTTGAAGTCAGAAAAGAGCTCGTTTTTAGAGATTAATTGATTTATTTGAAAGGCAGAATGACAGCAAGAGAGAGAGAGCTAGAGCAAAAGAGAGAAAGAGAGAGAGAGATTGAGAGGATCATTTCCACCTGTTTGTTCACTCTCTGAATGCCTGCAATAGCCAGGACTGGGCCAGACCAAATCCACAAGCCAGATATTCTCTCCAGGTCGCTTTTAAGAGTGGCAGGAGCCCAAGTACTTGAGTCATGATCTGCTGTCTTGCAGGCTCATCATCAGGAAGCTGTATTGGTAATGAGGAGCAGAGGCCCAAATCAGCACTGTATTATTGCATATAGGAATTTTAAATGGCAGTTTAATCTGCTACACTACAATGCTTAACTGTGACAAATTTTAACTTGACATTAGGGGCAGGCATTTGGCATGGTGGTTAAGAAGCCACCTGGACATCCACATCCTATGTTGCTGTACCTGTGTTCAAGTCATAGCTCTGCTTCCCATGTCAGCTTCTTGCTGTTGCACACCCTACTAGACAGTCGTGATGGCTCAAGTACTTGGGTCCATAAAACTGACATGGGACACTTTAATTGAGTTCTGAGTTCCTGGGTTCCACCTGACTCAATTTTGCCTCTTCCTGACATTCAAGGACTGGATTAGTAGATGAAACATCTCTCTTCTCTCTGTCTCTCTCTCTCTCTCTGCCTCTCTCTCTCTGCCTTCTGAATAGAATAAAAATTAATAAAGAAGCAAATAAATAGTGTAAGAGGACGTTACATTATACACATGGTCAATGAAAGAAAAGTTAATAAATTGGAATTTGTCAAAAGCCAAAACTTTTATTCCATTAAATTTCCAGTTAAGAGAATGACAAGACTGTAGACTGAAAAAAAAATCATAAGCAAGACACGTTTTTGACTAAGAATTTACATATAGAATGTATAAAGATTTCTCAAAACTAAACTGAAAACCCTCCAATTAGAAAATGAGAAAAATACCTGAAGATATATATACTTCACTGATTAGGATAAAATGCTGGTAAATAAGCACATGGAAACATTGATTGTATATTTGGAAAAGTCAAATTGAGGCCTGAATGAGTTAGCATTGCATACCTGTTAGAAGTGCTGAAACGGGGGTCTTGCATTTGGCCTAGTGATTGATATTCTATTTAGATGCATCCATACGGAGTGCCTGGATTAACGTTCTCACTGCAATCCTAATTGCTGCTTCCTTCTAATACGTACACTAGGAGCCAGTAGATAATGGGTCCAGTGTTTTTAGTCCTTGCTGTCCATGATTGTGCTATTGGCTCTTGCCTTTGGCCTGGCCCAGTCATCTTTCCAACAGTCTCTCCGTCTCTCTCTCTCTCTCTCTCTCTCTCTCTCTTTCTACCCCACCATCCCTCACCTCTGCCCCCAGCATGGGAGGATTCTGGGTAAGGCAGCTTTCTGTAAACCAAGAAGAGTGCTCTCAGCAGTGAAGTCACTGAATTGGTGACTAAGCCATCACCTTGTTCTTGGACATCACAGCCTTCAGGATTGTGATAAAAACAATACTATTGTTGTTTAGGCCTACTGGTCTAAGACATTTTGTTATGTCTTCTTGAGAAGACTAATACACCATTTATACTGACAAATATTTCCAAGTAGTGCTAAGAAGAATAATTCTGGTCTCATAGGGTGAGTTGTAGTCAATTATGAGTATATTATCTGATTTCCTTTAGCGACATTCTGAAAGACATTAAAGCTAATGGTATTCCCCTAGCTCTTGGAAGTCATAATCCTTCATATAATTTTCAAGCTTTATTTCAAAAATATCATTTCTGATTTCAATTTTAATTAATGATTAACACACTAAGGATGTGTCATTTCCTCATGCTGGGCAGGGTCTTATAGAGACCATGAATGCAGTTCCTATAAAATGGACACTTTCATCACTAAGTAATGCGATATACACCACATTGAAAACACAGTTTACATAGAAAAATAAACTATCCAGAAAATGGAGAGAGTAGTAAGAACACACTCATTTTCATATGAAGAAGGTAAATGTTCAAAATCTGTCTCTCACTATCCAAAGAGACCTTCTGGCTCTTGCTTTTACTGCTTTGCTGAGTTATAAGTAGGCTGATGAAATGCTTGCCAGAAACAACATCAAGAGTTTTGAGTGGAAGTGTTCAGCAAATGACAGTTTAATATTGCAGATATGTTTTCTATGGTATGAGGATAAAATGAAACTGTTCTGGAAAATGAATTATTAGTCCTCTCAGTATTGAAGAGGTTAGGGACTTCTGAGGATTGGCACACAATTTGTTGACAAACAGGTAGTCAGTGTTTGCTCTGGCAGTAAAAACATACAGTACATAGTAAGGACATTGACAACTGCCTAGAATCTTTGATTTACAGCATAATGAATGGTTGTTGATTGTGCCTGAGTAACTAGTTTATAAAGTTTAAAAAGATAAATCATTTACACATAAACTCTACCACTGTTTGTGCCTAAATATTTGAACTAAATATTATGCAAATTAAAATTGGTTATATTAATGCATCTTATTTATTCACAATGAACATAAAAATAGAAGTCCTAAACAAGACTGATTAACTTTGCATTATTTCCTTCATAAGGGTGAGAAGGTAATAGTTTTGGTACCTAATGGAAATTACAGAAATTTGCAGATATTTATTATTCTGAACTTGATGCTTGAATTTGGGGAAGACAACAAAGAAAAAAAAAAAAGAACACCACAGAGAGGTCAAGCTGGATGATAAGCTAATGTATTAATGTAAAAAGTAAGGACATCAATAAGAGACAATGATTTTTGAGGCTTAAATTATACTCTCAAAATAAAGACATTTAAAAGTGATTCAGTTCATGGGGCTGGTGTTTTGGCATAGCAGGTAAAGCTACCACCTTCAGTGCTGGCATCCCATTTGGGCGCCAGTCTGAGTTCTGGCTGCTCCACTTCTGATCCAGCTTCCTGTTATGGCCTGGAAAAGAAGTAGAAGATGGCCAAAGTCCTTGGACTCCTGCACCTGTGTGGGAGACCTAGTAGAAGCTCCTGGCTCCTGACTTTGGATTGGCACAACTTCCGCCACTGTGGTAATTTGAGGAGTGAATCAGTGGATGGAAGACCTCTCTCTGTCTCTCTCTCTCTCTCTCTCTCTCTCTGCTTCTGTCTCTCTGCAACTCAGACTTTAAATAAATAAATAAAAATCTTTTTAAAAAAGTGATTCAGTTTAAGGATATGCTAGAACCATGGATAGTGAACAGTATATTTTGGTTACATAAATGAACTTTTCTATCTGGGCATAAAATAACTTGATCATTTTATAGAACAAAATTTTAATTCTGTATATTTTTATTTATCCAGTAATTTTTTTCAGGGAAGAATCATAAACCTTTCTTCTTATAATAAATCTATTATCACTGAACAAAGTTTTAAAATATTTATCATATTTCATAGTTTTTAATTAATTTTATTTATTTGTAAGGTAATGTGTCAGAGAGATGGAGACACAGACAGAGAGAAAGAGATCTGATCTGCTGGTTCACTCGGAGTGCCTTCAACAAATGGGGCTGTGCTGGGCGGAACTCAGGGGACAGGAACTTCATTCAGGTTTCCCATGTGGGTCGCAGGAACCCAAGTAGCGTGGGCAACATCTGCTGCCTTCCAGATACACTAGCAGGAAGCAGAATCAGAAGAGTAGCCTGGTCTCAGACTATGCCCACCCCATAATTTTTACAGACATGATAATAGTAAAATAGACTTCATCTTTTAAACGTAATCAACCTTATCAACATATCAAATAAAACAATACCCATATTATATCCAGTATTCTCTTATAAAATATGATGATTCCTGAAGAAAGTGACAAATGATACTCAGTATTTCATGTATGTTATTTCCATAATTTCAACTATTAATGCAAAATAGTTTTAAGTAAAGTAACTGAGTTTTGTTTCTTTGGATCCAGGAAAAATTGAAAGTCAAAAAACTCAAAATATCTTAAATTTTTGTTTTTATGAGCAATTACTTTGAATTACTTTTACAAACATATAAATGCATAAATAACATAATGCCAAGGCATTCTAGAATGTTCATAAACATTAACATTTATATAATCATAACAATGAGAATGCAGTCTAGAACTAAGTTTAATGATTGATATGTTAGACATCTTTGCTTACTTTGAAAAAATATTTGTTCATTAACAAAATTTAATATTAATTCATTATTAAATGTTATTGAATGTATTAAAATTATAACTACACACAAAGCTATAAAAATGTTGACATAAGAAATGAGACTGAACACTTTCAGATGACATGTAGTTACAACGAAATTGTATATTTTGGGAATCTTCAACATTTACAGAAAAAAACTTATTTGATTCATAAAATCATTGAAAATGTTTAAAAATTTCAAAGAAATTGAAGTATTACAGTCTTAAATGAAATAAAATATTGAATGGATATCAATTATATGTAATAAAACCTGGAAGAAAATATAGAGTAGACATTAACTAGGTTATAATTAATTGTACAATTAACTTCTTATTCACATATATTAAAGGGATATTTTCTTTTTTTCTTTTTTTATTATTTATGTTTTAACTTTTATTTAATGAATATAAATTTCCAAAGTACAGCTTATGCATTACAATGGCTTCCCCCCCATACCGTCCCTCCCACCCACAACCCTCCCCTTTCCCACTCCCTCTCCCCTTTCATTCACATCAAGATTCATTTTCGTTTCTCTTTATATACAGAAGATCAGTTTACCATACATTAAGAAAAGATTTCAACAGTTTGTTCCCACACAAAAACATAAAGTGAAAAATACTGTTTGAGTACTAGTTATAGCATTAAATCTCAATGTACAGCACACTAAGTACAAAGATGCTACATGAGGAGTAAGTGCACAGTGACTCCTGTTGTTGACTTAACAAATTGACACTCTTGTTTATGGCATCAGTGATCACCCTAGGCTCTTGTCATGAGCTGGCAAGGCTATGGAAGCCCCCTGAGTTCACTGACTCTGATCATATTTAGAAAAGGCCATGGTCAAAGTGGAAGTTCTCTCCTCCCTTCAGAGAAAGGTACCTCCTTCTTTGATGACCTGTTCTTTCCACTGGGATCTCACTTGCGGAGATCTTTCATTTAGTTCCCCCCCCCCCAGAGTGTCTTGGCTTTCCATGCCTGAAATACTCTCATGGGCTTTTCAGCCGGATCCCCATGCCTTAAGGGCTGATTCTGAGGCCAGAGTGCTGTTTAGGACATCTGCCATTCTATGGGTCTGCTGTGTATCTCACTTCCCATGTTGGATCATTCTCTCCCTTTTTGATTCTATCAGCTAGTATTTGCAGACACTATTCTTGTTTCTGTGATCCCTTTGGTTCTTAGTCCTATCATTCTGATCAATTGTGAACAGAAATTGATCACTGGGACTAGTGAGATGGCATTGGTACATGCCACCTTGATGGGATTGAGTTGGAATCCCCTGGTATGTTTCTAACTCTACCGTTTGAGGTAAGTCAGCTTGAGCATGTCCCGAATTGCACGTCTCTTCCCTCTCTTATTCCCCCTCTTATATTTAACAGTGATCACTTTTCAGTTAAGTTTCAGCACTTAAGAAGAATTGTGTATTGATTACAGTATTCAACCAAAAGTAATAAGTAGAACAAACAAAAAAAATACTAAGAGGGATAACATATCGAGTTGCTCATCAACAGTCAGGGTGAGGGCTGATTTACTAATACATACGTACGAGTTTTGTTAAGAAAATATCCCTCTATATTAAAGGCATATTTTCTTAACAAAACTCGTACGTAATTATTAGTAAATCAAATTTTAAAGATTCCATTAGTAATGTTTAAACCTCATACTTCTTTAAAAATGAGCTTTCCAGGTTTAACTTTCTTTAAACAAAATCTTAAAACAAAATAAATTCACTTGAATAATTTTCTGGGTTTTTTTAATTTTACTGTTTACTTGTGCTATATATTTATAGAATGCACATATAACAGCAAAAAACACTGCTTTGAATTAATGTGTAAAAATTCTTTAAGAGACTGGATCAAGTTGAAGAAAAGAAAGTAAAAACAAGCAGGTAATGAAATAAGAGGAATCAGCGTCAGCTAAATAAGGATGCGTCATTATCTTTCTTCTTCAATGGAAAAGTTAAATGGAAGAAATTCATTCTCTCTCTCCCTCGCACTCACTTTCTTTCTCTCACACACATGTGCATGCACACACATACTCCAAATAACTCAAAGATTTGTTAAATAAACTAGTCCTATTCAAAAGTGATTTCTTTCTTTTTTTTAAGATTTACTTTTTTATTTGAATGACAGTGTTACAGAGAGAGAAGTGGGGAGAGAAAAAGAGAGAGAGAGAGAGAAACTAACTTCCAGCCAGTTGTTCACCCCTCAAATGGCTGAAATGGCCATGCCAAATCCAGGGGCTGGAACTTCATCCAGGTCTCCCATGTAGATTACAGAGATCCAAGTACTTGCGCCACCTTCTGATACTTTTCCGAGTACATTAGGCAGGAAGCTAGATTGGAAGTGGATTTGCAAAAGTGTCACAGGCAGGCAGTAGCTTAACCCATTGCACTACATCAGCCCCAAACATTTTCTTTTAAAGATAGAAAAGATAATGTCTTCATGGGGATCAATGCACTTATTGTCTGAAGATACCTCTCAAATAAAGAAACATGCCTACTGCAAACTACAAAGGGGCCCTAAGAATTTTAAATTTTGTTAGTGAGTATCCTGCAAGTATTGAAATGGTTCTGCCATTAGCATCATAATACATATGCACTAACAAATCTGAAAATGTGGACACTGTACTCTTACTTGTCAGTGCAAAAGAGTTCCAAAAAGTAAAGAAGCTTTGTAGAGTTCTTAATGATAGACTATACTTAGAAATTCTCAAGCTGCATGCTGACATAAAAAGGCACATTGCAAGACAGAAGAACACATCTGGCTAATGCAACTTTCCTCTTCAGGATGGGGAGCAGAGAAGGGATAATTCACCAGCACTAAACATTTATTAACTCAAGATTGTATTAAAATATAGCAACCCGGAGAATAGGCTTTTATTTTGAAGGTTGCACCATTTTCGTCTTGATTTGTTTGACATAAGCTTACTAAGGAAAGGTTGTTATCACTTGAAAGTCATAGACATGCTTGCACTCTAATACGAGATTTGAACATGTAACATCTTTTTCTGCATATAGGAAAATAATGAATTAATGTGATGATTATGTTTTAACGAGAAGACTCATCCAATGGGAAAATTAATCTGTCAATGTTTGTATGATATATTCATAAACTTTTGGTTATAGATGACTGGAACAGATATATATGTATGTATCTGCTTTTAACGGGGTAACCATATGATGTCACAAAGACTCTGGGATTGGTATTCAGATTTCATGATAATACTGTACACATATAAAACCTATTCATATGGCTATATGCAGAAAAATTGATCTTCAAAAGAGAAACGATCAGAGGTGTAAAATGGAGTCATATGGAATTAGTCACAAGTACTTTCTGGCCCTTGCTGACTTCCCTGTTCCTGCTTCTTATTTGCCAGGAATACCATTTGCTCTTGGCTTTGACTGCCTCAGAATGCTTCTACCAAATTCTTTTATTAGTTGAATGATCCCCATTGCCTGTAAGTTAAAGCCAATCCATTGTTAACTAAATTATCAGGCCAAAGAAAAGATAAAAGTTCAGAGAGATAAATTTACTGTGATTTAAACCTTACATGTATTGAAGCATCACTTGACACTACATAAATATGTATAGTTTTGTCAGCAGGAAATATTTAAATGCTTAAAATATAAAATATGAATATAAAGTAGGTTCCAAAAAATAAAAATAGATTTAAAAAAATAAAGGAAAACAGATGAGAGAATATTGCAGTCATATAAGGAGAGCACATTCTAAAAATGTCCTAAAGAGTTAACTTAGACAATGAAAATAAATAAAATTACTTAAATTATTCTGGACCAAAACACTGAAATGCTCTTTTGGCATACAGATTGAACAAATTTTCTGGAAATTTTCTTCTCCAGTATTATTTAATATTCTAGAGTTCATAGAAAGTATCTTTACAAGCCCTTCCTTTCAACTTCCTTCCTTTACAAAACAACAAATTCAGGCATCTACCTTAATTCCCCAAATGCGGTATTCCTTTTACTGGAAAAGATTACATTTGAATTCTTGCCACAGTGTGTTAGTAATCCTTAAAAATTGCCTCAGTAGTATTTCCTGGCTTCTGATACAAACAGACAATTCTGCCTCAGTTCATGCACAGAAAATTCATTATAATTGCAGCATTTTAATGAAAAGCAATCAACAAATGTATTTCAATAGATGCTACCCAATTTGCCCACTGAAATCTTTTCAGAACTTAACTATCCTCAGGATTGTTAATATGCTCAGGCAATGCCTGTTTTCATCTAAGATATTATACTTGTGTGTGTTATAAACAATTATTATACTTGCATGAATACCTTTTCACCTCAACTGTTTTGATTCTCTCTGAGCTTCAAAAATATGCAAGCTCAAAAGCCAGGAGCTGTAGCTGCCTTCCTTACCGGGGGGGGGGGGGGGGGGCTATGTTTATTTTATCACTAAAAGTACCTTGAGTCACAAGAAACTATTCTTTCACTTCCTCTCTGACTGAAAGTTTCCTTTATGATAGTCAATGAAAGTTTTCAAAAACAATGGAGAACTTTCATAAACACTATGTAACTGTTAATTTTATAGTAGTCTTATGCGTGAGTGAAGTAGTTCAAGTGTTCTCAAGAAATTCCCACAAGTGTGAGCTACAGCACATCCATTCAGATCATTCATCTTCAGCTTTTATCAAAGTAAATTTATGTTGCATGTGAGAGTATTTTAAAATGACTGACGAGGATATTGAAAGAACAATAAATCGCCAGTCATAATGAAAATATATTGATGTGCTAAGTGAAAAATCCATCTCTAGTAGCCTTACTTCATGTAGAAGAAGAAAGTGAGCATAAAGACAAAGACCCAGGATCTCCCTGCCCTGGCAAACACACAGTACTCCCTCTGAGAAGCCCCACTAGGCAGTGACCTCAACAGGCAAAGCAAAAGCCTTGTGATATGGCTTTGGCAAGCAATCTGTCATCCTGTGATCCTCCTGTGAGCACCTGTAAATCCTAGCATACCCATTCATATAACTTACCTTGAAGATGGGATTAAGTGCAAACTTCTTTTTCTTTTTTTAATTTTTTGACAGGCAGAGTGGACAGTGAGAGAGACAGACAGAGAGAAAGGTCTTCCTTTGCCGTTGGTTCACCCTCCAATGGCCACCTGGGCCGGTGCACTGCACTGATCTGTTGGCAGGAGCCAGGTACTTATCTTGATCTCCCATGGGGTGCAGGGCCCAAGGACTTGGGCCATCCTCCACTGCACTCCCTGGCCACAGCAGAGAGCTGGCCTGGAAGAGGGGCAACCGGGACAGAATTGGTGCCCCGACCGGGACTAGAACCCGGTGTGCCGGCGCTGCAAGGCGGAGGATTAGCCTAGTGAGCCATGGCGCCAGCCCAAGTGCAAATTTCTTCCCTTGCTTTCAAAAGCATAACAACTTGGCTTCTGCTCTGCTTTCAATTCTCCTCTCCTTTCCATAACCACACACCATAGAAAATGTTCACCTTTCTTTCCCTTAAATAAATCTATTTTGTTTATATCTAAGGGTGTTCATATGAACTGTGTCTTCTGTCTGGACCTTATTTATCCAAATTTTGTAGAATAACTTTTATTTGTGCATAAGTTTATTTAATATTTTTCCATATAAACTACATAATTAATAGAGTAACATTGCTTTTTCTTTATTTTCTTTTTTATTGGCTTTTTTTTTTTTTTAACCTATTAGGTAGAGTTACAGACAGACGGTGAGAGAGAGACAGAAAGGTCTTCCTTCCATTGGTTCACCCCCCAAATGGCTGATCCGAAGCCAGGAGCCAGGTGCTTCTTCCTGGTGTCCCATGAGAGTGCAGGGGCCCAAGCACTTGGGCTATCCTCCACTGCCTTCCCAGGCCATAGCAGAGAGCTGGACTGGAAGAGGAGCTACTGGGACCAGAACCTGGTGCCCCTATGGGATGCCGGCGCCGCAGGTGGAGGATAGCCAAGTGAGCCACGGCGCCGGGCCTATAACGTTGCTTTTTCAAAATTAAAGATCTTTACAACATAGGGATTTTCTCTGTCTAGTCTCCTGCTGAATCCTTGATTCTATCTCAAAGCAAGTCAGAGAGTAAGCAGTCTGCATGAGCTGGTCGAATTGGAGGACAAGCAAATGTTGAAAATACTATGTATGACAATGCATGAAATAGCCTTTTTAATATAGCTTTTTTAAATTAGTGAAATTTAAAATCAGACATTCTCCATCAGAGATAAAAACAAAACAATATGGTTCACTCTTTTTGAGTGGTATTAAAAGAAAGGGAATATTAGAATTTTTAAGGGAGCATAATATCTTTATGTTTTTGAAAACAGGACACTGGCATAAAATAAAGTTAAGAACACCAACTTCAGTGGCTGATGTTGAAAATCTGGGTATTCTAGCAGTTTTGCTAAGCATGAGTTTGCACGTCGAGTTGTAGAAAAAGGTGTAAATTAATGATCTATGTCATAAATACGGTAATTTGTTACTTTTAGTGTCCTAAGAATGTCATTTTATTATGTGCCTCTTTTGGGGAAAAAGCTCTTTTGAGGTGAATATTAGATCTTAAAATTAGAGTTTTAGATAAGACTTGTAATTTTACCATCATTTAACATTTTCAATCTGTTTTCCCAAATTCAAGCTGATTAGTTGTTGAGGGTATGGTATTTGAATCAAGTTTGACATGCATAACCCTAAACTTACTGAAATTGCAGTGTTTTAACCCTTTAAATACACTTTAAATTACCTAATTCAGCCACTATACAGACTGTAATTTAGATATTTTAGTTACCACAATTGAGAAATAAGAAAATGCAGAATAAAGAATTTAAGTGACTTACCAGTGTCATTCAACTAGTATTAACTTTTTATATAGAATAGGTAGTTTACAATTCTTTGATGCTAATGTTTATGAATGGTCCTTAAGTTACACCAAGAACAGATAAGAGTGTTCCAACATCATCCCATTTATGTAGGTAACTTAGTGTTTTATGTCCTGATTATTCCTCATTTTTCTTGACATTTTGGTTTACTTTTCCTCCATGACTCTGATCCCCAAACTTTCTTTATGGAAATGGATGGTAGTATGAGATAGAAAGATGTAAGTGCATTGACTTGGAGATGAGAGCGTCCTGACTTTGAATCCTCTCTCAGTAATTCACTAGGAGTATGATTTTGATCAAATGATTTTAAAATTTAAACTGCAGTTTCTTTCCATATAATTGTGGGACTCATATTACTTTATAGGGTGGAGTGAGGATAAATTACTTATTGAAGAGTAGATGCTTTGTTATTGCAGCCTATTTATAATCCTGTAGTCTCCGTAGCATCAGCTCTGTTCTCTAAATACTATCGTAGTCACCTTCCTTTGCTATGCATTTGGAGGTAAAGCGCAGTGATGAAGTTTTTTGTCAAATATTTGTTCAGGCACTTGAAACATTGAACTTCTTCACTTCTCTGAAGCTATCTGTGGTCAACACTTTTATCAATGAAAGTTAAGTGGAAGTAGCTATGCATTTTCCAGGCAAGCACAACAAAAACTAAATGATTCCCTATCTTATGATCTGCCTGTGATGCAGCCTGAGGTTGTTTTCTCACATGGATAATGCCCTCCAAACCTGAGTGTTGAAACTAACAAATGTGGAGCCAAGGCCTTAGGAGCAGACCTGGTGTGGACACTTGGTATAAGCCATGTTACCATGGCATTATAATTAATGACTGTATAATTTAGTCTACTTGGACTGGTGCAGGCATTACAGGATTCTTTTTTGTTTGTTTGTTTGTTTTTTAGCTAATCCTTCTGACATTTCACTAAGGAAAGTGTGATCTATTCATTCTAATATGTGAAATAATGTTTTCTGTACTCTCTCTGGTTTGAACTTTTTCTTTTTTGTTGATGGAATTAGACCAATTAAGCAATTTCTGCTACAGAGAAGGAATGGTGCATTCAACTTGAGGAGGAGATACTCTTTGACATAGAAATTCTCTTCTTCATTCTTTCATGTGGTCATCTTAACCAAAGGATTGCCAACAAAGCTGCAGCACATGAACACTCCAAGCTTGCCTCTTTGTGTAACTGGATGATACAAAGAGCAAACAGAAATATTGTCACCCACCACTTACCACTCTGTGCCTACTATGGGTTAATATTGTACCTAGGCTTCCTTTTTATGAGGAATGTAGACATTTGCCTGTTTACTTTGGGTGAGGAGAAGCTATTGTGTACATCATGTGGAACACTGGAATCACCCAGAAACACCAGCAATATCCCTTTGGCTAACTATAACGAATTCTAAGTCAAGAATATATATCCTAAAATTGATACACTCCAAACATACTTATCATGCATTTTCTGTGGATGTTTAAATCTCAATGCAATGCCAATTTTGGATAACAATAAAAGTTCTGAATTAAAATAAGTTATATTACATTGGTCAGGATTCTTCCAAAGAAATAGAGTCAATACTGTGTGTATATAAAAATGATATAAAAATAAAGAGATTTATTTTAAGGAATTGGCTCCCAGAATTGTGGAGGCTGGTAAGTCTAAAATCTGCAGGATAGACCAGCAGACTGGAAAGTCAGGGAAGCGTTTGTATTGAGTCTGAAGACCGTATGGAAACAGAATTTCTTCCACAGGGCAATTCATTTTCTTTTCTCCTAAGGTCTCAACAGATGGGATGTGTTCTACCTACCTTATGCAGGTCAATAACCTTTACTCAAAGTCTAGTCATTTAAATATTAATTTCATCTAGAGAATTTCTTCACTGGGACAAGCATTTTTTTTCCTCTTTCAGATTGCAAAAAGAAAGCCACATTCAGGTTAAACCTATTACTGAATATTTATGGAATAGACTTCTGAGGATGAAGAAAACTGTGTTAGCAGAGATCCAGAAAAACTCTAAAGAGAATAAATTCTAATAAATTGGTCATTTAATCTTTCCGTTGGAATGACCTCTACATTTTATTCTATCACCATTCATTATCTTATTTGTTTCTGTGTTAGTACATCTTGAATTTTTATGTATTTTCTTATTTTTCTACATTGTGAAACTGCACTCTTTACATGAGCATTGAGAGCAGAATAAGATTTTCTAGAGCTGATCAGCTGATAATTAGGATATGATAACTTTGCTAGACACTGCTGTCACAGCTTGTACTTCATAAGCCACTTTCCAGCCTAATTTGCAGTGTCATTCTTTGGTTCTTGATCCAATAAACTGTGACTTGGGTAGAGGTCATGTTGTACAAATTGTGACCTCCTGTGTGTTAAGAGGTACTTTTCACTGCTTGATTAGGAGCAAGCTGCGCAATTGGCTACCACTTACAAGACTATAACAAGGCATAAGTCATTACATTTTTATAGTAATTTCCAAAACAAAGGACCTGGAGAAAAAAATACTTTCAAAAGGAAGTACTGGCTATCACAGCATAGACATGTATTTCACTGACTTATTTATTTATTTACTTTAAATGTATGCTTTATTGAATTTTGACAAACAATATAACACAATTATCTGTGCAACTTGTTTATAACACACTTAATTTGACTTAATGCAGAGATATTTAGTGCTAAGTGTAGTATTTTATTTTTGAACAGAACAGATTTCATGTATTTCATAGGTACAGTTATAAGAAGATACCCAAACATCCCTCCCTCCTTCCATCCCTTCTTTTCATTACAAAACATATTTTAATAAAAGATAATTAAGAATAATTTTAACATGATCTAAATAATTTAAAACACAGTGTTCCCCAATAGAGTACACATAAGATTCCGGTTTTATAAGGTTGAAAAAAGTGTTTAATACAAACATGAAAGCAAATTACTTAAGCAGGCATGGCCATGTGGTGGGTTAAGCAAAGGCTTGTAACAACAGCATCCCATATTAAGTGCCAGTTCAAGTATGGGCTGCTCCACTTCCAAATCCAGCTTCCTACTATTGCACCTGGGAGGATGCTTCTCAATCTCTGTCCCTGTTTTTCTCAATCACTCTTCTTTCTCTTTTCTCAAATAATTAAAAATAAAAAAAAATATATACTTACAAAAACTCCTTTTTCAATCTTGTTTTTCTGTTAGCTACCTTCAGTAAACATGCTATTTTATAACACAAATGTTTCATGGACATACTTGTTCTGTGATGCCATTTCAAATTACTGATTTTCTTATGAGAAAACTGGTGTTCAAAATCATATAGAACTGGGGCCGGCACTGTGGTGTAGCAGGTAAAACTGCCACCTGCAGTGCAGACATCTCATAGGGGCGCTGGTACGAGTCCCAGATGCCCCACTTCAGATCCAGCTCCCTGCTAATGCACCCAAGTAAGTGTCAGATGATGGTGCAGGTCCTAGGGCCCCTGTGCCAACATGAGAGACCTGTTAGAAGCTCCTGGTTCCTGGCTTCAGATTGGCTCAACTCCGGCCATTGTGGCCATTAGGTCAATGAGCCAGTGGATGGAAGATCTCTCTCATCTCTCTCTTTCTCTCTCTCTCTATTTCTTTCTATAACTCTCTTCCAAATAAATAAAAGTAATCTTTAAAATAAATAAATAAATAAAATCACATAAATCTCAATAACAGTGATATTCTAAAGGAGGAATTCCTTTCTACATGTCTTCTTCTTTAAAAAAAAAAATTCTTTATTTGAAAGGCAGAGTTACAGAGAGGCAGAGGCAGAGAGAGAGAGAAAGGGAGAGAGAAACAGAGAGAGAGGTCTCCCAACCATTGGTTCATTCCCCAATTGGTCGCTATGGCTGGAGCTGCGCCAATCTGAAGCCAGGAGCCAGGAGCTCCCTCTGGGTTTCCCACATGAATGCAGGGGCCCAAGGACTTGGGCCATCTTCTACTGCTTTCCCAGGCCATAGCAGAGAGCTGAAGTGGAAGTGAAGCCTCCTGGAATCTAACCTGCACCCCTATGGGATGCCAGCACTGCAGGCAGCAGTTTTACCCCAGTGTGCTATGCAACAGTGTCTTTATGTACTTTTTTTGTGTGTGTGTGGGGGGGTGTTCCAATTTGGGATATAGTCCTTGGCTTTCAAATTAAGAGTTGAAATAATTCTGAGCTCCGCTCAATTAAGCTTCACTTGCTATATTTCGAAAATCTTCTTACTGCTTTTAGTTTTTAGTAATTGACATGATAGCTAGACAGATATTCCCTTTGGCATTTACTAACAGTCCTTTGCAGTTTTGAGCATCAACCTAAGCGTAATATTTTGGTAATTTATGTTTTTTTTTTTTTTTTTTGAGTAAGGAGATAAAGCAGAACAACCTGAGATAAAGTAAAACAGTTGAAAATAACGGGCTGAAGCCTGAGATTATTTTTTCAATTCATATGAGCTACTCATTAATGAACTCAGAAGGTGCTGGTTTGAGATACAAAGATCAACTCTCCCAAACCCTCTCTCGGTTTCTCTCCCTCTCCCCCTTCCTCCCTCCCTCCCTCTCTCACCAGCTCAGAAATTTGCCATCTCTTATGCTTGGCACACACAAGTTACTTCCCTGTATCATCTTTCACATAAAGAGCACTGGCTTTAGTCAATGTTTTAAATTTCCCATTTTTAACATTTTATTTGACCTCTAACCAGGCTAGGGACAAAAAACCAGCAACTGCCAAAGTTGGATGGATAGTAGGGTCCAGAAAAATGTGAACAGGAGTACTATTAGATTCAGATAAGGAAATGGGTTCTATTTTATGGTTAAATACAAGAAAGAAATACTACCCGTGGGCACTTGTGTTACAGGAAATAATGACTGACAAATACAGACCCAGAAACCAGATAGATAAACACATTATAAGGACTTTTAATTCATCATAGTTTTAAGTTTAATAATACTTATGAAATGTCTTTACATTTATTGCCTGTTAGTTGAAGTCAATTTTCCAATATGGGGTCTTTTTCTTTATTATTGTTATTTGAACTGTATATGTTTCTGAGGTACTGTGTGGTAATTTTATGTGTACCTACACAACGTGTGGTCATCAACTCAGGGCAGCTAGCATTTCCAGCTGCTTAACCTTTCCTAAAAAAATTGATTAATGTGTAGTAGTGTACTTACTTATGGGTGACTTGATTGATTATTTTTAAACCACTCAATTTTTTCTCTCCTAGCACTTTCTGTTATTTGGGGATCAAACAGAAATCAATCCTTTACGTGTTCACCTTAGGAAACAGACCTCCATTTCTCTGGATGGGCATGTAGCTCACCTGCAGTCACAGGCATGCTCTATACAAGGTTGTTTTTAACCCTCCGTTTCATAATGAGACCCTTGATAATAACATATGATTGTCTCCATGATGTCGAGTATGTTGTCGTCGTCAAGCTAATTTTGAAAAGATGAAACTTTAATAAACCCAGAACAATATTTGAAAAATTTATTATGCTTTTCAAATGTACTTTTTTGTTTTCATTTGCTATACAATATACTTCCATTATTAAGGAGAAAAAAAATCAATGTGTAAGAAACCTGAACTCTTAAATCATGAAATAAACCTACATTTATCTGGGGAGAATAAACCCAAAGAATATAAACCAGAAAGTGCAAATCGGTTTTAAAAATACAGTTTTAAATAGCTATCAAATGCAGTGCACGCTCCACAAACTGCAGACGGCTTCCTGAATAAAATATGAGGACACGTAGCTCTGTGACTATCTATCTCAGTTAGTTAAAAAAAAAAAAAAATTCAGAAGAAAATTTCTAAATAGACCATATACTATCTGCAAAGGAATAAACAAAGTGGCCAGCACTGACAGTGTTTGCTTTTCATGTGGTGGAACTGTGTACAAACACAAGGCCTAACAAATGTCAGCTCCTCATTTGCAAATGAAGATGTAAAAGGAAATGTCGGTGACAGTACATGCAACAGTTCATATCTGAAGTTTGGCACAGTGAACTGACAGCCACGGAGGAGCTGCAGTGGCCTAATCCTTTCTCTCTGCCTTCTAGCAATGATAGTCAGCAGCGGGGGGAGGTGGGGTGGAGTTAATAAATATGTGAGAGGAAAAGCTGTGGAAGAATGGCAGCTCTTCTCCTCCGCAAGAACTCATCTTCAGAGATAATTAACTAGGTGACAACATACAATGTGCCATTAACAACGGCATTCAAATCATTTCTGGACTTAAGTACAGTTTTAAGCCGCTTATCAGATTTTCATTTCTGAATCCATTCAGCTGTCAGGCTTACACCCTGGCTCTTTATTGAAGCTCACATGGGAATCCAAAACCTTCTAATTTTCTATACAGATTCATTTCAGAATCAATTAGAGCTGGTGGCAGCCTTGTCCCTGTGTGCAAAGGGGATTAGCTGGGCACTTGCTCAGCTGAATCTACCTCTGAATGTACATTCACCCTTCCACCGAGAATGAGCTCTTTCTGTCCCCCTGCTAGAGGACTCTTCAGCCATTGAACCGCTGTAGACAACAGATGGCAGATAATCACTCGAGCAGCCTCCAATTTTGTCAGGAAAGGGAAAGTGATCATCCAGCTCTCTCTTACAGTAGGTAAGAGACCTCTGGGCATTTGAAGCATGCTCTGCTTTTAAATAGGGAAATCCGCAGTCCACTCCCTTCTCAGGCAATTTCCTAACAATGTCATCCTGCAGTCCTTGTCCCTGACTTTCTCTCATCACCTCCTCGACCTTCCTGCCTTCTCATTCCCCATCTTGCCTCACCCAATTTTGCTGAGATCTTTGTTCTCTCCATGTGCAACCAAGGTCATCCTTCCTGTTACTGGTAAAACACTTTAATGTTGTTCTTTCAAAAAACAGTCTTATGCAGCATATCATATCGAAGAGTGCCGTATACTGATTATTTTGCAGATGAAGCATTTTATGTGTACTCTATTTTGTATTATCCCCCAAAAACAATAGAAAATGGATGTAGTTCATGTGAATGTTGTTTACTTTCTATCTATCTTTCATTATCCTCAAAGAAATGAACATGAAATATCTTTTATCCTATTAAAATCATCTAACTTTAATATTTAATTTGAATGTTAGAATTATGTGCACTTAGTATAAAACAAGTAAATTACAAGTATTCCAATAAGAAACAGAGATCAATACTCTCTACCTACTAGTGACTTTGAGTGATGGCTTTCAATTATTTTAGAAGTTTTTTCTGGTATTTTCTTCTATATTTCAAAATACAGGGCTTGCATTACTAGTTCTTCACCTTTCAGTTTTAGTCACTATTGTATTGACTTCTCTCTAAGAAATATAATGTTGGGACTCATTCATTCTAGGTTGCTATTGTGCACGGTGTTTGGACTTCTGCTCCAAGGGGCACTATACTTATGTATATTGCTTGGGACATGAACAAAAGCCAGCGTGAGAAACCCTGGGCCTGCTCTAGCACCACCAATAGCAACATTCCCCATCTTTATCCCCTCTATGTGTTACTGATCCACTTAAATTTAAGCTGCCACTGGTTATAAGGTGCAGTTTTATTTTTTGCCACTATCTAGAAAAATAAAATGCTTATAATTAAACTATGACACGGTATTTTCTTATCATTAAGAATTTTTATATTATACCTATTTTAAAAGGCTCCTCAGACCAATTTAAGACACACTCCTAATTTTTGTCATACATCATAATTTTGCCTCTTGGAAAATGTATAATAGAAATAAATTGGCTAAGGCTTTCTTAATATTTCTTTCTATTAATAATCTGACTTATGAATTGCTTTTCAACTCAAGGTTCTTATTTTTAGGTTTTCAAAAACAACACTGTCATTTGTGTTATCCGGAGTGCTGGATTTAGAATATTGTAAAACACCACTTCACTATTGGCTCTTGATTTTTCCAAAGTGTCTGACATCCTGGCACTTTCTTGATCTTGAGAAGCTGTCAATTGAAAGCTTGCAGATCACACCTGGTGCTCTTTTTTTTTTTTTTTTTCTTTCTTTCTTAAAAGGAAGCTAAATAGTTTATTGTCTGAAACTACAAACGTTATGGTTGCCTAGATGTACCATTAAGGTGAATAACTACTTGTTCATGTAAAGGCAAGAACAATTATGTCACACTTGATACCTGGCCAAGACCCCTTGTAAGATGCTGTTGAGTACTTATAAAATGCATTCTTATTTCCTATATATTAAAAATGAGAAACAAAACACATCTCATACTTGAAGAAATAATCATAAGGATTGATTAAATGAAAATAATCTCTCTTATTTTTGTAAGACTACCAAGGACATAAGGGCTTCTTAAAATTTTTAAAGATCCAAGTGAGCTAAGTAGTTTTCAATAAATATGTTGTTTATATTTTTTTTTGCAAATTTTTCTATCCCTAGCTAGCTTAGTTTGTGTTGATGACTTTTCAATTTGTCATTCAATAACTCTTCCCCCATGATTCTCATACAAAACTTTACAACCCAACTCACTGCAGTTGAACATATCAGGAACTGTTCTTAGTCTTTAGAGACATGTCTTGTGGAGGTCTGCTTCTTGTGTTTCCAGGCTGTTTTAGTCAGGTTATTTAACACTGTCTTCAATTGTCTTCTATGTCCTCTTCTATGTTTGTTATATCTTATATTTATAGTCTCAAGTTTAAAAATATTTATCTCACTACAACTTTGAGAGAATATTTACTTTTTGTAAAGTTACTTTCAATTCATCATTTTTAAAAGATAAGAAATATGAGGTATATGGAATTGTTTTTCCCCTTTTAAATATGAGAAACCACAGTCTAATGTAATTATATAATTGCTTTAGGCCACAGCCAGTAGACATATTATTACAGTTCTGTTCTAATTCTTTGTTGCAGTTCTGAGTTTCCTAAAGTTTATATAAACTTTACTCACTCATTTTATTGTGAAAATGTTTTGCTGGGTAAAGCATAATCTCAATTATTGTACTTCCAGAAGACAAGCATAAATGATAGTCCTTAAAATTAACTTTTACCCCAAATTTTATCGTCAATTATTTCTTCTGTGTAATTTGACCCAGATAATTTTTATGACTCATACATTTATTTACTCATCAATGGGGAATTCATTCTTTGTAGGTATTAAGATTGTAATATTTTTGAAAGTATGGAATCTAGCTGGACATATATAGTCACAGATATAAGCAACTATTCTTGAAAATAACAGTTTGAATTTCATATATTCATGATATTTTAAATGTTTAAGAAAAATGTGGATTCTGAATATTTTCTTATTTTTCATTAACAAATGGATTATACCTGGTTGAACCAGTTTAAGAGAACCTAATTTTTCATAGATAATAATGATTATCCTTATTTTTAATATTTTCAAATCCATAACATTTATTACAGAATGTAAGTCAGTCACATATTGGAAAGAGGAGATTGTGTCCTGTTTGCAGAAATTATGATAATTATAATATCATATATTCAATGATTTTTCTATGTTTAAAAAATAAAGAGTAGGGCTGACGCCATGGCTCACTTGGCTAATCTTCTGCCTGCAGTGCCGACATCCCATATGGGCACCGGGTTCTAGTCCCGATTGCTCCTCTTCCAGGCCAGCTCTCTGCTGTGGCCCGGGAAGGCAGTGGAGGATGGCCCAAGTGCTTGGGTGCCTGCACCTGTGTGGAAGACCAGGAAGAAGCACCTGGCTCCTGGCTTCGGATGGGAGTAGTTCTGGCCGTAGCGGCCATTTGGGGGCTGAACCAATGGAAGGAAGACCTTTCTCTCTGTCTCTCACTCTCACTATCTCTGTCAAAAAATAAATAAATAAATAAATAAATAAATAAATAAAGCAAATTAAAGAAAATTTGTGTTTTCACTTTACAAATTGATTTCTTTTTTTAACTTTTATTTAATGATTATAAATTTCCAAAGTACAGCTTATGGATTATAATGGCTTTACCCCCATAACTTCCCTCCCACCCGCAACCCTCCCCTTTCCTATTCTCTCTCCCCTTCCATTCACATCAAGATTCATTTTCAATTCTCTTTATATACAGAAGATCAGTTTAGCATACATTAAGTAAAGATTTCAACAGTTCGCACCCACATAGAAACACAAAGTGAAAAATACTGTTTGAGTACTAGTTATGGCATTAAATCACAATTTACAGCACATTAAGGACAGAGATCCTACATGAGGAGCAAGTGCACAGTTTCTCCTGTTGTTGACTTAACAAATTGACACTCTTGTTTATGGCATCAGCAATCTCCCTATGCTCTTGTCATGAGTTACCAAGGCTATGGAAGCCTTTTGAGTTCACCGAGTCTGATCATATTTAGACAAGGTCATAGTCCAAGTGGAAGTTCTCTCCTCCCTTCAGAGAAAAGTACCTCCTTCTTTGATGACCTGTTCTTTCCACTGGGATCTCACTCGTGGAAATCTTTCATTTAGGTGTTTTGTTTATTTGTTTGTTTGTTTTTTTGCCAGAGTGTCTTGGCTTTCCATGCCTGAAATACTCTCTTGGGCTTTTCAGCCAGATCCAAATGCCTGAAGGGCTGATTCTGAGGCCAAAGTACTGTTTAGGACATCCGCTATAAGAATCTGCTGTGTATCTCGCTTCCCATGTTGGATCGTTCTCTCCCTTTTTTATTCTATCGGTTATTATTTTCATTTCCTATGTATAAAATAAAAAAACTGAGTACACACTAACAAGACAGTTGTGATGAAAATATATGGTTCACTTATAAAATAAGACCTGGAATCTCCCAATGGTTTCCTGCATGATTCCTGGTCAGTGTAGGTCCCAGGAGGACAAGAATCTGTTTCTTTTGATTATTGACACACCACTGCCAGCTAGGAAAACACTTTACTCATAGTGGGCACTAATAATATGTAGAGATAAATGAATATTATCTACTGGACAGTATTTTTCATTTACAAATCACAAATTTATTAACCTTCCTCTCTCCTACCACACCAATTATTGTGATTGCCATATCTGAGTTTCTCAGTGAGGCTGTAATGCAGCCTGATGTCAGTGAGGGAAAATAGAGGCACTTTACTTAATATTAAGTGGTCTTTGCTTAACATTAAGTAGTCTTTTACAATAACTACATATGGCATAGTAACATTGTAGTTTGAGGTAGATGTTATCTGAAAATAATGTTCCTTATATATTTTCCAAAGAACTATGAACATATATTCGCAACATATTCTTGAAAATTTATCCCAAATAGTATATATTCCAAATATATATAATGCACACATATACACATATAAATATACATAGAGATAGAAACAGAGTTGGAGAGACACAGAGAGAGGAATATATACCTCTATTTATGTTTATCTACTAAGCTAAGATGTCCAATTTCCTATTATATATCCATTTATATCTAATTTTCAGTGGTTAACTTATACAGCTTTGTTTCCCATGATTGTGTTGTTAGGTTGGTGCTTGTTGCTATTTTTTATGTGGTACGTGTTTTTTCTCTTCTGAATCAATTTTGTTCTCACAAGAAGTGGAAGAGATCAATTATTGCAACTTAATTAACTCATTTTATAACAAAATATTTACATAAGAAAGAGCTTCTTATAGATTTGGGACAAACATAAAGTAGTTATCATCTCTGTAAGCATCTTTACTTTCTTTGTGATAGAGACATTCACTAGAAGTAAAACTTTAGTGACTAATAATAAGAATATGTATTGTGGATCAGAACCTGTGCTGGTCTGGTACTGGATGCCCTGGGTACTTGCCTATTACCTGTGACAGAACACTTCTTTCAAATGCCCTGGCCTCTTCACTTACACAGGCAAGAGGACACTGAACTCTCAGGCAAAGTAGTTGGGAGAATTTTCTTTACCATTGTGAGTGCTAAATAAATATATCTGAATGTGAAATTCATTCATGTTTTCAAATTTCCCCTGATAGTAATAAACTTCCTTTTCCTTTTCCAACTACAAAGGTTGTGTGTGTCAAACAGCACATTAGGAAAACAGTAGATTAACTTTCAACAGTGGAATTACAGTTGAGTTAAAGAGAAGGTTTTGGGTGTAGAAAAAAATAAACTGTTGAATTTTATTCCTGTCTCAGGGTAGCTGAAGGCATGCAACCCAGTGCCTTTTCAAAGCCATCCAAACAATAAGCATTGAAAATAAATGCCTGTGTGATTCCCCACTACTTAAAACTGAGAGTACATATTGTTACCTGGCCTTTGTGATCCAAAGCATAATTTTTCTAACATTACCATTTCTCTTGGCTGTAACAACTGAAGAAAAATGCCAGAAGTGTTGCTACACAAGACTGCAAATGATATATTATACTGCAGTCTAGAAAAATATAAAACCACACACTAAGGATTTTGATTTAACAAAATAAAATTAGGTTTTATTCCCAAGAAGGAGAAGGGATTACTTCTCTCGTCTTGATACACCTAATTTCTTTTCACAATAGAATTTTTTGAACACTGTTATTACATTTTCCAATTCTATGATGCTGAGAAATACATTTTCCAAAGGAAAGGGGTGATGAGAAGAAGGTGGGGAATGGACAAGTGTAGCAAAAGGATATACAATTTCAAGCACTTTTATTTAGAAACTCCAATGATTTATAAATTTTGAAGGTATATTTTAATATTCAGAAGAACTAAGTGCTCTCTGAGCCATAAAATAATGGTGTGAGCACCATTGCCTGGTCCCTGAGAGGGGAAGATGGTTTCCCTGGGCAAGGACACCATGACCTCTGCAGGCTACCTATCAACACGGCATAACCAGGAAGAAGCCCTTCAGTCTCCATTTGCTCCACTGTGCTAATTTCAGAGGTTGTGTGATAGTCATCCTCATGAGGACAGAGAGTTGTTGTTGTGACCATCTACTTAAGGACCCTAAACTCAGAATGTGATCATCACAGCAGAACGAACCACCAGTGCTTTAATCTAGAGAGATACTACGCCGCATCTAAACCCCATCTCCATTCTTTGATATTTGTTTTATATCTCTCTTCCTAAAACCTTGTGTAACCCAAAATATGTCTCTGTTTCATGTATTGATGATCTTTATTGTTAGATTAGAAATTCATCAAGTGACAATAGTTTTAGCTTGCCTTTTAGTTTTAAAATTTTAAACGTACATCTGGTTAGATTAAAAGCCCTTTTCCATATGAATTAATTTATGAAATGGTTATAGAATTATAAATAGGAATTGAAAAATTTATCAAAAAAGTTGCAGCTTAATGGGTCAGTCATCCATATAATTGAATTACTATAATGTAATCAGAGAAATATTGATAAAAGTATATGAGAGGAAAAGGACTATCTGATGTATTCTACATTAGATTTCTTTTAAGCTTATTTATTTGTTCTATCAGATGTATTCTGTTCTATCAGATGTATTTTATTAGATGTCTTTAAACTTATTTATTTGAAACAGAATAACATACACACACATACACACACACACAGACCTTCTGTCTGTTGATTCTCCTCTTGAAATATTGGCAAGAGCTAGACCTGCGCTAAGTCAAAGAAAACCAGGAGCCAATCATTCCATCTGAGTCTCATTTGGGTGACAGGGAGTCGGTCACCTGGTTCATCACCTGCCCCCTCGCAGGATCACATAAGTAGGCAGCTAGACTAGGAGCATAACAGCTGGGACTTGGATCAGGCATTTTGACGTGGGCTGCAAGTCTCCCAACAAGCGGCATAACCCACTGTGCCAGAAAGCATGCCCCATTATATTTATTAATATCTCCTATATAGAAAGTTTTCTGATGTTGAGATGTCAGTATTCCCTCTGTGTTCGTTAGCCTGTTAATTGTAAACAATTATCCTTGCTGACAATCACCTCAAAAACAAATGAGTAATGTTTCTTATTGCGAGAATGGTGACTACCCATTTTGCTATGCAAACTATGAACATTTTATTGTTGTATTGAAATATCCACTGTGAAAAGATGTAGATGGAGAAATAATGTACAGAAAAAAATAGATGTGCCCAGCTGAAAAGTAAAGATATTCAGATGCATGTATTTATATGTTCATATATATATTTTACTGTTAAAATATCATAATTTAATTTTCCTAAACTGAAATTATGTTGTTGCAAAAATTAAAGGAAAAATGAAAGAAAAGAAATAGGAGGGATTGAGGGAGATGGGAAGGAAGTATGGTTAACTTCTCATAATTGTATCTATAAAATACATGAACCCTGTTCTCCTTATATTAATAAACATTAAAGAATAATAGGGGCCGGCACCGTGGCTCACTTGATTAATCCTCCGCCTACATTGCTGGCATTCCATATGGACGCCAGGTTCTAGTCCCGGCTGCCCCTCTTCCAGTCCAGCTCTCTGCTGTGGCCTGGGAGGGCAGAGGAGGATAAACTTATCAAGAGTGACAATGCTAAGAGTTGGCTAGGATATAGCTAACTTGTACTATCACATGCTACTGGTGAGAAATTGGGATCATCCTCCTGAGATAATCATTTGGCAATATCTACTAAAATATTTATATGCATATCCTATTACCATCACATAGTAAATTCTCTCCTGAGTATACACCAACAAAAACACATACATATGTGCACTATAAAAGTACAAAATGTTTATGAGGATCTTCAAAATGATCTTGAAAATGTGTATTATGAGAAACTATGAATGGATTTCAATTTTTTTGCACCAAAATAAACTTGTCCTTTAATTCTTTTCTTCCACCAACTTTTTGAAGTACCTTCCTAAGGTGTATTCTTGATTTTGATGGGAGTTGCATGGGCCAATTTACAATAGTTCATCAAATTATGGATTATAATTTATATATTTTTCCATTTTTATGTCAATAAATGCATATTTAAAATGGAAATTAATATCCTATGCATTATTCATGGTTACTTTACTGTTTAGTATTTGCTAATTTCCATTTTTAAATAAGCCTTTAAAAATTGCATTAGTACTCGTATTTTTTTAATTTGGATGGTGTGCATCTTTATTTCTGTCCTTTCCCCACTCACAATATTCATTGAGAATATTCCTTTGAAAAATAATCAGTTATCATATTTTTAAAATGATCTATTTAATTATTCAATTGAAAGGCAGAGTTACACCAAGAAAGAGGGAAAAACAGAGAGGGAGAGAGAGAGAGAGGTATCTTTCATCTGCTGGTTCACTCCTCAAATGGTCACAACAACCTGGGCTGGGCCAGGCCAAAGCCAGGAGACAGGAGCTTCGTCCAAGCCTCCTACTTGAGCCATCCTCGTTGTTCTTCCAGGCACATTACCAGGGAACTGGTTTGGCTTTGGAGAAGCTGGGACTTGAACTGGTGCCCATATGGGATGCCAGCATCACAGGCAGAGGCTTAACCTGCTACTCCACAATGCTGGCTCCAATTATCACATTTTAACATGATTGCTGAAATGTAAGACATTTTCTGATTTCAAAAAAGAGTATAAGTTTTAAAATGTTAGCCTCTGAGAGTACCTAGTCTTTATAAACTCTTAAGAAAAAGTGATATTTTTCATATGCTTCCAAAATCATACACTAATGAAATAAATTAAAGATCAGGTGTTTGCCTCATCATCCGATGATTCTAGCATTAATATCCTGGAAATACTTCAATATTCATACTTATTTGTTCAAAGTGCTTGTGATTATAAACTACAAATTTTTACATACTTTAATGGCAAATTTAACTCATATACTAATTACAAAGCAGTATCTTACTACATTATACAGTATACATATTACATAAGAAATTCTTTAAATAATGCAATATTCTACTGTATAAGGCTGCACCACTTGAGGCTAATATAAACATAAATGTGTTAAAATCACATGATTAAATGAATCTTCATTTACTTAAGAATTTGATGGAACATAATTGCATATTTTAAAAATTTATTTTATTTATTTGAAAGGCAGAGTTACAGAGAGGAAGAGGCAAAGAGAGAGAGAGAGAGAGGGGTCATCATCCACTTGTTCACTTCCCAAATGGCTGCAATGGCCAGAGCTGCACAGATCCAAATCCAGGAACAAGGAGCATCTTTCACATCTCCCACATGAGTGCATGGACTTGGGCCATCTTCTGCTGCTTTCCCAGGCACTCAGCAGGGAGCTGGATAGGAAGTGGAGCAGCCACGACTTGAATCGGCTCCCATATGGTATGCTGGCACTACAGGTGGCAGCTTTACCCACTATGCCACAGCGCCAACCCCATAATAGCATTTTTAAAGTAAACCATAAATAAGAACCAAAAAAGTGTTTAGAACGTTAAATGAATATATCTAAACATCTGTACAGTGATTTTTAAAATTCTTTGACTAATATATTCAAATATAGACAGTGTACTTCACTCACTTTCATTACATTTTTTAAAGATTTATTTTATTTATTTGAAAGGCAGAGTTACAGAGAGGGGTAGAGCCATAAAAAGAGACAGGTCTTCCATTCTGCTGGTTCAATTCCCAAATGGCCACAATAGCCAGAGCAGAGCTGATCTGAAGCTGGGAGCCCAGAGCTTTCTCCAGGCCTCCCACACGGGTGTTGGGCCATCTTCTGCTGCTTTCCCAGGCCATAGCAGAGCTGGATCAGAGGAGGATCAGCCAGGACTAGAACCAGTGCCCATATGGGGTGCCGGTTCTGCAGGCTGTGGTTTTAACCCACTGTGCCACAACGCCAGCCCCTCTTTACATGTTTTTATTATTTTTCTTAATTGATCAGTTAGCTTGAAAATGATTAGGAAGTTCAGTATCAGATGGTGGCCTACCAAGAGATTGTTAGACTATCAAAATCTATTTTGTAAAGAATGCTTTGCAAGTCAATATATCAAATTAGAATTCTGTTCCCTTGTGCCATTGTACTGGCACACATTTTTCTTTTGTATCTCTGTTAACTGTGAATGAAATATTTCTCAACTGGCATGTGATACATTTTTGAACTGGTTGAATAGTTCTTCTACAAAAAGTTGTTTTCCTTTACATTTTGCCCTCATGTGTATCTATTGTTACATATACATATAAACACAAAAATAACAAAAGTGGCATCTTATATCCATTAGATTTTTGTGTGCCATTTTTGGAAGTTAATGGAGCTTGCAGTTTAAGTAGTCATTTCTTATGTGGTCATGCAGAAAAATTATAATTCTATCACTTTTACTTCATTTCCCTGGATTCTTGCACTCATTGTAGCAATTCAATACCTATTTCAGAAATGCAGTGAACCATTTTCCACTATATCACTGGAGGAGCAATATCCTTGTTCTCTTTCAAGATCTATTTTTTTTAAGAAGCACATGCAGCAACTGTTTCCAAGATATAAACATTAGTATTGCAGCAGACTATTTGACTATAGCCTGTGGGGAGGATTTTCATGCTTCAACATAGTGTAATATTCAAATTGAAAATAAAACTTTTAAAGCTTGAAGGGACTAGCACAGTTTGGTTGGGTTGTGACCACCATTTTGAATTAGATATTCTGTTAGAGTGTCCATTTCTCCTTTTCAAGCCTCATTTTCCATTAAAATATAATCTAAGCAGTTCAAATGTGCACTGAATCTCATACTTCTAAGAAATCTAGTTTATGTGTTCCAAGCTTATAGCTTCTATTTACTTCAAACACTGAAGCATAAAAAGGAACTTTCTCTACTTGATTAATACAGTGGGGCCTTTACAACAAAACTAAATATATGTAAATATAGTTATATATAATTCACTAAATGTAATAATTTTGTATAATTAAATATGTAAACATATAAATTTTATCTATATGTGAATACTACATGAATATAAACATAAAACTAAAGCCAACTGTCAATACATTTCCTCAGATATGTACATTATGACAATAGAGCCATAACTGCCAAGTGCTTTAGTTGTGATGCAAGTAAATACAATAGCTATTATACAAGAAAGGCCATAGAGACTCAAGAAATGTGCTTTGCCTTATGTAATAGGATAGCCACACTGCTGCTAGGGTTTCTATCCCTTAATTCCTATACTATATTCTTGTTATATAACAAATACAAAGAAAGTAAAATTATGATTAAAAAGGAAGCAAAATCACATAAAATACATAAAATTTTTACTATGCACAACATAAAATTTTTAGCATAAATGAAATTTCTCCTTTGCATTCCCTTTTTAATGTAACTTATATGTTATTCAAGTTCAATATTTTCATTTTTCTCCAAACCATTCAGTGTTCAATGAGATTTGAGTGAAATGCCAAAGACCACTTATTTCCTTCAGCTTAAAATAAATAAAATTGGACTACGCTTGGGCTTTCTTGACTTTTAATTTGTGTTCATGGATAACCCAAAGTCTTTTGTATGATTTAAGAGAAAAAAAATTCCTCAAGTATTTGCGGAAAAAAGCCATGGGTGGTTCATTATTCCCTAGTTAGGCTACTTACACTGAGATTTATCACATCTTGAGTCTCCTAGAGGATATCTGATATATAAATATTTTTTTAGTATCTGATGAGACAAGTCCAAGTATGTATTACAAAAGACTGCTATTTGAAAGAAAATTTTCATTTTATTTTAATTCACATATAACATCACATTTTACTAAAAATAAGAAAGAAGGTTTTCTTATGTATTGTTCAATAGGATATGTATAGAAACTATATATCATAATATGAATATTTTAAACATGATTTCTTCATTTATGATGCATTTGTGTCTTGAAACTTGACAGACCTTAAGTACTTGGCAATGATACTATTAGACTTTGTAAAACATATCCTGTAGAACACTTGAAGTTACATTCTTCCTGTTTTACCAATAATACTACTCTAGTAGAAATTTATAGTTCATGCCCTCTAGCACATATAATAGTTTGCATTATTATTTTGTCAAAAATATAATAATCTCCAACATGACAGTGAAAGAATTCAGCACTGCAAAAAAACTGCACCAATATTTGATTGATTGATTTAGGCTTATTTGCTATGCAAGACATTTTTTGCATTAACTACTTTTTTTAAGGGAAAGGGTTTATTGGGGGAAACCCAACATACTGGAGGGAAAGGGCAAAGAAGGAAAAGAGGGAGAAGGAGAGCGTGCGAGAGAGACAGAGAGACAGAGATATGGAGAGAAAAGAAACAGAGAGAAAAGAGAGACAGAGAAAGGGAGAGATCAGGAGAAAAAGAGCCACGTGTTCAGTAACACATTCTTTTGAAAGTTTATCATTACTCTTTTCACATACTAAAATCAATAAGTAGCTTATTTTACTGAATATGTGAGAAAATATCTCCTGTATATAAAAATTATTAGAGATAATCTAGTTTCCTGATTTAATAGAAAATATGGGATATGTTTATGTTTAGACTACCAAAAACTGCTAAAACTAGAACCAATAGGAATGACTAAATATAGTTGTTCATTACATCATATTATATTCTTTCTGATTTATATTATGTTCTATATTAGAGTTCCACTAATTTTAGAGTAATCACATGTCTTAGTATGATTGGAGTAGTACTAGTTTATACTTATTGTCATGGCACAATTATAATAGCACCATTTTCACAATCAAAGATGTTTATAATTGGGCAATTAATTAAATAGTTGTACTAATTAATATCATAATATTCAATCTAGTTTTATATCTATATAGACAATTATATTATTTATATATTTCTGGTTTGAACCAGAAACAAATTAATAAAAATATCACAAAAATTATCAAGAGACAGCTAATATTATAGAAAGAGAATGGATTTTAGAATCCTGCTGAATTCAGACAACATCTTAGCTTGGCATATAGTTGTCGTCATGCTGAGAAAAGATAACTTCTCTAGTACTCAATATTTGTGTCAACACAATGGGTCTTACAATCTGCATTACTGTTTTATTGCAAAGATTCAATCATGAACACATCAAGTATATTAGCAAACAACAAATGTTATTTCAATTATTTTAATAAGTTTTAAAAAGAAAAAATGTTAGCATAATACTTTAGCCTATTTATAGTACTGAATAACAGTTCAAAAGCTTAAATGAAAACACTACCTACTGATTTGGCTGAATCCATCTTGAGCTGAAATTAACAATTGCTCTACTTATCTCAGCACGGAATCCATTTTGCTAAAAATAACAAAAAGGACTTGCTGTATTCCAAAAATGTATATCTGTTCACTTGAAACAAATAGATTTAAAAAGTCTGCAATGCAGGAGCCTACTAATTTCACTCTCTCATTTCTTAATGGATCATTATTTTTCCTTATTTTTAACCAAAGTCTTAGAGTTTGTTCAGGAATAAGCTGTCATTCTTGACATATCATCCCACTGTGTTCCCAGCAATTATTTTTAAAGAAAAACAAAATGAAAACATTTTTTACAGAAATTTCCTTACAGTCTCTTTGGAGTATTAATATATGGAACATTTTTATTGAGCTTATATATATATACACTTATTTGTGATTTCATACACTAAATATATGTGTGTATGTGTGTAGTATATAAAACTACAAAGTAAATTCTAATAAAATCACAATAATCTTAACATCAAAATCCTTTTTATCTAACAACTATTTTGAAATTGTATAAATGAAAACCACAATATAATTAAATACAATCCATTAATTCAATATGAATAATTCTTCATTCTGTCCATAAATAGTTGTTGATGCCAGCTGTTTTAGGGAGTGAGCATTGATTGACAGCAAGCCTCCAGGGTCAGAGTCTCTGTGCATGGCCTTTTTTTTTGACATAAGTCTTATTCCTTAGTATTTCTATATTGAAATGCCTTGTTACAAATGATAATTAACAATAAATCCCCCACCCTTAACACACAAACAGTTCTGTGAGATTGTGTGGAAAGATAATAAGATCTAATGAATAGATGAGTCTGGGGTTCCGTGGAAATTTCAGGGTTAAATATGGGAGTCTGCAAATCAGACATGTATAAATGGTATTAAATCAACAAGTTTCTAATACTTTGTTTGAGGACTGAGTATAGACAGAGAAGGAAAAGAATGCAGGACCACAGTGTAACCCAACATTTAAGTCTCAAGAATAGAGGAAGCCATTCAAAATCAGTGAAAAGAAATAGGCTGGGCTTCAGATGTCTCTTCAGAATGGTAAAGAACCTGGAGTCCTTATTCAATCTTTGAAATAGCAAAATATTGACAAACTGAAAATTAATGACTTATCTCAGTCCAAAGCAAATTTGAGATTACACAGCAAATCACCACAACCAAATCTGGAAAGACAGGCACATTTATAGAAGACACAGCCTGCATATGACTACTTGGAGCAGAAATCTCTGGGTAGGTCACTGTACATCTAAATAAAGGAGACACATCAGTGGTGATTTTGACAAAATGGCTGATGACTGCATGTGCTATGGAATAATGGTTAACATGTTCCTCGGTAGCCCAGATGGAGGGAGGATACTCTCTCACATCTTATCTCCAATAATTCCAATATGTTTTCGTGATAAATTCCTGAGAAAAATCATCTTTCAGCTCTAGCATGGAGAGAAGGCTATCAAATTTCCCATGAGAATAACTTGAATTCTAGGGGGAACAAAAGACCTTTGTAGAACCAGGGCCAGTGGGAAGAACATTTGTCATGTTCTTGCTCCTTGCAGCCCCTATGTTTCACCAAAGACATTAAGGAAAAAGATATCATGAACAATAACTTTAATGAAATCACTTGGGAACATGGCACCAAGAAAAGTGATTAAAGAACATAGAGGAAAAATGATTTACTATTGGAGAAATGTGGTTGTAAGACATAGGCTTGGGGATGGCATAATTGCACGGTGGGTTAAGCTGATGCCTGGAATGCTGGCATTCCATATAGATGTTGGCTTAAGTTCCAGCTTCCGATCTGATCCAGCTTCCAGCTAATATGCTTTAGAAAGCAGCAGACGATGGCCCAAGTGCTTGGGCCCCTGCAACCAACTGGGAGATCCAAAAGTAGCTCTTGGAACCTGGCTTTGGTCTGGTCCAGCCCAGGCAATAGAGGCTATTTGGAGAGAAAACCAGTGAATAGAAAACCACTCTCTCTCTCTTTCTCTTTCCCTACTTCTATCTCTTTTTCTTAATAATTCTTTCAAATAATTTATAATAACAATAATTAGCATAGCAAGGATTATTATGGACAATGTAGAGAATATGCAAGGAAAGATGAATAATGTAAACAAAGAAATGACAAACACCAGAGTCAAAAGGAAATGCTAGATATAAACGAAATGAAGGTGGACTAAGATGGGTCACTAAGTAGAACAAACACAACTGAAGAAAGAATCAGTGATTTGAAGATGGGTTGATGAGAAATTCCAAAACTAACGCAACACATTAAAAAAGAAAACAAAGAACATAGTAAAAAAGAAAAAAAAGAATTTGACAAGCATGAATTATAGGATAATTAGAAATGATACAGAGAATAACAAATGTTGTGTGGAGAAATGGGAACTGTTATACAGAATACAAACAAAAAATAATTTGATAAAATACAGTATTCTCTTGTGATTGACTTCCCTGAACAAATTAAATACGGAGAAAACATACTTCAACATAATAAAAGGTACAAATGACAAATTCATGATCAACATTGTATTGAATGTCAAAAAACTGAAAATATTTCCACTGTATTCTAGAATCGCACGAGAGTTCTACTTTTACCATTCTTAATTCCATCTTGTACTAGCGGTCTTACCCAGCAAAATTAGTCAAGAGACAGAAATATAAAAAAAGTAGGGAAGAGGGGAGTCAAATTATCTGTATTGCAGATTATATTATTTTATATAGATAGAAGCCTAAATCATCCAACCAAAGGATATTAGAATTGAAAAAAAATTCAATAAATTTATAGGATATGTATTTAACAATGAAAAATATCCAGCAGTTTTGTGTATTAATAATGAAGTCATTGATCCATAATTTACAAAAGTAATTTCACTCACAAAAGCTACAAAAATAAAAATTTAACTAAGGATATGAAAGAACTCTACAATGAAAATTATAAAACACTAATGAAATAAATTGAATACAGCACAGAAAAAAAATGGAAAGTCCTCCCATGTTCATTTGAAGTTGAACTGAAACTAAAATTGGATTGAAAGAATTAATATTCTTAAGTGTCAATACTACTAAAATATCTGTTTACAGATATAACACAATCCACATCCAAATAGTAACATCATTCTTCACAGAACTAGCAAAACAACCCTAAAATTAATGGACACCCAGCAACCAAGGGAAGGGGTGTACAAGGTGAGTTCATCAGATTCGATCCTCTCGGCACATGTATTTTCTACTTTCTTCATTGAGAACCAAGAAGCAGAGGGGAACTTCCCTAGGTGCGGCAAAGCCTGGGAGAAAAGCTCTGAGACTGGTGCCTGATAATCCCACAGCTGCAGGATGACCTGTTAAGCACCCTGACCTCTGCTTTGAGGGCTTCTGGAAGCTATATGGATGCTTGCCATTCCTTAAGACAGAATAGGGTTTAGCTGTAGCTGTAACACAGCAGCTTGGAGCTAGGGCTTTGCGAGTGGAAGGGGTCAAAGTGAGTTTCTTTTCTGAAGCAAAACAGACACTCCAATACCAGTAAGCTTCCTATACTGGATTTAAAGACAATGAGGACTACAGAATCCCTCTGTAGCTAAAGCTTCCTGGTCTGCAGAACTGAATTTGTGGAATTTTCTGTTTGCCTTTTCTGGGAAAATGGATTTCCTCTGGCTGCAACCTCAGTAGGAGTTCCAGTGTGTATTGTTCCTCTATTTCTACTGACTTTTGTAATCTTTGTGTTGTTTAGAGTTCCCATCAATTCCTAACTGAAGTTTAATGCTCAGTCAGGATCTTTGAAACCTGTCCCTTCTTTCATTGTTAATGGTATTCTCTGTGGTGGAGGTGAGTACAACTATCCTGAATGTCTTCTGAGGTTTGTTTTTTTTTTGTTTTTGTTTTTGTTTTTGTTTTTGTTTTTTGTTTTTGTTTTTTTCCAAATTTGAAGCAAGAACTTTTATTTTTTGGTGTTTTATCTGAGTTTCGTTTTTTAAAGTAAGCAGCAATAGTTGTAGTGTGGTGTTTCATATGTTATGTGTTCAACATATGTGCTCTTTTAAGCCTGAATGATTTAATTTCACCATTGTAAAAAATTATGTGGATTATTATATAGTCATTAAAAAATGGAAAACAGGCTCAGATTCCCTACTTTTCTATGGATAATCTTATGTGATCCTCTTACGTCTGCTACAAATATTTCACTATATTAATTTAAAATATAGCTTAAATATCAGTAATCTTATACACAGAAGAAACAGTGTTGACTAAGGGAAATGATAGAAATATTAAAATTTTTCAAAAAGATCCCAAGTGCTCTTAGCAATTTAATTCTTAGCAAAGAAAGTTCTTTAAAACATAAGCTTCAATGAAAATGTAGTCTTGGGGATGGACATTGGGTAAAGCGGTTAGATGCATCTTGGCACACTGACATTCGGTATCGGAATCTCCAAGTTTCAGTTTCAGCTCTGCTCCCAATTTCAGCTTCCTCCTAAAGCATAGCCTGGCAGACAGCAGGTGATGGCTCAAGTGGCTGTGTCCCTGCCAACCATGTGGGGGACCCTGGTTGAATTCAATAACTTGGTTTCCTGCCATCCAAACGGGAAAACCAGATTTGAGTTCCTGCCTTCTGGCTTCAGCATGGCCCAGTTTTTCCTGTTAAAGGCATTTTCCTATTAACGCAGCAGATGGGAGACATCTGTTTCTGTTTCCTCTCTCTGTCTCTGTGTCTCTTCCTCTCTCTGTGTCTTCCTCTCTTTGCCTTTCAGATAAATAAAAATAACTTTTAGCGATTTAAAATATACTTAGTATTAGCATTTTTCCAGTGGTATACTCTGGTCAAAGATCATTTCAACCACAAAACATTTATCCCAATAATAAAGGTAAGCCTAAATAGAGTTTTCAAATTGACTTGGTAAATAATATTGCAGAGATAGCAATGTTTTTTTCTTATGAACTGTAAATAGAAAGCAGAGAGTTGGATAGACACCTGTCAGCATCATTTTCCTTGGTGTGTCAGGAAATTCTCATCCCTGATGTGCTGCAGGAAACAAATATCCAAATCAATGTCAAACTTGTTATTTGTTTTGTTGATTGCTACATACTCTAAAACACAGTGTTATTAATAATAGTAAACAATGATTTTTAAAATAAGTGTGAGGGCATTTATTATTCAAATTATCATCCTAATAAAATTAACATAACTCCCTAAGGCAGACGTCATCATCTCTTTACAGTCACTGCTTTGCTGCCAGTTAGTTGTAAATGGGAATCAGAAATATTTTGAGTAAATTAAGCATAAATTATTTGAAATGCTTACTGATTTTCTGCTTTTATATATATAGATCTTTTCAACTATTCAATAAAGCTTCAACATTATCTTACATTACTTTTATAGTTAACAGGATTTATACTAGCATATGATGTAAGAAGTACATTTCAACATACTTAAAACTAACATAATCTGTAATTACTGATTATTTAGATAACTTCAAACAAGTAATGAAAGAAGAAATATTCAACAACTCTATTCTAAGCCTTTACTGTAATCCCCTGTCATAAAGGTAAATAGATATTCCTCAACATACTGTTATCTAAAGAGGTTAGGGAAATCTGTTTTTAATGCTCTCAATGTCTCACTTGAGCTGTTTATCTTTTGATATTTTGATGCCCTTTTATAAGGTTCCTGTATTTGCCTAAGGTCTTTGTTCTGCTCCCCAGATGGCTCTAACATTTTCTCCAGGGAATCCTAAATTTCTATATGGGACCTCACATTTTCTACTCCCAAAGCATACAATTCAGCAAAACTACATCAACCTCCAAAAAAAAAAAAATTGCAGGCTTGTAATTTGCTTTAATTCTTAACTCTCATTGTACTTCAAATTTTTGCATTGCTCTCAGGATTTTATTCAACTTGCATTTGGTTAAAATAACTAGATTATGTACTGTGGTACTATGAAAACTTTCTTCAAAGTCTCTAAAATCTACCAATTTATATGACTGGGGTATTTCAACCTTTTATTTCTTTACTTTACTTTTATTTAATGACAGAGGAACAGAGATCTTCAATTCATTGGTTCACTTCACAGATACCTTCAACGGCCAGTTCTTGGCCAGGTTGAATCCAGGAGTCTGAAACACGGTCTGGATCTCCCATGTGGGTGGCAGAGACCCAAGTACTTCGCTGTAACTTGCTGCATCTCGGGGTTCACATTAGCCAGAAGCTGGATTAGAAGCCAAAGAGCCAAGACTCAAAGCAGGCACTCCAATCTTATCCAGTGTACCAAATGCTTGCCACAGTGACAGCTATTTTTCACAAGAAAATAATGATAGTTTATCCAAGGTCTGCAATATACCAATACTTCAAAGAAGTTAGAAGCTGAAATGTAGCACCATTATACTATTTTGACTGGTGTTAGATAATCACACTGATTTAGAATAAGGTATCTATCTCTTTTTTAAAGATTCATTTTGTTTATTTGAAAGGCAGAGTTGTAGAGAGACGGGGAGATAGAGAGATCTTCCACCTGCTGGTTCACTCTCAAAATGGCTGCAGTGGCTAGGACTGGGCCAGATTGAAGCCAGGGGGCTGGCGCCATGGCTCACTTGGCTAATCCTCCGCCTATGGTGCCCACATCCCACATGGGCATCGGGTTCTAGTCCCGGCTGCTCCTCTTCCAGTCCAGCTCTCTGCTGTGGCCTGGGAGAGCAGTGGAGGATGGCCCAAGTGATGGGGTGCCCAAACTGGTGTGGGAGACCAGGAGGAAGCACCTGGCTCCTGACTTTGGATTGGCGCAGTGCCGGCCATGGCAGCCATTGGAGGGTGAACCAATGGAGGGAAGACCTTTCTCTCTGTCTCTCTGTCTCACTGTCTAGCTCTGTCAAATTAATAATAAAAAAAAAAAAACAAAAACAAAAAAAAAAAAAAAAAAAAAAACAGATTGAAGCCAGGAGACTGGAGCTTTATCCAGATTTCCCACGTGGATGTGGGGATCCAAAGACTTCAGCCATCTTCTGCTGCTTTCCCAGGCATGTTAGCAGGGAGGTGGGTAGAAAGTAGTGCAGCTAGTACTATAACCAGCACCCGTATGGGATGACGACATTGCAAGTAGTAGTCTAACCATTATACCACAATGCCAACTTCAAGATATCTATCCTTGATACATGACCATTCATCTTCATTTTATAAAAAAAATTAAATACATTCAAGCTGATTACATTCAAGTGAAATTAATTGTATGCTTTTCCCTTGTGTTTGGTTGAATGGTTTCCCATCAAAATTCACATACAGCCAAAAAATTAGAATGTCATCTTATTTAAGAATAAGATCTTTGAAGATGAAATTCATTAAAATAAAATTGGTCCCAGGATCTGGTGTTGTGGTGTAGTAGGAAAAGCCACTGCTTCGGACACACTCATTCCACATTTGAGTTCCTATTCAAATTGCCAGTTACTTTGCTTTTGATCCAGCTTCCTACCAATGCTCCTGGAAAGCAGCAGATGATTGCTGAGTAACTTGAGTTTCTGCCACCCGTGAGTGAGACCCAGATGGAGCCCCTTGCTCCTGACTTCAGCCTAGTGCAGCTCTACCTCTTGTGGTCATTTGGGAGAAATGAAATAGTAGATATATTTTTTTTCTCTCTCTCTCTCTCACTCACCCTGTCTTTCAAATAAATGCATATGTATTTTTAAAAAGATGTGGTCCTACTGGATTAAAATTCAATGATTTGTATTCTTAAAAGGCAAGGAACACCCAGGAGCACAACATGCAGAGAAGACCATGTGAAGACATGGTAAGGCATTCAGAAACCAAGAAACACCTGGGGCTACAAGCAGCTGAAATAATCAATGAAAGATCATTTTGTTTTATGATATATACTATGTGACTGGCTTTATGGTGTAGTGGGTCAAGCCAACAATCTGGGAAGCTGGCATCCCATATGGGCAGAGATTCAAGTCCCAGCAGCTCTGCTTCTGGTCCAGCTCTCTGCTGATGCACCTGGGAGCAGAGGAAGACAGCCTAAGTGCTTTGGGCACTGCATCCTCATTGGAGACCTAAATGAAGCAGCTGATTCCTAGCTTTGGCCTGACCATTGCAGCCATTTCGGGAGTCAGTCAGCAGATGGAAGGTCTCTCTCTCTCTATTTCTGTGTGTGTGTGTTTGTGTGTGTCTCCTTCTCTGTAACTCTACCTTTCAAATACATAAATAAATCATTTAAGAAAAAGGCATCTAACATGGTAATTTGATAAGATGCTAGAAAGCTAATACAAGTTCATAATATCAACCTTAGAGGGAAAACTGTTAGAAGTATTTGAAAAATATAATGTATTGAAAGTTGTATTTATCTAGATGATACATTTGAAAAGTAAATTTACAACAAGGTATAAAGTTGTGAAAATTTAGGTAGGGAAGTCATTTTGAGAAAAAGAAAAACTAATAGGAATATAGTATGCAAAAAACAAGATAGGAAAACGAGTTTTATTTTAAATAACTGCACGAAGAGAGTTTTGCATAGTGGTCAAGATGTTGCTCACGATACTTTTATGTCATATCAGAGTACCTAGGTCCAAGTGCCAGTTCAACTTCCAATCAAGTTTTGCTCTAATGCTTCTAGAAAGCAGATAATGTATGAACTACTTGGGTCCCTGCTACTCATTTGAGAGATTTGGAGTCTTGGGTTCCCAGCTCTGGCCTGGGGAGAGTGGCTAGTTATTGGCATTTGGGGAGCTAACCAGCAGGTAGAAGATCTGCTTCTCTCTGTCTCTGTTTCTCTGCCTTTCAATAAATAAATGTGAATACATTTTAAAATTAAAAGTAAACACAGAATACTGTTTCCAAATTGTAAAATGTGTGGTACTTTAAATAAACTATCCAATTAATTATCCCATCACATTTTATGCATAAATAAATATGAAGTCATTCAGACAGCAAAGCGTTTTTAAGAGTAATTTTAAGTTATTTTTACAATTATTTTGATCTTCAATGGGCAATTTTACTATGACGTTTTAAGTTGTAGTTCTCGTTTATTTAGTCTTTGAGGAGGTAGCCAGAAATGCTTTAACCTCTTGTTTGATGTTACTTATTATATTAGAAATTCCTAACTAGCAGCTTTTCAAAACCTGCTTCATCCTTTTATCTTTATACATAAGTGATTTACATTTCTTCTGTCAGGAAGTGTGTGACGAGGCAGATTACCTTGATTTCACCAGAAGTTCAGATGATTTAAAGCTGAATTCTAATTTTCTGAGGTTGGCCAATTTTAGACTTGCACTGAGTCATAGTGTGTGATGCTTCAGGGGGACTTACATGAAAACCTGAACTGTTTATTTAGCTTCTACATCTTAGTAGACTCTAGAATCCTGATTTTGTCTCCTCAGTCTCTTAAGACTATCAAATGTTCTGCTTGGTGATTTTGCTTCCTTTTTTTTTTTTTTTAAAAAAAAGGTATTACTTACTTATTTGAGAGGTAGATTTACAGAGAGAGAGAGAGAGAGGAGCAGACAGAAAGGTCTTCCATCTGCTGGTTCACTCCCCAGATGGCCACAATGGCCTGAACTGTGCCTATCCAAAGCCAGGAGCCAGGACTTTCTTCTAGGTCTCCCACATAGGTGCAGGGGCCCAAGTACTTGGGCATCTTCTACTGTTTTCCCAGGCCATCAGTAGAGAGCTGTATTGGAAGAGGAGCAGCCAGGATACAAACTGGCCCCTATATGGGATGCCAGGGCTGCAGGTGGAGGCTCCATGATTTTGCTTCTTAGCTATCCCTTCTTGCGTGGGTATACACGTAGTCCTTTGGTAGTCTACAGCTAGTGTACTTCACAGTTTTCTTTTCAATGATATCATGATCTCAAATTCTTACCACTTTGATTCTTTGGAGGAATTTCAAAAGATCTTCGTTTTAACTTTTTATACAGGTCATTTCTCTTTAGGAGGATGTTATAATACCAGATACTTTTTCATCATTGGAAGAAATCTCTCTAAGAAAAACAATCCCTGTTCTGAAAATCAGCATTGTCTGGCATTTCTTAGGTTTTAAAAAATGATGTAATTAAACTGAATAACCATATAAGTGCCACTAACTCATGAATTAGACCTCTTGCCATTTTCTCCTCGAAATCTGTGTCTCTCATGCTAAATGGAAACAAAGACTTCTAGGAGGTTCTGTTGGTTTTTGGTTTGAGTCTCTGAGTGAAATGAATCATTCACCAGTCATCATGAGATTGATGGCTTTTAGCCAGAAAAAAAATGGTCAGCAATTTGAATAATTATTTATAATGTTATTTTTTACACAGGTTTCATACAGGCTTTTTATAACAATATTTTTTTTTTACTTTTTACCTAATTTTTACTTCTTAATATTTTACTTATTTTTTGTTTTTTAGAGTGTTTTCTATTCATTTAATTTTTTGAAAGGCAGAGAGACATGAGAAAAATAAGAACAGACAGGAGAAATAAAAAATATATATATATATATATATCCACTGCTTCACTCTCCACATTCCTACAAAAACTGAGGCTGTGCCAGGCTTAATTCAGGAACCCAAACTCAATCCCACATGGGTAACAGGGACGCAACCACTTAAGCCATCATCTGCTGTCTCCCAGGGAGTGCATTAGCAGGAAACTGGAATGAGAAGCAGAGCCAGGATTGTAAACCAAGACCCTTGATATGGGATGCAGGCATGCAAGTCTCACTCTACCTTTTATCTGGATGTCCCTTGCTCAATGACTCATTCGGAAAATTTTATTAAACATAAATATATTGCTATTTCAAAAGAAGTTAATTTAATTTTTAGAAATTTATGCAAATGCATCATGTATTCAGAGAAATTCTCATATGGAGACACAGGAGAAATTAAATATTTTCTTTCACTGCTTGTTGTCCTCTTAATTTTTATTTACATTTTTATTATAAAGTGTCAATTATTTATTGTTCAACTTCTGGAGATATTATATACATATAAAATTTTGTATGTTGTGTATATATATATAATTTATTTAATTTTTTGATAGTCTATCAACTGTTCCTTGAATTTTTTCATTGAAGAATGAATAATAACAATAATAACTGTTATTTTAGAAAACTTACATAAAATTGCTATGTCTCTTCCACTGGTGAAAGAACTTTATATGTGTGAAGTATTTGAACATCACAAATCTCTGAGGTATTTGTACAATTTTGTTTGTTAACAATGAAAAAAGTGAGGCAAAGAGCATTTGGGAAACCAGAGATTTTACAATCTGGTGACTAGTAGAATTTAAATCTATGTAGTTTTGGTATAGAGTTTGTGATTTTAACCACAATCATGTAATCTTGAAGCATGTTCAAATTAAATATTTATGGAGCACTATTATTTTCAACTGTTACATCATATTTGATTTATAGCAAAATTCTATTCTATTATATTTTTGATTAGTTTATATTATAAATTATCCGAATGCATACATTAGTGTCCATATGCGCCTTTTTCTGGGGTAAGTTTTCAGAACAAAGCTCATTGAATCAATTGGAATATAACTTTAAAGATTATAACAGCTTGTTTCAATTTCTATAGCTTCTTATTACAGGTCATATTACGGAGGAAGTTCCTTCTTAACATTATTTCTTATCACCTAGTACTTCCTGAGAAGTTCTTCCATATGACTGCCAGAAGTGGCTGATGACAGCATGTAAAATATTTTAAAAAAACATTTAAACATTGAAACAATAATTTTTAAAATGGTTTTTTTGAGTCTAGACTGTTAATAAGGAGATTCCACTTACTAAGTCCCTTTTTATGTCCTATAAAGTTTTATGCTTTTGTTCATATTGGTCTTCCTTATTGCATGCTAGATTTTATCATTTATTTTGGAGTCATGATGGCTTAAAACTTTAGTTATTGCTTTTTTCTTACTGGTCACTGATGACATATAAGGATGATAATATGTTTTATATGATGCTCTTGTAGCCAAAAACCTTGCTAAACTTTCCTATTATGCTCTAAGATGGCCTGTTTATATGATAGTATCTTTTGCAAATAACAACCATTTTATCTTTTCATTTTTACAATGTTTATACATTTTCTACTTTTCTTTTTAACACTGGCTAGGATCTTAGTATGTTTTCTTAAGTTTTTCATTTTTTTTTTAACAGCTTTGTTGAGGTTGGCTCATAGTATATGGAATTCACCTGCTTTATATGCACAATTCAAAGCCTTGTAGTAAATTTAGAGAATTGGGTGAACATCACGATAATTGAATTTTGAAACATCTCTATTAACTTAACAAAATCCTCTGTGTCGGTATACAATCACTCTTCATTCCTTCCCAAGTCATAGCAACTGTTAATATTCTAGTATGATGTCTTATACAAATAGGTAGTCTGTTAGCCAAACTTCCTATCCTTAACAAGAATGGCAAACATATAGGGCCTGGCATTGTGGGTGCAGTAAGTTAAGCTGTTGCTTACAACATTGACATCCCATATCAGGCAGCCTATTCCTGTCCCAGTTCCTCTGCTTCTATACCAGCTACCTGTGGATATACCTGGAAAGGGAGTGGTTCAGGTACTTGGACCCTTACCACCCAGGTGAAAGACAAAGATGGCTCAGATCTGGCTGTTGTGGTCTGTGGAGTCATTCAATGAATGGGAGATCCCCCTCTCTTTCACTCTCCCTCTGCGCTTCCCTCCCTCACTCCCCCCTTCTCATTTCTCTTTCACTCTGTCTTTCAAATAAATAAATAAATAAATAAAGCTTTAAAAATAAGAGATGGGTAGTCTTTCCCTCTTTAAAGAGATGTAGTCTTTCTCTTCATCTTGATGTATTTTCTCCGTTTTCACCTTGGCATATATTTGAAGGAGAGCTTAGCAGGACATAAAATCTTTGGTTCACACTTGTTTAAGTTTTAAAGAAAATACTTCTTTTTCATTTTTTGCTTTGTAAGTGATCTTGACATTCTATTCTAGTTTTTGCAAGTCATTTGATATTTGCTCCTGGAAGCCTAGAAGATGTCGTTTTGCCTTTAAATCCAACCAACTTATTACTATAAGTCTCATCATTAACTTTTCTAGGTTTTTTCCAAGATACCTGATGAGACCTTTTAACATATACACTCAGACACTTTAGGTAATTTTTAAGAGTGGTTTTACATTATAGTTTCAAATTTAAATTATCTTCCATCAGTTTGTTTTTCATTAAAAATTTTGAGGTGAGTATAGGTGTTAAATTTCCTTTTAACCTTGTTTTATCTTTCTGACATTATCTTACTTATCTGGATTATTTTCCTAACTTCCTAATTTTTCCTTATTAAAGTTTCAAGTGAATCTGTCCTTTCTTGCTTGTGAGGTAATTTACTTTTCTTTCTTTTTTTTTAAGATTTATTTATTTTATCTGAAAATCAGAGTTACACAGAGAGAGGAGAGGCAGAGAGAGAGGTTTTCCATTTGCTGGTTCACTCCCTAATTGGCTGCAATGGCCGGAGCTGCACCAAGTCGAAGCCAGGAGCCTGGAGCCTCCTCTGGGTCTCCCATGCAGGTGCAGGGGCCGAAGCACTTGGGCCATCTTCTACTGTTTTCCCAGGCCATAGCAGAGAGCCTGATCAGAAATGGAGCAGCAGGGAGTCGAACCAGTGCCCATATGGGATTCGGGCACTGCAGGTGGAGGCTTTACCCACTATGCCATGACTCTGGCCCCAATTTACTTTTATTTCTTAGTTAAATATGCATTCTTTCAGTTCATTCCTGAAATCATTAAATTATTTTTCCTTATTATTTGTCCCTGTTTGGTATCTATTTCATTTTAGGTTTTGAATTTCTGATTGAGCTCATTTTCATACTTGAACATAGATAATTTTAGGGACAGGGTGGACCTGACATTCTCTCCTACTTCATGTTAAGTATGAGGTAGAGATAGTTAATTGGCCTCACCTGATTTGTATGGAATTTGATTTTTTTATTTTCTTGGATTACTCTTTATGGACTTTATTTTCCTATTGTGAAGTGTTTTTTTTTTTTTTTTTTTTTTTTTTTTTTTTTTTTTTTTTTTTGTTTTTGGACAGGCAGAGTGGACAGTGAGAGAGAGACAGAGAAAAAGGTCTGCCTTTGCCGTTGGTTCACCCTCCAATGGCTGCTGTGGCTGGTGCGCTGCGCTGATCCGAAGCCAGGAGCCAGGTGCTTCTCCTGGTCTCCCATGCAGATGCAGGGCCCAAGCACTTGGGCCATCCTCCACTGCACTCCCGGGTCATAGCAGAAAGCTGGCCTGTAAGAGGGGCAACCGGGACAGAATCTGGCGCCCCGACCAGGACTAGAACCCTGGGTGCCGGCGCCCCAGGCTGAGGATTAGCCTAGTGAGCCACGGCGCCGGCTATGAAGTTTTTTTATGTTGGGACATTTTACTCGATCCTTGCTTTATTATCAGCTGGTTTTTTTTTTTTTCTTTCTGTTTCTTTTCATAACCCCCCAAATTTCTATTTCCTCTATTTTATCCATTGGTTCCCCCTGAAGTTATGTTTCAAAAAAGTTTCCATGGAGATCAAGCTTGCCCTTTCAACTGGTTCTATTTATTTAAATCAGACCTGAGACATTTTAAATGCACAATGTTAGCTATGCCTCTATGTGCTATTTTTAATTGGTTATACCAGGGATTACAATAAGCATCTTTTCATTGTACATTCTATTTATACTAATATTATATGATTTCATTTGTACATAGAAACACTGCATTTACTCAGAATGTCTATTGTCTTATGACACAGTTTTATTATACAAGACGATTGTACAAATCTTAAAAAGATGTACATATTTGAAATATGGCAAAGTAAAGACTTTAACATTTACTCAATAGCTTACCTTTTTAAGCACTAATCACCAGTTCTTAAAAGTCCAAATTACTCTGTGGTATCTGCCTCTCAGCTTACATAATTTCACACACGTGTTTGAGTATAGGATCTCAATGAATTAGTTTTATTTTACCTGAAGATTACTTTATATTGCCTTCATTTTAGATTTACAATCACATTGGTTTGGTTTTCATTCTTTCAGCTCATAGTGAATAGTATTTCACTGTTTTCTTATGACTATTAGAATTATTGTTTTCTCATAATTAATTTGTCATTGTGTCCAACTTATTTTCAAGATTTTTAATTTTCAAGATTATTTATTTTTCTTTTTAACTTTTTAAAAAATTTTATATAGATATACACTTTTCACGCATTTTACATATAGATTTAAGAACATAGTTTTTCTTCCCATGCTATCATCCCTCTCACCCCACTCCCATCCTTAGTCCTCCTCTCTCTCCTATTCCCACTCTTAATTTTTACAAACATCAGTTTTCAGTGAAATTAATACTCATAAAATTAACCCTACACTAAGAAAAGAGTTCAACAAATAGTATGAAGAATAAATCCACTGTTCGTCAACAGTACAGACAAGGGCTGTAAAGAATCAGATACTATGGTGTAATAAGCATGATTTTCATCTTTCTAGTTGTTTGTTTAGTAGTGAGCTTTTAAAATCTGTCTCTATATGGCCTTTCATTAATTTTGGAAGTTTTATGTACTCAAGTAATTTTTGCATTTTAATTCTTACTTTATCAGGAATATAATTACTCATGTGTTAAACCCATTAAGATTGTGTTACTTATTGCTAAGATTTTTTTTTCATTTTTCTTTCACTTTGTCCTGTAGTTAGGGAAATTTATGGTTTTATCTTTCTATGTTCAAGTTCATTTACTTGTTATTTTTTCATCAAGTTGTATATATATTTATATTATATATATAAATATATATTATTATTTTATAATATATATTATTATATATTATATTATTATTATGTTTAGACTTTTAAAATAATCATTTGACTTCTTGTTTGATGTTCTTTTCTAAGATTATTTTTTTAGTCATCATGAATATTTACTTTGATTCTAGGTGTAATATTTACATGAAAATTCTTCCTTGAAAAATTCCATCGTCCAGCATCATCCAGTTATTTTCATCATCAGCATGTGTGGATTATCTTTTCCCCTGAGACCTGAGGGCATTTTCTGGACCTATTTATCTTCAATAATTTTAGGTTATACCTACACATGTTAAATACTATGGGTTTTGTTTTATTCCTCTGAGAAAATATTTGTTTTCCTTTTTTGTTGAAAATTAACTGGTGTAGACTCAAATGGCAAGTTCTGTTATGCCTGCATTGGGTGTAGCTCATATTAAAGTTGAGATTGCTTTAAATCTGCTAATTATTTCTAGGTTCAGGTCATTAAGACACCAAGACACAACTTAAAACATATTTTGGGCTCCTCTTCCTCCACTTTTTCCTTTCTGGTTCCTTTCTCCACTGGGAAGCTCTAGACACATAATTTTTTTTTTTTCTGCAGAATTACTAGATTTTTTCATTACAGTGTTAGCTACCTCAAATGTTAATCTTGACTTGTTTTTATTTCACTATAAGAAAACTAAAATACAGGCACATAATTTTTTTCTTTCTTTTTGTTGTAATACTTCCCTCTAAAATGTGCCTGTATTTTTTCACTTATAGTTGTGATTTTTTGCTTTGTTTATTTTTTAAAATTTATTTATTTATTTGAGAGGCAGAGTTAGAGAGAGAGAGAGAGAGAGAGAGAGAGGTTTTCCATCTGCTGCTTTACTCCCTAAATAGCCACAACAGCCAGAGCTGGGTCAGGCAAAGGACAGGAGCCAGGAGCTTCTTCCAAGTCTCCTACTTGGATGCAGAGGCCCAAGCGCTTGGGCCAACTTCCACTGCTTTCCCAGGCCATAGCTGAGAGCTATATCAGAAGAAGAGCACCTGGGGCATGAACTAGCTATAGGCAGAGGCAATACCACAGTGCTAGTCTATGTATTTTTTTTTTTTTTTCTAAACTGAGTTTACAGTTGGTAGTGCAACAAAGTTGTTTGTCAGTTGCTTACTCTTTAATCACAGAAATACTACCACCATGGACATTTTAGAAATCTTATTTAGTTATTTGAAAGGCACAATGACAAGAAATAAAGAGAGACATCTTCCAGCTACTGGTTCACTAACTAATGGTCACAATGACCAGGGCGTGTCCAGGCTGAAGCCAGGAGCCAGGATCTCCAGCCAGGTCTGTCGCATGGGCAGCAGAGGCCTAAGCACATAAACCATCATCTGCTGCCTTCCCAGACACGCTATCAGGAAACTGGATTAGAAGAAGAGCAGCTGTTACTCAAGCTGGTGACCCACTATGGGATGCAGACATTGTAGGAAGTGTTTTCCTTCACTGAGCCACAATGCCAGCCACTCTATGGAGATTTCTGAATGGGTAATGTCTGTTGATATATCTTCAAATTAACCAACCTAGTTAATGTAGTTCATGCAATCTGTATTTTGCTGTTATCCAGTAACTTACATTCCAGTTTTTGTATTTAGCAATTTTACATTTTCTGTTTATTTCATTGATAAGTTTTGCTTTCATTGCTGAGTTTCTCCATCCACTTACCTATTAGACTTTGTCTTTTAAGTTTCTGAGTCTATTAATCTCATCATATTCAAATCTGTTCTTACTGCTTGATATGTATGAATTGAGTCTTTTTAAACTTATTTTTCATTTCTCTATTCTTGGTATATATTTTTCTGTTTATCTGTATGCTGAGTAACTTTCATTGTGTTTAGGAAATAATGTATTTTAGATATTTCAGATTTGCCATCCTCTTCTGTACTGGGGTGATTATTTTCCCCCATCATGTAATAGAATAGTAGCTGACATACTGAAGTTGTGTAATCTTAGTACTCTACATTTTAGCATAAGTGTCTGTCTTGGGACAAAGTGGACATTGACTTTGCTGCAAACATGAAATTCCAATGAAGAGTCTGAGGAGTTCTCACATGCCTTTTACTTGTAATGTCTCAAGTGGCCTAAGTCCTTGGGCTCCTGCACCCACGTGGAAACCAGGAAGAGGCACCTGATTCCTGGCTTTGGATTGGCCCAGCTTTGGCTGTTGCAGGCATTTGGGGAGTGAACCATCAGGTGTAAAAGCTTTCTCTCTGTCTCTCCCTCTCACTGTCTCAAACTCCACATATCAAATAAATAAATAAAATCTTTAAAAAAAAAGAAATGTCAGTTTTGGAACTGATGCTTTCATTTATTCTTCCAAGGAATTCCAACATAAATATAATCAAAGAATAAATCAAAGGTTTGAATGTATATTACAAGTGTATTTTAGAATTTTAATACATTTTGGATTCTTTTAAAAATATTTTCCAACTTAATTTCCAGGCACTTGGACAAAATTTTTAATTTTATACGACTGAAAGAAAACTATTGGTTTCTAATTAAGTTCTAGATGTTTGGGTAGCAATAAGTATGGAGTGACCTCAGAAGAAAAGTTATTGAACATAAGAATTATTTAGGGTTGCTCTCTTCTTAGACTAGCCAAATCATTTCCATTAACTACCTCAGTCTCCTTTTGGTCCATGTCCAGTGTCCTCAAAGAGTTGTTCCTTTATATATTTTCCAGAATTTTAATTTCTATTTGCAGCAGTAATTCAACAGAAGCTAGTTAAACATTTTTGGAATAGGAATCCTTTTTCCTTTGCTAGTAATTTCTCTTTATTGCAAACCAAATCAGTAAAAACTTAAGGAGTAAAGAAGTGTGAAAATTTATTACAATAAAACATATTGAAAATGACAGAAAGTATTGAAAACATTCTTACTATAATTGTAGAAGTTCGCTTTATTAACTTGAGGTCCTACTATCTAGTAGATAGACTGCTATTTTTAGATGATTTCTGAAAAAAAAATCCAGCAGAATAATTCCATAAACCAGTTCCCCATTGAAATAATGCACCTTTAATGTACTCTGGTTGTCTTTGCTTATAAATAATTTTTTGACATGTAGAATCTTTAATTTAGAAGGAACACTTGTGATCATCTGTAGTCCAATCTCCCACCCACTATAAGAAATCCTCCTTAATCTCCTTAACAAATGATCATTGAAATTCAACTTGAATACTATCAATGAGGGAGCACTCTTTATTCTGTTTATCTGAGACACAGATGTAAACACTATTCTATAGTGAAAGACAGCTTCTTCTTTATCCAAACTCCCACGAAATTAACCAGATTTGACAAGTTAATTTCAAATCCTAGCTAAACAATAGTTTCATCTAAAGAGGCCATCACTCAGGCTCTACATGTTCTAAAAACCCATGAGAACAAGGTTTGAAGTTAAAAAAAATCCTATTTTTAAATCTTTTGTTTGTTAAATCTATGTCCAAAGTTGTCTTTGATCAGAATAGAAAGTTTTGTTTTTTAACCAAAGTTGTTTTCTTTTTTCCCTCTCACTTTAGTTGGGACAAACAAAGCCCAGTGTATCACTTCTCAAAGCTTTGGTCTACAAGAATATCCTGGCTCTGTCGCAGGTTGAAATACATAAAGCACAGATACACAAATAGCTTAAAGTTTAGGTTTATACAGCTTGCAGCTTACATACAGAAATATTTTATAGAAACATTGCCAAACCATGTTTTGTTTGGTTTTTTAATCAGTATGCTACACTTCAGTTTAGGATTTTTTTGTTATCATTTAAATAGATTAATATAAGTGCAATTTATAGAAATTCATTCAATTATGTAAAATAAACATATAAACAAATTGAAACTTCATGTATTAACTACTGAGTTTACACTCTGTGTGTGTGTGTATGTGTGTGTGTGTGTGTGAGAGAGAGAGAGAGAGAGAGATAACTGACTCATTATTCTTCATATGGACAGTGAAATGAGAGGCGGAACTTCATTCCACAAGTCCATGTAATATATTACATAATTGCAGATACCATAGTAAATGTCATGATTTATGCCAGATGTATTAAAGCAAAATCAACATGTGAATTCATATTAGGGTATACCATTAGGATGCAATTTAGATTCCATGTGATCTAAGTATGCTCCTATTCATGTTTCTTTACCTGTGAATTCAAATAAATCAGAGAACCATTATCAGTTCAGAGGTAAAAATATCAAAGAGAGAGAATGAACTATTATTGAAAGCTTAAATGATTTTTCTGTTCTAAGTGTCTATCTTTAAATAAAGCTTCCAAAGCTTAGAGGTCTATTTATTTGGGTACTATATTGTAACCTGTTGTATATTGGAAAATAAAATGTCCCATTCCATTTAGAGGTAACTTTTTGACAATTGACAAAGGAAATAGTGGAACTCTGCTGCTGTAATAAAATATGAGATTGTGAGATAAATAAATGTCTAAAAGAACCTCTCAGGACTTCATGTTATCAGAACTTAGTAATAACCAAGGAATCCGTTAGTTTGATAATTTGCTAATGGTATATACAGGAATTATTACAAAAAGAAAACACCCAAAACTATAGCTTTATGTGTGCTATCCCATATATAACTAAGAGATATGAAAGTAAAAAAGCTATTTTAATAGCATAAAAAGCAGGTGGGGGGGTGGATAAAATGTGCTTTTCAGCCAGAATCATGCATCTCTTTGATAAATAACAATCAGTTAATACTTTAGTAGAAGAGAGCAAAAAAGTTTTGGGCCATGTCCATCTATATCCTTAAGGGACATGGTGCCAAAAGAAAAGTGTGAGGTATAAAACACTTCAAAGAGGCAGATAATATCAACAAATACTAAGAAACAAATCAAAATAATCGTCAAGTAGTAAATATAGAGAACATAGAGTGGAGGAAGAAAAGAAGGAATTCTGGTTTATTATTAGAAGGCACACAACAGCTAATAATATTAAAACATATCCAAAAATTTTGTAAGTCTTACTTTCTAGATAGGAAAGATTAAAATGAAAGCATGAGATTTATTAGAAAAAAATTATGTTCCCTATGGGAACAAGGTACTCATGTTAGTGGCTGATGCTTCTCTTTATGTGGTTCTGATGGTAGCTGATGAAAGCTTGGAAAAGTGACATGCCCACTGGGAAGGCATACTAGTTTCTCTAAAGTATGATCTTTGAATATTCTGAAAGTAAATGGAGGCTTATCAAACGCCCCAATCACAATCAAAAGTGAGAAATAGAGAGGCAGACACAAATAAATAACAGAAAGCCAGGAAAACATCTTTAGCTGAAATCTGGGTAACATGAAGCCAGAATAATTTTCCATTATTTTATCTGATAAATATTTTAAATTTTAGCTGTAACAAAAATAATTATAAAAATTGAATTTCTGGAGACCAGCTTTGTGGTGCAGCAGGTTAAGTAGCCATCTGCCATGCCAGCATCCACTATGGCACTATTTAGGGTTCCAGCTGCTCCATTTCCAATCAAGCTCCATGTTAATTTGCCTGGGAAAGCAGAGAAAGATGGCCCAAGGGTTTGGGTACCCGCAACACATGTAGGAGACCCAAATAGAGTTCCTGGCTCCCTGCTTCAGCCTGACCCAGTTCCAGCCATTGGAGTCATTTGGAAATGAGCCAGCAGATAGAAGATTTATTCCTTGTCTCCTTTTCAAGTAAATACATAAATATATCTTTTTAAAAATTGAACTTCTATTGATATAGATTGTTTGAATGGACAACTCCTGAATTCCCAAATAAGATTTATGATAATAGAGCAACCAACCTAGAGACAATAGTAGATATATAGAGAACTGATAACTGAATATAGAAAAATAGATAGATAGGTAGATAGATAGATAGCATAAAAACTAGCTGACAATTCAAAAAAGTTTTTAAGTAATGTGGAGAAGAATTGACAAAGGGAGGAAAACACCAGAAGAAATGAGAAACCCATAATTATAGGGAATATCAGGTGGGATAGGGAGATTATTTGTCTAAAGATTTATTTATTTATTTGGAAGTCAGAGTTACACAGAGATAGAAGGAGAGGGAGTGAGAGACACAGAGAGAGGTCTTCCATCCACTGGTTCACTCCCCAGCTGGCCAAAACAGCTGGAGCTGCACCAATCTGAAGTCAGGAATCAGAAGCTTCCTCTGGGTCTTCCCCTGTGGGTGCAGGGTCTCATCAACTTGGGCCATCTTCTACCACTTTTCCTAGACCATAGCAGAGAGCTGGATAGGGAGTGGAGCAGCCGGGTCTCAAACTAGCACACATATGGGATGCCAGCACTCCAGGCGGTAGCTACACCAAAATGCCCCCCCCCGACACCTCTTTTTAAGACTTAAGGATAAGCAGATTATGATTCTTGCTTACTTCTTCATCTTCATCTTCTCACTCTGCTCTTTAGTCATCAGTTCATTTCACCAAAGGCAACATAGTTTGTTCATGTCTCGGACACAACAATCTTCCTCTTACTGGTCACATTTTATATCCACTCTTTCTATAGCTGGTTGCTTAGAATTCTTGTTCTGAGAAGTGAACATCCACTCTAAGTACATTTCTTTACCCTATTCCCCATCACTACCCAGGTAGTTTTCTTCACATAAATTATTTTTATACAATTATCTATAATTTTTATAATCAACTCACTAGAAAGTGAGCTGTAGGAAGAAGTGTATCATGTGTTTTGATTCATCATTACTGATCACACAAGCGCTGAAGTCTTTAACATATAATAGGTATTAATTTCATGCTGGTTTGTATAGAAATTTATGAGGAAAACATATGAATGATATGGACACACATGTCTACATTCTAATACAAGGTGTGTAGAGTAATAAAATAATCTTGAGATTCAAATGTGATAATATACAGTCATTCCTTGCAATCCATGGGAAATTTGCATTAAGACCTCACATGGTTACCAAAATCTGTAGATGATCAAATGTCTTGTATAAAGTAGGATTGCATTTGCTTATAACCTACATACATCCTCTTTTTTTTTTTTAATTTTTTGACAGGCAGAGTCAATAGCGAGAGAGAGAGACAGAGAGAAAGGTATTCCTTTTCCGTTGGTTCATCCTCCAATGGCCGCTGCGGCCGGCGCACTGCACTGATCCGAAGCCAGGAGCCAGGTGCTTCTCCTGGTCTCCCATGCCGGTGCAGGGCCCAAGGACTTGGGCCATCCTCCACTGCCCTCCGGGGGCCATAGCAGAGAGTTGGACTGGAAGAGGGGCAAACAGGACAGAATCCGGCGCCCCGATCGGGACTAGAACCCAGTGTGCTGGCACTGCAGGCGACATACATCCTCTTGCATACATTAAATCTTCTTTAGGTTACTTGTAATGCCTAATAAAATATAAATGTCACATGAATAATTATTACACTGTATTGTTTAGGGAATAAAAACAAACAAAAGTCCGTACATGTTCTGTATAACTTTTTTCAATATTTTTTATCCTTTGTTGGTTCAATCTATTGACGTGTAATCCATGGATGTGTGACTGATCAATCATTAAGTTGCCTTTACTTAAAGAAAAATGAGACACATAATTGGAGTATACTAATAAAATTATAATTTATTCAGAAAAGAACTGACTAGAAAGTAGAAAAGAACTTTGTAAAATATTATACAATACTTTTTCATACACTGCACAGAAAGTAAAATATGGTTTAAGATTTTAATTTTATTTTAGTTATTTTTAATTTTTACCATCTGATACTTTATTTCATGTTAATGTTAATTCAAAGAGAACAAATTCAATGCAGTTCATAGATATACTTCTAAGAATATAATAATATTCCTTTCCTTCTCCCCCCTTCACTCTCTCTTCTTTTTTATTTTTATTTTTTGAGATAACATTTATTAAATGTATTCAGTATTAATGCATTTTTGCATTATTGTCAAAGGCTTAAAATGCTTCACTAAATAAAGAGACCAAGAAGTTAAAAGTAAAATGACCCTAGTTCAGCAGAAATACAGACAAAGGCTATAAACAATAACCAAATTAAAAGACGAACTTTTCTCTCATATACAATAAATTTAAAACTTTAAAAATAAAATTTAAAATAAATTAAAAATTAAAAATAAATTTAAAAATTTAAAAATAATCATAGATCATTAAAACTATGGTAGTATATCATTCTTTTTTTTTTTTTTTTTTTTGACAGGCAGAGTGGACAGTGAGAGGGAGAGAGAGAGAAAGGTCTTCCTTTTGCCATTGGTTCGCCCTCCAATGGCCGCCACGGCCGGCACACCGCGCTGATTCCAAGGCAGGAGCCAGGTGCTTCTCCTGGTCTCCCATGGGGTACAGGGCCAAGCACTTGGGCCATCCTCCACTACACTCCCTGGCCACAGCAGAGAGCTGGCCTAGAAGAGGGGCAACCGGGACAGAATCTGGCGCCCTGACCGAGACTAGAACCCAGTGTGCCGGCGCCACAAGGCAAGGATTAGCCTATTGAGCCACGGCACTGGCCCGTATATCATTCTTAAACTTTAGTTTCATAAAGACATAAAACAAAGTTTGGCAAAACTATATTTGCATCTGTGCTAATACAGGCATTTCTTTTTGGTTTCATTTTGTGATTTTTTTTCTGTTTAAATTTTTGTTCCCATATATAAGGGAGAATATATGATATTTGTCTCTCTATATCTGGCTTATTTCACTCAAGGTGATGTCCTCTGGTTGCATTCATTTTGATGTGAATGGTAGAATTTCATTATTTTTATAGCTAGTTAACATTCCATCATATATATATATATGTGATATATATATCACATATGTGATATGTGATATATGCTTGATCCAATATCTGATGATGAACATCTTGGCTGATTCCATAGTTTGACTGTTGAGAACAGTGCTTGTTTTTTGAGATTTATTTTATTGCGGCAAGTGCTGTGGTGAAGTAGGTAAAGCTGTGGCTCGCAGTGCTGGCATCACATATGGGCACTGGTTCAAGTCCTGGCTGTTCCACCTTTGATCCAGCTCTCTGCTGTGGCCTTGGAAAGCAGCAGAAGATGGCCCAAGTTCTGGGGCCTGTGCACCCATGTCCAAAACAGGGAAGAAGCTCCAGAATCCTGGATTCAGATTGGCCCAGCTTTGGTCGTTATGGCCATCTGGGTAGTGAGTCAGTGGATGGAAGACCTTTCTCTCTCACCCTCTGCCCCTGCCTCTCTGTAATTCTGTCTTTAAAATAAATAAATAATCTTTTAAATTAATAAATCAGAATTACAGAGAAGGAAAAAAAGAGAAAGAGAGATAGAGACAGATCTTCCATCCATTGGTCTACTTTCCAAATGGCCAAAATGGCCAGGGCTGGGACTGGCCGAAGCGAGGAGCCAGGAGATTCTCCTGAGTTCCCCAGGTAGGTGCAGGGGCCCAAGGGTTTGAACCATCCTCAGCTGCTTTCCCAGGCCATTAGCGGGGAGCTGGATTTGAGGTGGAGCAGCGAAGACTTGAATGGGTGGGATCCTGGCACTGCAGGCCATGGCTTCACTTGTTGTGCCACATAACCATACACATGGATGGAGGGTGCAGGTATCTCTTTGATACATCAGATTCACATCTTTTGGGTGTATATCCAGTAGTGGCATTGCTTTATGATATGGTGAGTCTATTTCTTTCAAAAAAAAAAAAAAAAAAAAAACTATGTAGGGTATACAAGTTTCACGCATTTCATATATACAGATTTAGGAACATTGGGATACTTCCTATTCTACCCTCCCTATTCCTAGTTTTTAAAGAAATCTTAACATTTTTCACAGTGGCTGCACTAATTTACATTCCCACCAACAATGTATAAGTGTTCCTCTTTTTCCACACCCTCAGTGGCATTTGTTACTCTATGTTTTTTGGATAATGGCCTTTTTGATGAGGTGGGGTGATATCTCATTGTGGTTCTGATTTGCATTTCCCTGATGACTACTGATATCCAGAATTTTTTCATATATTTGTTGGATATTTGTATTTCTTCTTTTGAAAGCTGTATGTAGAGCTTATTTACCCATTTCTTAACTGAATTGGTAGTTTTTTGTTGAGTTTTTGAGCTCCTGGAATATTCTGGGTAGTAATCCTTCATCAGATGGGTAGCTTGTGCATTTTCCCCATTCTGTGGATGTCTCTTCACTCTATAAATCATTTCCTTTGCTTATAAGTCCAGCATAATCCCATTTGTTTAATTTTGCTTTTGTTGCCTATGATTTGATGGTCTTATTCAAGAAGTTGTTCCCTACATCAATGCCTTGAAGTAGAAACTTCATATTCTGCATATTCATATTCTGATGAGAAACTTCTTATTTATTCTCAGGTCCTAAATGTAGGTCTTTGATCCATTGTGAATTGATTTTTGTATATGGTAAGCAATGCAGTACTAATTTCACTCTTCTGCATGTATACATCCACTTAATTTTTTAATAGTAGTTTAATAAATAGTGAGCAGTATAATGCGTCATGTTTGGCACAGTTTTAGAATGATGAAGATGATTATCATTTTTCCTTAATTGGATAATATTTGCATTATAATTTATATGTCAACATTACAGAAGAAAATACAAGAAATCAAACTTCTAAAAGAATTCAGAATTGTGTCATCTAAGAAGAATTTCCTCTCCTTAGTGTCAGACACTAGGACTTTTTCATTAGTTTCTGCATCATAAGTCTCTAATACAATGCTAGATATCCAGTAGATGAGAAATACATTTACATGAAATGTATGAAATGTTGGAAACCAATGACAATAACTCTAGTAACTGTATTCAAATAATTGATGAAATACTAGATTGCTTTTAAAACTGATACAATTTTTGCTAAATAATAAAATTAAAAAATCAATAATAATTTTTTTCTGTAGCTTATTAGGAATATTTTTGAGGACTAGCTGTTTTTCATAACTGTGAAATACCTCAGATAATTAATGATGAAAGGTGGTTGAAAAATCTATTTTGCAGCCTTGTAAAAGGTTTACAATCTTTTATAATATTTACAGTCTTAGTTTCTAACTGCTGAAGTATTGGTAAAAACTTTCTGGTGAAACTGATAAAGGTGGGAGATTGCTGTTGTTTGCTAGTACTTTCTATGTTGATCAGCAAATACTGTCAGCTGTATCATTTGAAAAGTCACAGACATTACAACATAAAAATGATAACACTGAAATTGGGATAAGAAGATAGGTGCTCTAGCAGTTGTCTCCAAAAGGGAACTCCAATTTGAACAGATATTCATACATCAAACTACTTTCACCAGAGCTGATGAAATCTAGTGAGAGACCACAGTGCTTGGTTTTAGGATAAAAAGAAGATGCATTGGGGGTTGGCACAGTAGCATAATGGGCTACACTTCCAACCATGGCCCCGGAACCCCATATGGACATTGGTTCTATCTCCCAGCTGCTCCACTTCCCATCCACCCCTCTGCTATGGCCTGGGAAAGCAGTGGAAGATGGACCCAGTTCTCGGGCCCCTGCACTTGCATGGGAGGCCCAGAAAAAGCTCCTGGCTCCTGGCTTCTGATCTGCTCAGTTGCTACAGTTTAGGCCACTTGGGGAGTGAACTGTAACTCTACTTCTCAAATAAATAAGTAAAATCTTCAAAAATATTTAAATAAAATCTTATTTAAAAGATGCATTGAAAAAATGGAAGAAGAGTTGGTTGTGTCACTCCTTTCCCAACTGAGCAGGGCAGCCTTGAGTTTGACCCCTTCTCAGATGAGAGAGAGGAAATTAGGTTCAGAACTTAGACTTGAAACCTGGTACCAGGCCTGCACTGGTGACACTCAAGCCAAGAAAAGATACAAAGCTCTTCCTTCCAAGCCAGTAGAAAAAGACTGAGTCTCTGGGACCTTGCTTAGCCAGGCAATCAAGGAACTGTCTCCATGACTACCCTAAACCTTCATGTAGACTAAGAAGCAAAACTCCACCCTGAGTTCCAGCACCAGGCATAACCCCAAAATGCCTATGCCTAGGATAGTGCTCACAGAAAGAGCCTCTATACCTTCCTTGACACCAGAAATCTGACCTCTGGTGGGACTAACTCATGCTTTGGCATGTATGACCCTCAGACATAACTTTACCTGGTGCACACTGCTGAAACTATACAGATCTCTGCAGCTGCAAGACCCAGGAGTGACCCAAGCCTTCATGGTCAAGAGACTGTCTCTGCCATTCTTCCTCCAATTTCAGGCAGCACAGCAAGGAGCCAGAATCCTTCTACCAGGGGCAGGTAAGGAAAATGAGAACTTGGTGCACAGCTGTTAAAACCTAACTATCAACAGATTCTTACAGACCTGTCCCTGGCCTGTGGCTGCAGAGCAAGCCTCTGGACTCATTCTAGTGCTAGCTGCCAGCCTTTAATCCCAGTTAGTTGATTTCTGTTCTGGTCTGAATAACTCCTGGTCTCGGACAATTAGTCCATATCACAGTAGGCTGACCATAGCAACATTGGCCTCGATTCTTCCCTATGTTGTGTTGGACACAGGGTCTATGGGCTCCATGTATAAGCCAGTGTTATAGTAGTGATCACCACATGCCTGCCAACACCATTCTTCTTCCAACCTCGGCACCACAATACTGAGAGAATAATTATTCACTTGAGGGAAGAAAAAGGATGATGGTTTCACACCGTTGCCTGAGAGCCAGTCACTTCACAGCACGGTGCAGAGCCAGTCACAGCCCTGAACTACCTGTTCACAAGCTGGTAACTGTGGAAAAGACATCTGTGTCTACAACAAGTTCAGGAAGAGACTTGCATGAATGATCTGCCTTTTTTTATTAACCACCCTCCCCCCAGTCCATTCTGAGCAGCACACCCACTGTATATCTGAGACAACGTTTGTCATGGATACCCTTCCACTGCTGAGCAGCAAACACATGGCAACAGCAGACTCATTGCAAACCTGGATTTTGTGTACATATAAGGCTAAAAGAGCAGAGTATCCACAGGCACATATTAACTCAGCAGACTGCATAGAAATTATAGGAGGAAAGGCAAAAAACAATCTCATTACAAAGACTGGAATAAATAAGAAATTTTTCAAAGTGCAGATGATGTTGCATTCTAATAAGCATCCAGAACTTTCAGTGAGCCATAAATGCACCTAATGAACAAAATTGTGCCAGAAACCGATTATGTAGCAGTGGATATCTGTAAACTCTTGAAGAATTCAGTACAGCAGTTTTAAGGAGTTTTCTCCAATGAGCTTGAAGAAAATAGAAATAGTTCAATACTCCAACAGAGTTAGAGAGACTTAAGTAATATTTAAAAAAGAAAAAGAAATTCTTGAGCTGAAAAGTAGATTAAGCAGATTTAAAGATATGATAGAAGAAATCAATAACACAATAGACCAAACGGAGGAAAGACAAGTTAAAAATAAATTCACTGGAGGAGAAACATAAAGAAAACTCTCAAGAGGGAAGAGTAAAACCTATGGGGATTTTGAACAGCAGTAAGAGAGAAAATATCCAAGGTATTTGGGTTCAAGAAGAATTTGAGAATTTCAGAAAGATAGATGGCTTAAGATATAATCATAGAAAACTTCACAAACTTAGAGTTAGATACAAATATCTACTCATATGATAATCAGAGGTGACCTGTAAGATTCAATTCAACCAGCTGAAAACCTAGAATACATTGTAATCAAGCTCTCAAAATATAAAAACAAAGAATTCTCATAACTACAAGAGAAAAGAAACAAATAACATATAAGTGTGTTGTGATTCACCTTATGACAGACTTTTCAGCAGAAACTTTACAGTTCAGGAGTTAGTGGGAGGAAACTTCACAGGCAATGAAGAAAACAACTGCCAACCAAGAACACTATATCCAGAAAAGTTGTCCTTTAGGTATGAAAGAGAGGGAAAAGCATTCCCAGATAAACAAAACTGTGAGAATTTATAACTCCCAGACTATTATACAAGAAATACTAAGGAGTGTTCTTCAAAAATGATACAATGATATGCTAATGAGCACATGGAAACATTGAGAAGTGGAAAACTCCCCTCTAAAAGCAACGGCACATATAAGTTTAGAATTCTTTCATATTATAAACAAGGAACAAAATCAGAGAGAGAGAAAAATCAAAGTGAACTCACGTATTTAATTCCATTGCCATGAATTTTTGAAGTGCCATATATATAAGGTAAATAATAAAAAACCTATAAGAAGATATATGCTCTAATGCAATGTTTGTAGTGGATTTTAACATCACATTTTTCTTCAATGAATGGATTATCTAGACAGAAAATCAACAAAAGAAAAACTATATCCTGGGAAAAATAGGCCTGAAAATATCCACAAAGCTTTTAATTCAGATACTACAAAATACATATTCTTTTCAACAACACATAGGATATACTACAGAATATATCATACATTTGTCACAAAACAAAGGTCAACTTAAAAAAAATGAAATCATATTGTTTTTTCTGAACACTGCAATAAAACTAGAAATTAATAACAGAAAACTTTGGAAACTATATGAAATAGAAATTAAACAACTTATTCCTGCGTGACCAACTAGTTAAGGAAGAAATTAAAAAGTAAATTAAAGTGATTCTTGAAACACATGAAATTGGAAATATTGTGAGATAGGACAAAAGCAATGTTTTAAGAAGAAAGTTATAGCAGAAAATATGAACTTTAAAAAATTTATAAAATTTGGAAACTTTAAAAAATTATGTAAATTTATAAAATGAATAAAAATCACTATAACTCAGGAAATTAGAAAGACAAGAAAAATATTAAAAGCAAGAACAGAAAAAATAACGATCAGAGCTGAAACAAATGAAATAGAGAAAAAACAAAACACCGAAAGATCAATGGAGGGGCCGGCATCATGGTGTAAGGGTGAAACCACTGCTTGCAACAGCAGCATCCCATCTGGACACTGGTTCAAGTACAGGCTGTTACACTTCTGACGCAGGTCCCTGCTAATGGGCCTGGAAAAGCAGCAAAAGATGGCCCTTGCACCCACATGAGAGATCAAGATGAAACTCTCTTTTTGTCTCTCCCCCTTTCTCCGTATAACACTGCCTTTCAAATAAAATGAAGTAAATATATTTTTGTAAAAAATGAGCAATAGAATAAATAAGTGATCTTTGGGATAAGAGTTCTATAGCCAAATTAAGAAAAAAAGAAGATATAAAACTTATGTTAAACAAAAATAATAGAAAAACAGAGGACATTAGAACTGACATCACAGAAATACAAAGCATCATTAGAAATTATTATGAACAACTATAAACCATCAAATTTAATAAGTTAGAAGAAAGAAACAAATTACTGGAGACATCCTTTTCAAGACTGAATCATGAAGAAATATAACACTTTAGCTAACAAATGATGAGTGATTAGTTGAATTGGTTGTAAAAAATCTCTTATTAATGAAAAGCCCAGACAACATGCTTTCACCATTAAATTCTACCAAATATTTATAGATCTACTATCAATTATTTATATATTATTTTTCAAAATAGAAAATTAGGAAATTTTTCCAAACATATTCTATATGAGGCTAGCATTACTTGTAACAAAACAAGAAAATAATTTTGCAAATATAGATACAGAAATATTCATCAAAACACTATCAAACCAAACCTCACAGTACATTCAAAAGTTAATCACCATGTTCAAATGAGATTCATTCCAGGAATACAGGATGCTCTAGCATATGCAAGTAAGTACATATATCAATTCAAAAGAATGGGAGATTACAAAAATTTGAACATCTCTACAGATGTAGTAAAGTCATTTGATAAAATTCAGCATCTCTTCATGATGAATCCTGGGTCCCACCCCAAAACAGTTACAGAAGAAATGTGCTGGTGCTGGCATTGTGGCATAGAAGGTTGAGCCGCCTCATATGACACCAGCATCCCCTAAGGGTGTCAGTTTGTGTCCCAGCTACTCCACTTTCCATCCTGCTCCCTGCAGATGCACCTGAAAAAGCAGCAGATGATAGCTCACGTGCTTGGGCTTCTGTACCCATGGGGGAGACCTGGCTGAAGCTACTGAGTTCTGACTTCAGCCTGACTCAGCCCTGGCCATTGCAGCTATTTGGGCAGTGTTCCAGCATGTGGAAGATTTCTCTCTCTCTCTCTCTCTCTCTCTCTCTCTCTAATCCTGCTTTTCAAATAAATAAATAAATCTTTCAAATTTTATTGAAGGAATGTAGTTCAAAAAAATAGAGGCCATGAATGTGAAGTCAAAAGCTAACCTCATGCTGAACAGAGGAAACCACAAACTTTCTCTCTAAGCCCTGGCATATGATCAGGGTATTACCTCCCACAGTTTTAAATCAATACGGCACTGGAACAATGAAGCAGAAGAAAAAAGAAAGACAGTTTACACAAATTGGAAAGAATGAATAGAAATTTTCATAGTTTATAGAAGACAATTAAATTTATATAGAAAACTGCAAAAGAATCCACTAAAAAGCTTTAGAACTAGTGAATGAATTCAGATAATATACAGAACATAAAATTAACATATGGAATAAGCAACATTGCTATATGTGAGTAGTGAAATTTCTTAAAAGAAAATCAAGAAAATAAGCCTGGAAGGAGTGTTTGGCTTATCAGTTTCGTCAGTGGTTTGGTTTGCCACATTTTATATCTGAGTCCCTGATTAGAGTTCTGAATATACTCTTTTTCTTTTTGTTTTGTTTTTTTTTTTTAAGATTTTTTTATTAATTTATTTGAAAGACAGAGTTACAGAGAGAGGTAGAGAAAGAGAGAGAGGTCTTCTATCTGCTGGTTCACTCCCTAGATGGCCGCAACTGAGCCTATCCAAAGCCAGGAGCCAGGAGCCTCTTCCTGGTCTTCCATGCTTATGCAGGGGACCAAGGACTTGGGCCATCTTCTATTGCTATCCCAGGCCATATCAGAGAACTGGATCAGAAGAGGAGCAGCCGGAATTCGAACCCATATGGGATGCCAGCACTTCAGGCCAGGGATTTAGCCCACTGCACCACAGTGCTGGCCCCTGAATATACTCTTGATTCCAGATTCCTGTCACTGTACACCCTAGGAGGCAGTAGGTGAAGGCTCAAGTATTTAGATCCCAGCCATCCACTGGAAGAATGCTGATTAAGTTATGAGCTATTAGCTTTGGCCTGGTCCAGTCCTAGCTGAAGTGGACATTTGGAAGGTGAGCTATAGATGGGAGATCTCTGTCTGTATATCTCTATTTGTCACTCTAAATGCATAAAAATATAGGAAATATTATGTTTATTACATATGTTTATTAAAATAAATGAATGAATTTAAGCAGTGAGGTGAGAGATCCGTATGATGAAAATTAGAAAACATTGATTGATGAGATAACTTGGAACGTATATTAAGAAATGGAAATACATCCCATGATCATGGTTGGGAAGGTGCAGTAATTTTTTTTTTTTTTTTTTTTTGACAGGCAGAGTGGACAGTGAGAGAGAGAGAGAGAGAAAGGTCTTCCTTTGCTGTTGGTTCACCCTCCAATGGCTGCCGCGGCCGGTGTGCTGCGGCTGGCGCACTGCGCTGATCCGATGGCAGGAGCCAGGTGCTTCTCCTGGTCTCCCATGGGGTGCAGGGCCCAAGCACTTGGGCCATTCTCCACTGCACTCCCTGGCCACAGCAGAGAGCTGGCTTGGACAAGGGGCAAACGGGACAGAATCCAGCGCCCTGATCGGGACTAGAACCCTGTGTGCCGGCTCCGCAAGGTGGAGGATTAGCCTAGTGAGCCGCGGCGCCGGCCAAGGTGCAGTAATGTTAAAACATTCATATTAACAAAGGTTATAGAGAAATTCAATGAAATCTCTACCAAAATGCCAATGCCATTCTTTACAGAATTAGAAAGCAAATACTAAAATTTGTGTCAAAACACAAAGCACAACAAATAGTAAAAGACATATTGAAAAAATTTGGAAAAAAGGAGGAATTACACTACTTGACTTCAAAATACACTACAAAGCTACAACAATTAAAATAAAACTATTATTGACAAAAAAGTAGGGACAGGCACTGTGACCCAGAGAATTCAGCCACCACTTGGAACTCCTGCATCCCCTGTTTGAGTGTCAGTTAGAATCCCACCTACTCTGAACTTCTGATCCAGCTTCCCACTAACACAAATGGAAAGCATCAGATGAGGCCACAGTTAATGAGTTCTTATCACTCATGTAAGAGCCCCAGATGGAGTTTCCTGGCTTTGGGCTGGTCCAGATCTGGCTGTTGAGGCCATCTGGGGAGAGAACCAGTGAATGGATGATCTCCCTCCCTCATTCTATCTGTCTCTGTCTCTATCATTCTGCTTTGTAAATAAATGAATAAATAAGATAAAGACTTAAATGTTATACTCCATATGGTAAAACTATGAGCTGTACATTTCATCATTAATATCCTACTCTCATTATTAAGTATATTTTCTATAAATAATAGAGTAACTTCCATCTGCTTCTTGATTTTGCCTCTGTTATCCATGTACAACAAAGCATACACAATGGCATTTCAAAAGCAGAATGCAGATAATAACAATTCCTTTTTTTTAAAAAAAGATTCCTTTATTTTACTTGAAAGTCAGAGTTACACAGAGAGAGGAGAGTCAGAGAGAGAGAGAGAGGTCTTCCATCTGCTGGTTCACTCCCCAGTTGGCCACAACGGCCGGAACTATGCCGATCTGAAGCCAGGAGCCAGGAGCCTCCTCCGGTCTCCGACGTGGGTGCAGGGGCCCAAGGACATGGGCCATGCTCCACTGCTCTCCCAGGCCATAGCAGAGAGCTGGATCGGAAGTGGAGCAGCCGGGACTCGAAACAGACTCAAATGCCCATATGGGATGCTGGCGCTTCAGGCCAAAGTGTTGTTAACCTGCTGCATCACTGCGCTGGCCCCGATAACAATTCCTATAACATGCACTTAATGTTTTCCCATTATCCTTCTCTTGGAATGTGTCTGCACATCTCCCTTATTTTATTTCCTATCCCTGTATCCCTCAGTACTCATCTGTCATGCTAGCTTTATATTCTAGATTTGTAGGTTTTTCTGCTTGTCCATGTCTTTCTCCAGATCTCTGACTCTATGCTTTCTTCTTTTTATTATGGTCTCAATATAGGTGACATGCCCAGGTAAAAATAAATTAAAAGTTACAGAATACCACAGTAAAACACTAATTTGAGAAATAAGAAGCCAAATCTGTTCAGTAATGGGAAAAATGCTTCCTGCAATTAAGTATTGTTTTCATAAATACAAATCATCAGTGACAGCTGCTGTACTATAGTCACGTAGAGCCATGTCAGTTATCAGATGCACTGTCATGGTATTGCAGTGCTTTTGTTGAAGTAATCCTTATTCCACTTAATAGCTGCCCCAGTGAACAAACAGAGTATTGACAGTAGTCCACACATGCAAAAGAAAGTCATCAAGCGTTTCATTTGAGAGACAAGGTAAAAAGCTTTTAACTTAATAAGGGAAGGGAAAAATCATACGCTAAGGTTGCTTATGTCTATAGTACAATAAGATATTTAGAGGAAAGGGCAGATAGAGATTACATTCACATAATTTTTATTATAGTTTATTGTTATACTTATTCTGTTAGATTTATTTTTGCTCATCTTTTGCTGAAAACTGTCACAGATATGTAAGTTTAGGAAAAAAAACTTAATATACAGAACTCAGTACTATCTATGGTTTCGGGCATCCACTGATCATCCTGAGAAGCTCCCATCAGAGATGAGGGACTCCTACTGTGCATGTTAGTTTGGAGATAATACAACCAGAGGAGGTATTTTATTGAGAAAACAAGAAGAAGGAACAATTATAACCAGCTAGATTTGGATTGTTCAATTGAGTGAGTCATTGTTGTCATTTAAAGATAGCAGAAATCCAGGAAATGATGCAGGTTTGGATTTAAAAAAAAGAAATCAAGAGTTTGTTTTGTCGTGTTATTTTGTATGTTAATTAGATATTACATGTGTAGCAGATTATACAAGTTGGGAATATAAGAAACAATTTTTTTCTTTCTCAAGTGACTATCCAACCATAACTGCAGAGTTTATCAAAATTTCTTCTGCTATGTTTCAAAGTCACTGCCTATAATTTCTGATATTTTTGAAGAATTTCATGTGAGCATAAGTTTCTAAAACTTAAAGGACAATAATTAAAATAAAATGAAAACTGCACACTTATATCTGGATTCAGTTCGTGTTTTTATTCTTGGCTTCCTCACATAAATCCTAAGAAATTAATCCTGATTCTTGGTATGAATCCTGAATTATATGCAAAGAAAATAATGATGGTAACTTAAATGTATTTTATCCTTGATAAAAATATATAATAAAATTATAAAATTTATGTATAGCATCCCTGATATCTCCTTCTAAAACATTCTTCAGCTCTTTTTTTTTTTTTTTTTTTTTTTTTCTGGTGCTGGAGCTGCATTGTAGCGGGTAAAGCTGACACCTGCAGTGCCAACATCCCCAATGGGCGCTGGTTTGAGTCCCTGCTGCTTAAAAAATTCACCAGGGGCTGGCACTGTTGCACAGTGGGTAAAACTGCCTCCTGCAGTGCTGGCATACAGTATGGGAGCCAGTTCGAATCCCGGCTGCTCCACTTTCTGTCCAGCTCTCTGCTATGGCTTGGGAAAGCAGTGGAAGATGGCCCAAGTCCTTGGGCCCCTGCACCCACGTGGTCAACCCAGAAAAAGCTCCTGGTTTCAGATAGGCGCAGCTCCAACAGTTGCGGCCAATTGGGGAGTGAACCAGCGGATGGAAGACCTCTCTCTCTCTCTCTGCCTCTGCCTCTCTGAAACTCTGCCTTTCAAATAAATAAGTACATTTTCTAAAAAATGTTTAAAATTTTTTTTCTTCTGGAACAATTTTGTCATTATCACATTCTAATGTATTTGTCATTATTGTTATCTAAATTTATTTCAACTTAAATGATTGGGTGTAGGGTAAAAAACAGCTTAGTTAATGCCTCCCAGATTTTTTCACCCATGTGGCACAGAATATGATCATTGTGCATCCTTGAAAATGGACTCCTTGGGAATTAATGAGTCCCCATCAGAAGAGGACTCCAATTACAGACAAAACGTCAGGATTACAGGAGGAGTAATATCATGGCAAGAGGAGCTGTCTCAGGTCACTGCCACACCTGACTGTAACAAAATGAGCTCAGGGGGTCAGCAGTCCTTTCCCCTTACACTTAGAATTGCTCGTACTCCACGCTTCTCTCTCCTTCCTTGAGCTTGAGGGGAAAAAGTAGAGCTGGAAGAAAGCTTCAAGCTCACCAACCTTCTGCAATACTTGAGTTGACTGAACAGGGGGTTGTGCATATTTCGACGTTGAGGCCTGGGGGCTCACAACAAGGCAGAGTTACCTGGCTTTTCTCTGAGCCATGAAGACACTAGATCCTATCACCCAAGTCCTATCCCTTGCTCTTCTTTCTGGAATAAACTTACAGAGGTATGTTAACTTAGAGAGTTATCTTTCTGAGCCTCAGTTTGTTCATCTGGAAAGGAAAATGATGACTAGGGCACCCATACCTCGCAGGATTTTATTGAGGATTAATGATGACTTACATAGAGAAAGTGCTGAATTATTAAAATATTATTATTATCACCATCATCACTATATCCATAAATTACAAGGGCTAAAGAGGTTGTGATCATGGAGAAAACCAAGAGATCAAGAGATAGGAGTTTTAGTACCAGCTCCACCACTTGCTTACTGAGTGACCTTGTAAAGCTCAATTAATTTCTTGAAGTCTTTGTTTTGTCAGATGAATAGATGGAGGGATTAAAAAAAGAAGATGGATGAGTAAACGAATGGGTGGATGGACAGATGGCTGGATGGAATAGACAGGCAAAGAGACAAGACAGATATGCCTGTTTTGGTGAAGCTGTCAGACCCAAAAAAAATCATGACTGAGATGTTTGATGCAAATAACAATAATACTAAGTTTTATGCATATGAAGCAAAGACTAATACAGGACTCCAACTAAAAAACAAAGCCTCTTACAGTCTGCAAAGTACTATATCCTCCATTAGCACAAGTAACAAGATGGCAACGAAAAAGACTTCTATCCTACGGATGAACAAAACCAAACTCTATTTCAAACACTTCTTTTGATGAAAGGCTGAATGCAATAATATTTTTATCTGGTACCAAGAAGCCATTCTTCATAAATACTTATTGTATTTCTTAACAGGACTGTCCTACCTATCATACGAAAGATGGTACCCCTAACCTCCTACCCACTACAAACTGGCATAGCTCCTTCCCTCCAGCTGTGGCCAACCAAATGTCCCCAACAATTCCCAATGTTGTCTGGGGTTTTCCAGGCTAGGAATTCTTGTTAGGAAAAAGGTCCTAAGAATGGCCTTCAGTCATTTCAAGTCATTTATTACAGGACCTCTGTCCTCTGGAACAGTCTTATTTTTTTTGTTGTTTTATTTGTTTCAAAGATGGAGTTAAAGAGAGAGGGAGAGAGGGAGAGAAGGAGAGAGAGAGAGAGCTCTTCCACCCACTGATTACCTCCCCAAATGGCTGCAACTGCCGGAGCTGAGCTGAGCCAATCTAAAGCCAGCAGCCAGGAACTTCTACGGGTGGTACTGGGGCCAAAGGACTTGGGTCATCCTCTGCTGCTTTCCCAGGCACATTAGCAAGGGGCTGGTTCATAAGTGGAGCAGCCAGGACTCGAACCCATAGGAGATGCTGGCTCTGCAGGCCAGGGCTTTCACATGCTGCACCACAGCACCGGCCCCCACTGGAACAGCATTCTCTCATCACGTTCCATCTCACAGCCTATCCTTACCCACTCTACAAGTACTCGATGAGCAGTCATATGCCAGGCCTGACTGTAAGTGCTGAAGACACACAGCATGGGACAAATGAGACAAGGTTCCTGCCCTTTTGGACATTATAGTCTAGTCAGGAAAGGCAGGCAAAAAATTAATCAAAAAATATACGATATAAATTCAGATAGCATGCTGTGTTCGGAGAGAAGGTAGTAGAACTAAAGAGTGGATCCAGCTAAGGGAGGGGAGGCAATTACAACTGACAAGGTCATCGGGGAGGCCTCTCGGAGAACACAACACCTGAGTCAGAGAAGCAGCCATGCAAGGAGCTGGGGAAAAGAATCCCAGGAGAGGGCACAGCAAAAAAAAAAAAAAAAAAAAAAAGATCATTGTATCTGACTGTCACTGCTGAACAACCTAAACTTACATCCTAGTCAGCCAATCAGCCAATTTAAATATGAGCACATACATTTCATCTCTACTATTCCAATTTGTCACTCCTTGAAATTCCATTCATCACTCTTCCCTGCCCTCTTCTGGTCTCAGGGGCTTTTACCCATGCAGGCAACTTGACCTGATTACTGGCCTATGATGAAGTTTGGCCAGTGTTATGATGGGAAACAGAGGATGGGAAAAGAGAAAAGCCAGTTTAATTATCAGTCTTAACAATTCAGGTCCTTGCCTTCCCTCAATGTTGGCAATGACATTTTTCAATGATTAAAATTCTTGCTGGGCCACCCTACTTCTATGACTTCAAACTGTTAGTAAGCTTTCCATCACACCATTCTCTGCCCTTGCCCTGGCTTTACTGCTGTTGCAGTATGCAACATACTTTGCTGTGTCTTTAATCCTGGCCATTTCTGTAAAAATTCTTCAATAAAATATTTTAAATTAAAAATTGAATTCCATAATAGTATTCTGAATACTACTACAGTGTGCAAAACAATATTCTAAGCACTGCAGTTATCTCAATGTGCAAGATGAGTAAAATAATGCTGTCCAGTTCTATCACCATGAGAAACCTTTCATTTAGCTGTGTCCAGATGTGGTTTCTGTGATTCAACTCAGTCAGTGTGAAGTTTTAAAAAGCAGATAGGGCTAGGAAGCAATTTACTTTGCTGTTACTATGCTCCATTGCCGCTTGGAAAAGGGAATTGAGCTAAACACAGAATGCTGTCAGTGTTCTCTTTTGAAAGAATGTTTCCATAATTCCAGTGAAATCAAAATATGTCTGTTGAATTAATATCAGGAATTGAGTGGTAGCTATTTGCTTCCTCATATACAGCTTCAGAAAAGATGAGAAAGAAGAAAAAAACAATGCTTTCACATAAGGACTTTTGACTTAAAGCACAAATGTCAGGTAGGAAATCTTACAAAAATATATTTATATGAAAGAAGTGAATTTTTTTGACAGGCAGAGTAGACAGTGAGAGAGAGACAGACAGAGGGAAAGGTCTTACTTTTGCCATTGGTTTATCCTCCAATGGCTGCCGCGGCCGGCGCGCTGTGGGAAGAAGTGAGCTTTACAATACTGCTCTTTGTTGTTTTCTTTAAAGCAGACCCAAATTTTAATTTTGGCATTAGGAAAATCTTGCACGTATTGCCAACATTTATTACCAATAAAACCTTGCACACCTAATGCAGTGATTCTTCTGAAAAATATTTATATATCACACTGTTTGCTTGATTGATACAAGTAGTAGAAGGAACTTGGTCCGATATCTTTATCAAACTCCAGATCATTTGGAAAGTAAGTAAATTAAAAATTTGATGAAAACCATATAGATAACAAGACAAGTGGAGGAGAACTTCTTTGGAGATTAGCTAGAAAAGAAACGTCTTGGATTTAATTTCTGTGTGGATGGACTATGTTTATCTTGATGTAACTTTTTTCTTCATATGCTCACTTCTTCCTTAAACTATTATGAGAGCTTTGTTCTTTCCTCTGATATTATGCATGACATTTTGCATATTTAGCATATAATTACTGAGAATCTAAAGTCTCTCAGATCAATCAGAAGAAAATCATCAGATGGAAGTTGGTCCTCAAAGGACAATTCTTGACAAGGAATAGGGAAGGTTGTCCAGCGAAACAGAAGCAGTAGGATGTAGATGATGCTAGACAGAGATGATAGAAAGATAGATAGTTGGATGGAAGAAAGATGGTTGATAGATGTCTTTCTGGGAACTGGCTTATACAGTTTTACAAGCTGTTAAGTCTAACCTTTAGCGCAGGCAGGATAGCTAGGTATGTCACAGGTAATGCTGGAATCCTGAGGCATAAATAACTTTTTCCTAACAAAAAACAGTATTATTCTTTTTTAGAAAACATTTATTTAATAAATATAAATTTCAAAAGTACAATTTTTGGATTATAGCAGGTTTTCCCCCCATAACCACTCCTCCCATCTGCAAACCATCCCATCTCCTACTCCCTCTCCCATCCCATTCTTTATTAAGATTCATTTTTAATTATCTTTATATACAGAATATCAACTTAGTATATACTAAGTAAAGATTTCAACAGACTGCACCCACAAAGACAGACAAAGTATAGAGTACTGTTTGAATCCTACTTTTACCATTAATTCTCATAGTACAACACATTAAGGACAGAAATCCTACATGAGGAGTAAGTGCACAGTGACTCCTGTTGTTGATTTAACCATTGACACTCTTATTTATGACATCAGTAATCACCTGAGGCTCTTGTCATGAGCTGCTAAGGCTATGGAAGCCTCTTGAGTTCACAAACTCCAACCTTATTTAGACAAGGCCATATTCAATGTAGAAGTTCTCTCCTCCCTTCAAAGAAAGGTACCTCCTTCTTTGATGGCCCATTCTTTCCACTAGTATCTCTTTCACAGAGAGCTTTCATTTAGGTCATTTTTTTGCCACAGTGTCGTGGCTTTCCATGCTTGAGAAACTCTCATGGGCTTTTCAGCCAGATCCAAATGCCTTAAGGGCTGATTCTGAGGCCAGAGTGTTGTTTAGGGTGTTTGTCATTCTATGAATCTGCTGTGTATCCTGCTTCACATGTTGGGTCATTCTCTCCTTTCTAATTCTATCAATTATTATTAGTGGACATTGATCTTATTTATTTTATCCTTATGACACTTAATCCTATCTTTATGATCAATTATGAACTTAAATTGATCACTTTAACAAGTAAGATGGTTTTGGTACATGCCAACTTAACGCCATCTTACTGTTTTATTCTTCAAGGCTGAAAATATCTAGCTGAAAATTGATGAATTTAAAACTCACTCAAAATATTGAGGAAAATCTCTTTTACATGAAATCAAATAGTTGTAGGTGCTAATTGCATATACAAACTGCTTCACAGAAACATCCACATTAGTGCTTTTTCGTGTAACTGACTACTGGTGCTGAACCATGTTGACACATAAAAATAACCAACAAATGGAGTAAAAAGTCAGGTGTAATAATAATAACAAATATTTGAATAGCCATTTAAAATACAACAAAATACGTTAAATTGATTACATGCAATGGGGCAGTGATTGAGTTGTGTTCACATTACTAGTCCAGCTTTTCACCTGAGACACTTGTTATATAACAAGTTCCAGGAAAAGAAACCCATGGGAAAAAATGTTAGAATAACACATTTCTCACAGAAATCCTAAAGGAGAGAGAAACTAATAAGACATCAGTAAATTTAGCAGGCTATTTAAAAGTTTTTTTGAAGGAATCAGCATGGCTGGGAACATTGGCCCTTAGATGTAAATAAACCATGCATTCACTCGGTTATTCACTTTTTTTTTTTTTTTTTTTTACTTTCTTGTGCTCAGTTTTTTTCATTTGTAAAAGGTACATGATGGTAAAGTTACATCATAGGGCTGATAAGTGAAAGAATTAAGGAATTCCATGTAATATATTGAATACAGAGCTGCACCTCTATTAAGCATATTTTTGTTAATTGTGGTTGCTCTTATAACAACATGTAAAAATATACTCTGTATTCTCATCTTTTTCTTCTTACAGAGAGAACAAGTTTCGTAAGATTGGTGTATTTAGAGTAATTTCAAACTGCTAGATAAATACCCCTTCCTGGTTTTATTTTATTTATTTATTTTATAATCTTGTAATCCACTAAGCTTCTCACATGTAGGGAGTTCTAAACTTCACATATAAAGTTAAACAATAGTGATTATGTGGTTGTATCAGTTCTTAGGCCTTAATGAACAGGTGATAAGCAGAATTTGTCAATTTATTAAGGGAAACACATCTATCTTGTTTTGGAACTAATACCATTTCTTTTGCTGCATTAACTGATTCTCTTGTTTCAATCTAGCTCATTTATATGTTGAACTGTCCCACTCAATGGCCAATTCCTTGGTCATGTCTTTTAATATCAGTTGCAAAATATAATGATTCTTTTTAAATAGTATTTCTCAGTGCTACTTCATATATTTCTGTGTTATTGGAAGATAGGGAAGAAATGAATTTCCTTTGACTAACTATTAAAAACTCTGTCATTAGTTATTTACTGCCCAGAAATTAACTTGTCTCTGAGATTTTTGTGGTCATTCTGTGCTCCTCCCTAACTCTGAAAGGAAACCAGAGTTCATTCCCAATTATCATCTCTGGTCAAAGTTTAAAGGAGACTTTGTGAAAACCTACATTAACCTTTGGAACTCAGCAGAAACCAAATAAAAAAATAGGTTATTTTTTTATATGACCTTTTTTTTGGTTTCTGGCTATAGAGTCAAAAATCTACCACTTAGAAAATGCAAAAAAGAAAATGTACTGAAAGTACAGGAAAAGGACATAGAATGAAAATGCACAACATAAAATAATTTCCAGAAAAAAGATCTTAAAAATAAAGACAAGCTAGGAAAAATTTATGTATTAGACATGATGGGTATATTTTTCATATTTTTAGCATTGGCAAAATACTAAATGTCATTAATTAACAAACAATGAGAATTTCCTGAATAATTTTAAAATTTAATAAATATTTTACATAAGGAAAATATTAGAGTTGTAATATGCATATAAAGTGTTTAAAGTCATTCATAGTAAAAATATAAAATTAAAATTATTTTATACACCATGTTTAACTTTTAAAATGGAAGGGTTTAGATTCATCTACTGAAGTATCTGTTTATCCATCTATCTTCCAGTGTGAGTAAGGAGACATGATAAAACTGCTGATAGTAGTAGACATTGATACAGACTTCTAGACAATGACACAAATTTCTAGGTAATAGAAATGAAAGGAAAAAAAAAAAAGAGCTAACAACGTTATCATTCTTTTAAAACAGGAAATCTTTCAAGTATTTATAATTGGGGACTTGTGTTGTGGTATAGTGGGTTAAGCTGTCGCCTGCAATGCTGACATTCCATTTGAAGGTCAGTTTTTGTGGCTGCTGCTCCACTCTAGCTCCCTGTTAATATGCCTGGGAAAAGAGCGGAAGATGGCCCAATGCTTGGCCCCTTGCCACCCACGTGGGAGACATGAATGAAGCTCCTGGCTCCTGGTTTTGGCTTGGCCCAGCTCTGGCTGTTGTGGCCATTTGGGGAGTGAACCAGCAGATGAAATTTCTTTCTCTCTCTCTCTTTCTCTCTCTCTCTCTTTCTCTTTCTGTAATTCTGCCTTTGAAATAAATAAATATTTTTATTTTAGGATCTCTGTCCTTAATGTGTTGTACTATGTGAATTAAAGGTATAACTAGTACTCAAACAGTACTTTACACTTTGTGTTTCTGTGTGGGTGCTATGGGGAGCAACTCGGACTAGACTAAATTACTGGAATTAAGACTTATTCTATGCATCTGCTCTCCCACAATATGGCGCTGAGAAGGGAGAAACAGCTTCTACTCAGCTGCCTTCAGTTCAACCAATAAACTGTAGGACCTACTCCTGATTGGAGGAGAGCAGCGTACTCGGAGTGTGGGTAGCAGAGTTGGGATTGGCGGAAGAGGACTATAAAGGAGGAGAGAGACAACATGCACCAGGAACATCTAAGGGGAACATCTATCTGAAGGAACACCTGTGCAGCCCCCGAGAGAGCCGGCCGGCGGTGTGCCACTCTCCTGCGGAAGTGGGGAAAGTGGCCAGGGGGAACTGCCTTTCCACGGAGGTGGAAGGGACAGTAGCCAACCCGGGAAGAACCAGCAGCAAACCCGGGGAGGGCCGAGCAGACGAAAGAACAGCGCAGGGTCCTGTGTCGTTCCTCCACGAAGACAGGGAGCGACAGGTGCAAACTGATGAAATCTTTACTTAGTATATACTAAATTGATCTTCTGTATATAAAGAGAATTGAAAATGAATCTTGATGTGAATGGGATGGGAGGGGGAGTGGGAGATGGGATGGTTGCAGGTGGGAGGGAGGTTATGGGGGGGGGGAACCACTGTAATCCAAAAGCTGTACTTTGGAAATTTATATTTATTAAATAAAAGTTTAAAAAAATAATTTAAAATTGTACTAGTGTCTGTCTGTTCCCCTCCAAAATTAGTATGTTGAAACCTTAACCCAAGGAGGTGATATTGAGCTGAGGCTTTTTGGGGGAGGTGATTATGCGAAGGGGCAGAGATTATATGAATTGAGTTAGTGTCCTTTAAAAGAAACCCTAAAGAATTTCCTTGCTCCTACGCCATGTAAAACACAAGTAGAAATTGCTCCCTGTAATCAAAAGATCTTCATCAGACAAGGCATTTGCTGCTGCTTCAATCTTGGACTTACAAGTTTTATAACTGTGAGAAACAAACGCTTGTTGTTTTGCAGTTGTCTAGTTCATGATGTTCAGCTCTAACAACATGAATAGTCTTAGCCAAGTTGTACGGAGAACAAACAAAACAATGCAAAACAATATTAATTAAATTATTTTAATAATGCAAAATAAGACACAACTTAAAATTCTTCAAATATAAAACTTAATAAGTAAATGGCATTCTATATAATTATTTGAGTCAAATTATAGTATATTATTTTGTAAGAAGAGAAAACAAGTTTAGAAAATAAGACTATAAGGCAGAACTTCTGAGATGTTCTTCATGTGTATTATGCAAAAATGTCAAAAGTCTTTTACTATCTCCTATTTTAATCAATTTCTTCTGCTTTAACTATGAGCTTGTTTCCTATTAAATTATAAATGAACAAAAACATACAAAAAGTGTTCAGGGAAAAACATTGGGAAACCTTAACAAATGGGTTCCTGAGATCTAATGAATGACAACAAATAGTAGAAATGTAATAAAAATACTTTTTCACTTCTTCTAGTGACCCTAATTAGAAAACAAATAAAAAACAAATTGATTTACAATTAGGTTTAATTTTGAGGCTTGATTTGGAACTTTCCACAGCTTTTTCGAGAAACATAAATTGCATAATAAACATTTTCTATTTATTTAATTATGACAGAAACTGGAAAGAAAGTAACCAACTAATTATGTAAATAGTAAACATACTTTAGGCAATATTAAGTTATTATTGAGAGTTGTGCACAGGCAGGCCCATCTATAATTTCTAATAAAGTCTATTGCAGTGTGTAGTAGGAATAATATATCTGCTTAAAAATGACTTTCAAACTTCAAGCATTTTTGATCTAAAGAAATTACAGACTTAAATTCATAATGCTTATTTGATCTGTGCCCCTCTATTCTAAATGAAAAAGGACTTAACAACTGTGTTTTCTCCACTCAAGTAAAATGAAACCGTCATTGTGAGCATTAATAAAACCTTCATATATTGATTAATCACCAGCTAAGTGCTGTAGACATTTCCCTTCTGTTTTGTCCATAGAAGCTAAGACTTGTCAATATTACATAGATGAAAGAATGGAGAATCAATAGTTTTATTCACTATGTCCATTTTAAAATGTTATGTGTTCTCATAATCAGAGTGAAAACTAATGGATACTCAATTAGATATTAGAAATCACTATGATCTAAAAATATGAATGACATACATAAAAATTCCAAAGACAATTTGCGATTATTCTCTTAATTAAGTGCAGTGATATAATGATGAAAATCTCAGCTTGTATAAATTGATGGCATATTTTATATATAAATCAATGTTAGCTTTGCTATATGAATACTATAGTTTCTTTGTAAAATGAGACAAACTTCATTAATCTTCAACCATATAACATACTGTTAACACTGCAGGAATAAAAGGAGGCAGGCAGGTGAGGCTCTCTCAGCTCTGAGTGACATACTTGTTGAGTGAAAAATTTGAAGTTCTCCTATTTTACCTGCTTTTAATATATCATACTACTTAATCCTCTGTCTGGACCAGTGCTTACATGTCCATTTTGAAGGTCTCTTTGCTGCACCAGATGCTCTCAGATTTAAAGGCATGCTTAGGTCATTAGTTTCATAAGTAACAATTTCTCAGGTCACTAGGTTTTCAGAGTTCCTTCTTTATGATACATTTTACTTGATATTTCTGTACATGGGCTCTTGATGGACTCCTCTGGGAAAAAGAGCAAGAGAGAATAAAGGGGGAAATATGTAGGCAGTAATCTAAACAGCAGCTCCAGGATGTATTAAATTCTACGTTATTTGAGCAGACAGAGTGCACAGGGCAAATTTCAGGTTTTAAAGGGACAGCTTGTCAACGTGTGTAGCAATGCATGTGTGTGGGTGTGCATGTTTTTATATGTGTTTCATAATAAGAGTTTTAAAGCATTTATTTCCTTCAGCTCAAGTCCCAGTTATAAGGAAAAGGAAATTATTGGAAAACAGAAACTGAAGATGCCATTTCAGGTTATTAACTTTTGAATAAAAACCTTGAAATTTGTATGAATAAAAATAAAAATATTATTCTGAGTTATAACATGTGTTGATATAAATATAACATAAGAACTTGTATACTCTTTAATGTCGTTTTTGGATGAAGTGAAATACAGTATTTAGTTTTTAAGTGCTTGAGGAAGAATTTCATCTTCAAGTTGCTTAAATCCCTATGAACATCTAAGTATGAAAAGCACTATTTGTGTCCCTTCTTTACCATTAAGACATGAAAAATGTGCATGATTCTGAGAGAGAAAAAAATCCATCAGCTGGAAACTTCAGAATAGCATTCTGGTATTAAAAAACTTTAGGTTTCTGGGTACTAGGCAGTACTTACTCATAGCTATCAATGAAATAAATAGTAATGGTTTCCAAAGTATTTGTTTAAGCAGAGAATAAAACCAAGTAACTTTTGGAGTAACTGAGGAAATAATGCCATACGTAGTGATTTCCTTTCAATGCTCAAAATCTTTTTTTTTTTTTTTTGTACACAAACTTCAGAGAAAGGGTAGATGTGGGGTAGAGTGGACCCCATTTTGTTAAGTTTAAGGAAACTGGAGCAACAGGCACTTAACTAATTTATTATCAACAGGAAATTAATTAATTATCCTTAGTTGGAGTTTTATGGGAAGCAAATTTAAAAGGCTTGTACATATATTTTATATGTTTACATTAGCTGTATATTCTTTAGATGATTTTTTTTTTTCTGATACGAACACTGTAGGAGAAGGTCCAGTCAGAAGCATGGCAGTATACCCTTAGAAGTTTTTATTCCTTTAATGTTGATGTTTTCTAAGGCAATGTCTGAAATCTCCTTCATAAGAAATGCCAGGAAATTAACAAGTAAGCTTGAAATCAGTAACATGTTGGGATCATTGCATAAATGTATTCAGCTGCCCTTTCCTGATACGGGACAGCTCCAAGAGATTTTACTGGATCTCTGATTAACCCACCAGTTGTCCAAAGCACCATCTTGCATATTAATATATCCTTGGTGTCTTATTCCCTTCAGTTTCTTACCTTTATTCCATTTCCAGTGTTTCCCTGAACTAACTCTCACAAGGCTGGCAACTAAGACAATTACAATTTTTAAAATTGCTTTGATGGTTTTACAAGAATACAAATGATTTTACAAAATACAGAATAGAACCATTCATTTCCTATAATGACAAATTATAGAAGATAGTTAATTTTGAAAATTTAATAGCATATATTAGTGTCACCAAAGAGAAAACTTAAAAGTCAATCCTTGACTTAAAAGTCAATCCTAATCAATATGTTGGATTAATGATAATATATTTATTGAAAAGAATTGCCTTGGCATTTATTTACAAAATAATTTTATGAATATAGCTATTTGATATTATCTATTAAGTATTAGAAGAACAAAACAAAGGATTTTAACATTGCTAATAGCAGAACATTATTTTCCTATTTAGAATTCTTCTAACCATTTATGAACATAAAACTTTGTCTTCAATATTTATGACAGTTTTGACTTTTAATTTCTTATATAGTAAATAGCTCAGATAATCAAAAATCAATTGCCAGTTGTTGGAATATAAGTTTGGTGAAGAAAGATAATTATTTAGCACCTTGTATCACTGGTTATGTGTGTATTTGGAAATTATTCATGAAATCTTCAATTCTTAAAATAGCATTAATGGTCCACATTTTCAATAACATGGGTAATATGAACTTTACCCTCTCTTCCTACCAATAATGCCTAAAAGCTATGGAAATATATTGCCTAAGACAAACATAATAAAATAACTCCAAAAATTGAAGACATGTGTCTAAGGGATCAAGTATTGACATATGTGTGTTTTCTAGGTTTACTTTTTACACTTGATCTTAGCCAAAAGGCCGAGAACCGATTAGGTTTACTTTTTGAGACACATGTCACTTTTTGCATGGAGGAAGTTACCAGTCACAAAATACCAGTCACAAAATACCAACGTGTAAAGACATGCAAAGCCCCAAGAAAAGCCTGCTTCCTTAAGTTGAAAGAACAGAATAAGGATAGCATAGTAAGAAAGGACACTTAAATAACTGCCTTGCTGTGGTCAAGTATCACAGACTGTGGACTCAATATCAAAATCTGAATGAGGGCTCAAACTTACGTTCTTAAGGAACTGTAATAAGTCGCCACTCTGCTGGTTCCAGGGTTGTGTCACATAAAGCCAGAAGCCTGAAAAGAAGAGCTGGGAGCCCTCTGGGTGATAATGAGAACTTTCCACGCCCCTGCCTTTCCCCATGATATCAGCAGAGATAATGTGGGGTCTTACATTTGCCCACTCATCCAAGCATAATGAGGTATCCTCCAGTACACAGAGTCAAGACCTTCTCAGCACAGACAAAATCAGCCATGCTCTTCACCTGTGGGAAGAGGTGGATAGAAGAAACTGTAGTGAGGCAACATCGAGTCTTCCAGTTAGGATAGTATCAGCAAAAGCCCACACAGGAACCTAACTGTCACCCTATCCTGGAGCAGAAATGTACCTCCTTATACTTGTGGTACCAGTGGAGGCTGACTGGGAAGCCTGGACTTTTACCCATCAAGGAGTAATAACACAGCATTCCCTTTCCCCTGCTGAGGCACTGTTAGAAGAGGCCCAGTAAGATGTAAATAAGTGCCAGAATTAGTAACATAAGACTCTAACTGCCTCATATTTAATAAAAAGCAAACCCTTTGTCATACAAAGAGCCAAAGAAAACTCACCTCATTTAGAAAAGATACTCAACAGATTCAAATGCCAAAACTATACAAATACAAAAATTATGTGACAAGCATATTAAAGCAGCAATCTTATAAAAGCATACATTAAAAATGCAAAATACAAAAATTTTTAGTGAAGATTTGGAAAATAGAGAAAAGAATCAAATGGAAATTATAGAGCTGAAGAATACAGTATCTCAAAGAAAAAAAAATTAAAACAAATGGATTCTTCAATGGCAGGAGAGAACAAAAGAAACAACCCCAGAACCAAAAGATGGAACAGGAGAAATCCAGCACTCTGAACGTTACAGAACAACTTGACTGAAAAAAAAAAAAAGAGCAGATTCTCAGCACCCGTAAAGCAGATGATTTATTTATTTAATTGAGATTTATTTATTTAATTGAGAGGTTAAATCTAAAAACTGTTTGAGTTAATAATGCTACAGACAGAGAGAGAGAGAGACAGAGAGAAAGGTCTTCCAACTGCTGGTTCACTGCCCAATTGCTCTCAATGGCCGGATCTAGGAGGATCTGAAGCCAGGAGCCAGGAGCTACTTCTGGGTCTCCCATGTGTCTGCAGGAGCCCACAAACGTGGGCCATCTTCTACTGCTTTCCCAGGCAATAGCAGAGAGCTGGATCGGAAGAGGAGCAGCCAGGACAGAAACCAGAGCTCATATGGGATGCTGGCACTGCAGGTGGAGGCTTAGCCCACTATGCCACAGAGCCTGCCACGATCTACTTTCTATATAATCAATCTCAGGAGAGTAAGAAAGGGTGAATCTAAAAACTGTTTGAGTTAATAATGACTGGATAATTTTCAAATTTGGTAAAACATTTAAATATACATCTTCAAGAAGTCGAGTGCGCTCCAAACAACACTTTTCCTCTCAGCTATAACAAGGGGAAACGAAGATACTATTGGATGAAGGAAATTACAAGACCTACGCTTAAGAAAAAATTACTGTGGCCAGCATTGTGGCACAGAAGTTTAGGTCACTGCTTGCAACACAGGTGTCACTTATTGGAGCACAGATTCAAGTTCTGGCTGCTTTGCTTCTGATCCAGCTCCCTGGTTTTTGTTTTGTTTTGTTTTGTTTTGTTTGTTTTTAGTTTCAATTGTCCAGAGTGGTTTTTTTTTTATTTTTTATTTAGTAAATATAAATTTTCAAAGTACAGTTAATGAATTACAATGGCTTCCCCCCCATAATTTCCCTCCCACTCACACCCCTCCCATCTCCCATTCCCTCTCCCATTCCATTCACATCAAGATTCATTTTCAATTATCTTTATATACAGAAAATCAATTCAGTATACACTAAGTAAAGATTTCATCAGTTTGCACCCACACAGAAACACAAAGTGTAAAATACTGTTTCAGTACTACTTATAGCATTACTTCACATTGGACAACACACTGAGGACAGATCCCACATGAGAAGTAAGTACACAGTGACTCATGTTGTTGACTTAACAATTTGACACTCTTGTTTATGGCATCAGTAATCTCCCTAGGCTCTAGTCATGAGTTGCCAAGGCTATGGAGGCCTTTTGAGTTCACCGACTTCAATCTTATTCCGACAGGGTCATAGTCAAAGTGGAAGTTCTCTCCTCCCTTCAGAGAAAGGTACCTCCTTCTTTGATGGCCCCGTTCTTTCCACTGGGATCTCACTCGCAGAGATCTTCCATTTAGGTTTTTGTTGTTGTTGTTGTTGTTGTTGTTGTTTTTTTTCCCAGGGTGTCTTGTCTTTTCATGCCTAAAATACTCTCATGGGCTTTTCACCAGCTCCCTGTTAATAGACTTAGGAAGGAGGTTGAAGATGGCCCAAGTACTTGGGTTCTTGCCACACACGTGAGACACCAGGATTCAGTTAATTCTGGGTTCCTGGTTCGGATCTGGCCCAGACATAGCCTGTTGCAGCCATTGGAGAGTAAATCAGCAGATGGAAGATACCTCTATCTCTTTGTCTCATTTCTTGTTCTCCTTCTGTTGCTCTGCCTTTTAAATAAATAAATAAACAAATAAATAAATAAAAAAAAACACTAGAGAAAGATTTATTTACTTATTTCAATTTATTTACATTTATAAACTTCCTTAAAAAGTGGAGAGACAGAAAGAGGGAGCCATATAACAGATACAGATCATCCATCCACTGTTCACTTCCCAAATGATTTAAAGAACTGGGCTGAAATGAGGAGACAAGAACACCATCTAAGTCTACCATGTGGATGACAGGGACCCAAGTATTGCGCCATTATCTGCTACCTCCAAAGCTGAGCATAAATAGGATTTTGCTAATGAAGGCAAAGCTGGGAATCAAACCCAAGCACTGTGATATGGGTTGCAGGAGTCCCAACTGGTGTCTTAACTACTGTGCAAAATACTCAGCTCCAATAAAGGAAGTTTTAGAAGCAGTGAGTGATAAGATGATATATAATGGAAGAAAATATCCAATTCATAAAAGCAAGTAAAAAGATAATCTACTTCCAGTGGCTTCTCATGTTCTCGGAACAGAATCCTGACTACATTCATCAGGCTCCAGAGTCCTGAATGACCAGCTTCTCGTCTCTGTGGCCCCAGTGTCTATCATTTTTCCCTTGCCTATTATGCTCAGTGTGAATAAACTGTTTGCAGTCCCAAATCCTTCAAGCTACTTGTTGCCTCCAGACTTGTGCAGGCTGCTCCCTTTGCCTTGAGTGATTCTCCAACTCCGACATTCTTCCTCTTTAGCCAACTCAGGTTCAGCTGCATAAAAGAATCCTCAATGCCCAATCTAAGAACCACATTTAACTGCTTCTTTACCGCATCTTTTATCTACCAGAAATTACAGAAGGAACCATGCATCTATAAGTGTTGTGTTTGTCTCTTCTTCCATGACAGTAAGAATCTTTCTCTGCTTCATTAATATAGTTCTGAAACCTTGTGTGCAACTATATTCAATAAATGCTTCATTACTGAAAAAATATGGTAATGGTAGAATTTAGATCTTTGGATATGTTATGATTTGAATAATACTTGGGTTTGCAATCTTCTAGATTTTGAAATTCCATTGTTTTATAGTAATGATTAGTAGATTAATGATTGGTATATTGGAGTAAGATATTTGATAAAGTTATAGTGTCTGCATTGAGAAATGTTTGGATTGGCTTACATAGCTAGGGTGGAGTCCAATGATAAAATCATGATAGCCTTGTAAGGGGGGACCAACAAGAAGATGGAGAAAGAGTGTACTCTCCATGTATCTCTTTCTCCTGTCTCCTGTTTGCAGTCACTCCACCACAGCCGGTCTGTACCAGATGTGGGGCTAATGGGACTGTCCAATCTTGGGCTGTGAACCTCTGAACAGTAATATAAATTTTATTTTCTCCTAAGTTGCTTCTCCCAGAGTTTTTAGATAAATTTAAAAAGGCTAATACAGGTTATATGGGTATTTAACATAGTTTTTCAGTTTTCTTATGTTTGCAAATGTTCACAATGAAGTGGGGAAAATAAAAACAAATTCAGTATTCAAACAAGTATTAATAAAGGAAAGCCTGTTAATTAAGCCAGTGTATTAATTAGAGTTTAGAATCAAATATTCCTGTTATATATATTCAAAGTTCATGAGAGGTGAATAATGCTACAAATAATTTTGTGCTTTTCTTGAAAAAAATTCCACAAGAAGATAGAGAATTACCATGATCAATAATGAAATCATTATGCCTCCATTTATTTCTTTTCATATTTTATAGGCTATATTATGGACACCTTATTTGTCAACTTATTGATCAGGTCTATCAAGTGATTGAGTATCTGACCATAGAATATGTAATTTTTAAAAAGCATAGAGTAGGATTGTCCATACAATGCTAATCATAGATAATTTCCTAGTAATCACCATTAAAATTAAAAAAGTAGTTAAATTAATTTTAGTAATTTTCCTTAACAAAATATATTAAATTTTAATTATTTTTACATGTAACAATATAAAATTATTGCTGACTATTGTATACATTTTCTTAATCTTAATCTTAAATATCCAATAATTATTTTACATTTTTAGAACTTCTCAACTGAGGACTGTTCTATTTCAAATTTAAGATAGTCATGTGAGGCTTGTGTCCACTCTATTAGAGAGCACACATGCGGTGTTTAGGCTAAAATATAACTTACAGTCATATGGTAACTAGTAATCCTCAATGTATTCAGAGACTTCTGGTTAGAAGAGACATTCAATAATTCTAGTAGTCACAGTTTCCTTCGAGTGCAGTTAAATCAATGAACTATTTGAAGAAAAATACAGGGTCCCTCAATCTTGAGACACTAGACACCAGGAAACCTGAGGCTTCATATCCAATGTTGTAAACTTTAAAGTGTTACACACCTAGAACACTATTTGACATCACTGTTTATATACAGGCTTTCCTGTGTGTGCCAAGACTTATATATCTGTGTATAAAGCTCACTTTTATTACTAGGTCTAAAAGTTAGATCTAAGGCTTTCCACAATGATTTATTAGGTATAGTTATCCTTTTTTTGGTACAAAAAAATTTATAGTAAGTTTAACATTTTATAGGCTCCTAAGTAGATTGTTCATTTTTTTTTAATATCTTACAATGCCAACGTTGGCAAAGGCTTATGTTTGTTGGCTTTTGTGTTTTCTTTCCTTGCCCTCTAGACTGTCAAACCAGAAACTGAGAGGATTAGAGCCACAGTTTCCCAACAGAGACCAATAATTACCAATTTCACTTCCTGTAGTTTGTATTTAATCTCCATTATATAATTTAAATGGTGAAAGTGACCTCATTATTCTTTATAAAAATATAATTTTATTGTAGGTTGACAAGTTATATTAGTACATATGGCATTCACAAAATCATTATTCACACAAGGCCATCATAAGAGTATAGAAATTACTGGTGGGGAAATTACAAGGTGGCACAAAATCTAGAAAACAAAGTTTGATTTAACACAACATATCTTTGATTTATAAAGCTAGAGATACAATTGCCACCAGAAATTTATGTCTGACTTACTTCTTTCAATTTCATTGGAGCTATGATGATATCAGTGATGGGAAGAGAAGAAGCAAAAAAAAAATGAGTTTTCTTAAGAAATGACGAAATATGAAAGATTATGTAAATTATTGGAGAAGTAGATTGGGCCCAGGACTTGGGTCTGCATCTTTGATGGCAGGATGGATGGCCTTAGGAAGGATATCAGCTCAGGTCCTTCTATACATAGGCACAAAGTTGGAGTTAGAAATGTAGGTGGTTTGGGGAGGATAACAGCAGTGACATATTATGAGAAAGGAAGTAAAATTGAATGTGGCTTGAGAATGTGAGAGGAATAAAAGAAGGCTTTCTAGATTTTGGTAAGAATAACTCCATTGGTGACGGTGATGCCTGCTGAGGTGAGTAAAACTGAGAGTATCAGATTTGAGAGAAGAAAAATCATAACATTCTGAAGTACCTACAGAATTTTGCATCTCAGAGGCGAAGTTTAGGTTGAAAATATACAATCACACACATTCATAGTTTATTTATTATACTTAAAGATGAGATTACACAGTATCAAACAAAATATAAATGTACATGAAGAATTATTATGCTCCGGGAATATATAACAAGAATAAAACTACCTAGAAATGGAAGCTGAAAAGAAGTAACCAGTGAGGTACATGGGCAATGGGAGGATGCAATATTTAAGAAAACAGCTGAGATAGGCCTTCTAAGATGTGGATGGGCAATAACAAGCTTGGACACAACACACAAGTCCCATATCTGAAAACCAGCTTTGGAGAGTGAGGTGAGAACAGAGTGCAGTAGCATATGCCACCAGTGATACAGCTGGAGGGAGAACCTGATGTAAGTCCAGCCCGGAGTCCTAAGGGGGACAGTGCACTCCCTTAAGCCAGTTAAAAATGGCCTGTTTCTCTCACCATCTCCCAACTCTGTCACCTGACAACTGGCTCAGAGAAGAACCATCTTGACATAAGTAGTGGCTTCAGCAGAAGTGGGGAGAAGCTACCATTTTGAAATGAGTAGTGCCAGCAGTGCTCTTGTGCTCCTGTGTGATCTAGGGATTTTACCAGAGGAAAAAAATCCATGTGCCCCACTGACTTTGATTCTGGCTGGAAGGATTGACAGCCAGATGGACACCCACATAGGACTGGGAGGGGCCCCAGCTTCTCAACATATCTCAGGGCCCGGGAACTCAAACCACCTAAGTGGAACACCCATAGGCAGATGGCCTTGGTAACGTTTCTGCCTCCCTGTGGATGGGACAGGCTTATGGGTTTGAGCGTATCCCCTGCACCCTATGACTGTGGAGGCCTTGTATACTGAAACTGTGGGAACTCTGACTGTATAAGGCACAGGGTGTAGCTGGGTCTCAGGGCAATCACTGTGTGTGGAACCAAAGGCTTAGTGCTCCCTGATTTCCTGGAGTGTGTCATTTAGTTGCATCTGTGTTCACACAAGAACTGCACACACCTTTGTGCAGTTCATGTGCCAGCATTAAAGGGTGAGTATTTCCCCTTTTGTGGGCTAATCCAGGGCATTGATCACCTAGGAAGAGAAGGTGGCAAGGTATGAATATACCAACAGAGGCGGTCATACCCTCCTTCCTGATGACAAGAGGAGATCTACACACCTAACTTTAGTGTCATCATGGAACTCGCCCCACCCTGGAGCCCCGACAAGAGCATCCTGGACACACCTAGCACACACCTCTGGGTTCACTGAAAGAGCAGACACTCCACTGAGCTACAGAGGCATAGTTCAAAGACAAAATCCATCACAGGAGGAAATCAAAAAGTAATTTCACAAATGCCTAAAAATAAATGGAGGGGGCCGGTGCTATGGCATAGCAAGTAAAGCTGATGTCTGCAGTCGTGGCATCCCATATGGGTTCTGGTTCGAGTCCCAGCTGTTCCAGTTCCAATGCAGCTCTCTTCTACTGCCTTGGAAAGCAGTAGAAGATGGCCCAAATCCTTGGGCCCTTGCACCCATGTGGGATGACCCAGAGGAAGCTCCTGGCTCCTGGCTTCAGATCAGCACATTTCTGGCTGTTGCAGCCATTTGCGGAGTGAACCAGCGATGGAAGACCTTTCTCTCTCTGTGTCTCCTTCTCTCTCGGTGTAACTGTGACTTTCAAATAAATAATAAATCTTTAAAAAATGCATAAACTCAAGAAACAAGAATAAGTAAGACATAATTACTCCCCTAAAGGAACACAAAATTTCAATATTAGAATATGAAGACAAAAAATTGAAGAAATGCTTGAAAATGAATTCAAAAGAAGCAAATTCATGAGTTAAAGAAATCCAGACATGAAATGGAAGAAAAATTTTTCCCATGGGATTGAGATTTCGAGCAGAAATCAAACTATAATATAAGAAATGCAGAATTCAATATTTCAAAGAAAAACTATAGTAGAAAGCCTTTTTTTTTTTGTTTTTTTTTTGGCAGGCAGAGTGGACAGTGAGAGAGAGAGACAGAGAGAAAGGTCTTCCTTTTTTGCCATTGGTTCACCCTCCAATGGCTGGTGCGCTGCGGCCGGCGCATCACACTGATCCGATGGCAGGAGCCAGGTACTTCTCCTGGTCTCCCATGGGGTGCAGGGCCAAGCACTTGGGCCATCCTCCACTGCACTCCCTGGTCACAGCAGAGAGCTGGCCTGGAAGAGGGGCAACTAGGAGAGAATCAGGTGCCCCGACCGGGACTAGAACCCGGTGTGCTGGCGCTGCAAGGCAGAGGATTAGCCTAGTGAGCCACGGCGCCGGCCAGTAGAAAGCCTTAACAACAGACTTGGTAGACAGTAGAAGAATACTCGAGCTAGAAGACAAATATTTGGATATCATCCATCATACCAAAAAAAAAAAAAAAAAGAAGTAATTAGAAAAATTAAACACTGCTGGTGATTCATGGGATACTATCAAATGAACTAACATATGGGCCTTAAGATTTCCTGAAAATGTGGAAAGACAGAAAAGATAACAAAACTTTCCTAATTTGGAGAAAAAAAAGAGATGTCAAATTACAGGAGGTGCATTGAATTCCTAGGAGACATGACCAGAAAACATCTGCAATACAACACATTATAATCAAACTTTCAACTGTAAAACATAAAGAAAGTTTTATATGTGCATAATATGCACATATATGTGCATAACAGAAATGTCAAATTTCTTTCAGAGGATCCCCAATGAGACTCAAAGCTGACTTCTCATAAGAAACCCTACAGGCTAGGAAATAATGGCGAGACAGTCCTGGTTTAAAAAAAAAAAAGAAAGCAAGCTCTCATTAATGAATAAAGGTGATATGGACCTTTCATTACAAATGTCCAGCCTTACAAAAGATGCTTAAAAATGTGCTATACAAAGAAACACAGAAATATAGCCATCATTCTGAAAGAATGTGGTGGCAGGAATAAAAAAAGAATCATTAGGAATTACTACAAACAGCTATATGTCAATAAATTGGATGATCAAGGAGAATGGATAAGTGAAATATCTCTTTGATGAAAATTATAAGACAATAAAGAAAGAAGTAGAAGACACAAAAATGGAGAAATATTCCATGTTTGTGAATTAGAATTAATATCAAAATGTCCATACTCCTGAAAGCAATTTACAAATTCAATGTGATCTCAATCAAAATACCAACCATAATCTTCTCAGATCTAGAAAAAGCAATGCTAAAATTAATATGGAAACACAAGATACCCTGAATAGCTGAAGCAATCTTATGTAACAAGAATAAAGCTGGCGATATCACCATACCAGATTTCAAAACATACTGCAGGACAGTTATTATCCAAACAGCCTGGTACTGGCAAAGAAATAGATATGTAACAACTGGAATTGAATAGAAATTCCAGGAATCTATCCATGAATGCATAACCAACTAATCTTTGACAAAGGAAGTAAAATCAATACCTGGAGAAAGAACAATCTCTTCAATAAATGGTAATGGGAAAACTAGACTTCCACATTCAGAAGTGTGAAACAAGATCCTTTCCTTACACCTTTATACAAAATCAAAAGAAATTGGATAAGGGATCTGAATCTATGACCTGATACCATCAAAGTACTAGAGTAGAACACTGGGGAAACTAGTCCAGACATTGGCATAGGCAAAGACTTCTTGGAAAAACTCTGAAGAACAAGCAATTGAAATTAAGATACACAAATATATTACACCAAGCTAAGACGATTCTGCACTGCAAAAGAAACACTAAGCAAAGTGAAGAGGCAACACAGAATGGGAGAAAAGATTTGCAAACTATGAAACGGATAGAGGATCAATATCCAGAACCTATAAAGAGCTCAAGAAACTCAACAACAACAAAACAAACAACCCAGTTAATATATGAGCAAAGGACTTGAATAGGAATTTTTCAAAAGAGGACTTTCAAATGCGCAACAGACAACTGAAAAATTGCTCAGGATCTCTAGCCATCAGGGAAATTCAAATAAAAACCACAATGAGGTTTCAACTCACTCCATTTGGAATGGCTGTTATACAAAAATCAACATGCAATAAATGCTTCTGAGCATGTGGAGAAAAATGTATCCTAATCCACATTTGATGAGAATGTAAACTACTATAGCCATTGTTTAAGACAGTATGGAAATTCCTCAGAAAGCTGAAAATAGCGATACAATATGAGTTAGCTATCTCACTTCTGGGAATTTACCCAAAAAATGAAATCAGCATATGAAAGAGTTATCTGTATTCCTATGTTCATTATAGCTCAGTTCACAATAGCTATGATAGAGAATCACTCAAAATGTACATCAAATGATGTCTGTATAAAGAAATTACAGTATATATACAATATGGAATGCTACTCAACAGTAAATAAAAATAGAATTCTGTCTTTCACAACAAAATTGACACAACATTATACTAAGTGCAATAAGCCAGTCCCAAAAAGACAAATATGTTTTCTCTATCTGTAGTAACTAATAGAGTAAAAAAATATAATATAGGAATCAAATTGACATTTTGAGCTTCTATGATTGTTTACGGCGCATGTCTCTACTATTGAAGAACAGTGATATTTTCTGCATACTATTAGTAGAGTTTTTTATTTAGTATAGGGTGATTTTATGAGTATAAACAACGTAGATCATGATAAAAATTAAGGGAGGGAATAGGAGAGGAAGGGGGAGGAAGTGTGGGAGTTTGGGCAGGAGAGAGGATAGGGTGGGAAGTATCACTATGTTCCTAAATCTGTATATATGAAACACCTGCAATTGTTATACCTTAAGCAAAATTTTAAAAAGGAGGAACTAAATGCTATTTTAGATGCCTGTCTCAGACTTAGTCAACAACTTCCCTTAAAACTGCCTCCCAAACTTAATTATTCTCAAATTTCAAGAAGCATATTTTGATTTTAACTTCTGGATTACTCTCTCCCTCTCTCTCTAAATTACTTTATATATATATATGTATATATATAAAACTATTAACATTTAAGATCACAGAAATAAAATCTTCATATTTTACTGTTACTGCTCACCTTTATCTTCATTGGTCTTTGGCTATGTAGTTATAAAAAGTTCCTCTTCTACTGAGAAAAATTATGTTACTCTATTTAATAGACAGTGAATGTCACAATAAAGTTTGCTTTTGGCCATTTAAAGAAACACTTCTCTAATTTTGTTATTCTAAGATATATTTTTCTAAATATGACAAATGAGTGTAAAGAGGAATATAAGTGTTGGGCGGATGTTTTGGCAAAACATGTTATGCTGCTGCTTGAGATGCTGCTATCTTACATCAGAGTGCCTGGAACTGAGTCCCATCTCCAACTCTGCTTCTGATCCACTTCCTGCTAAGGTGCCTGAAGGGCAGGAGATGTCCGTTCAGATTCCCTGCCATATGGGAGGCCCAGATGGAGTTCCTAGGCCCTGACTTTGTCTTGGTCCAGGCCTGACTCTGTGTGCATTTGGGGAGTGAACCAGTGCATGGAAGACTTCTCTCACTCTCTCTCTCTCTCCCCACCTCAAATAAATAAAATGCATGAACAATCTTTTTTTTTTTTAAATAATGAACATAATACTGAATCCAGGTATATCCACTATTTATGGAAGGTGATATAATTATCCATTTTGTAGTGATGTAATTTCATTTCCTTTTCTCTTGTATTTTGGAAGAGAGACTCGGAGGATTCCAGGTTTACACATAAACCAGGGGCCCATTTCCATACCAACTGGTTTCCACTGTCCTTTCTCCTTCTTGTTAATTCTGATTAAGCAGGGCTAAGTGATATTCTGGCTATATAACCCATGTTTCCTCTTAATGTTCCAAGGATCTCACTGCTTTATGCTAGCAAACATTTTGCAGTGTGTGGTGCCCTTCAGCCACAAAGAGTGTTTTGCTACACTTTCTTTGATGTACTTTGAACACCAATAGCTGAGACCCTTTATAGATGGACTGGTCAAACTGTAATCACTTTCTCTAATGACAGCTTTGTTTCCCTTTTCTCTGCATTGCTTCCCTTTCTCTTAATTTCTGGTATACCTTAGCAATCTTCCATTTTGGCAAACTCTGCTTGTTACTTCTAGTGTCAAACTATGTGTGAATGACAAGGCAAGCAAATCACAGTCGTTTAGTAACATTTTATTTTTAATGAAAAATGTATACATTAGCTCAAAAGCCAATTTCTTGAATTCAAAATTATCTTGAATATTTTAGGAAAGTTACCTTTCCGAAAATTCCAGGTACAACATTTGCACAAGGAATAAATAGTGATTTTACACATCTGTCACACAGACTACAGTTTTGTTAATGCTGGTTTATGGGTTATTGGCTCTGGATTTCCCATGGGGCCCTGAACTCCACACAAATGCACTTAGTTAAGTGTTCAAGTGCAATGGGCTTGACTGTGGGAGAAAGAACTTTTCTTCAATTATGAGATTGCTACAGAATAATTGAAAGAGACCAACTAAAAGATCCTTACAATGCATTGCCAATGACATAAATATGGTTTGTTAAATGGCTTATTTGATATATAGTAGGACTTCTCATGCAAGTTCTAAGATTTTGGATGTTTCTGTGACTCTGCTTGATTCTTAACTGACTTGTATGTAAACCTTGACCATGAAATATATGAAATATTTCAAAATGTATTATCATACACTGACTTGTGCACAGTTTCATGTATACAGTCACCTCTGCTCTTGTTGTTCATCAGTTATAATGGTGAGAGGTGCTGATAGCCAGCTGAAGGAGATGGCACATCAGGCTTCAGCAATTTCCCACTTCAGAAAACTGAGGCAGAAGGGCAAAGGGGCAGGAAAGGACACTGAAACACACACACACACACACACACACAGATATTCACCCATGAGAAGGGTGAACCATTAGCCTACCAAGAGCACCTCTGTTAATCAATGTATTGTCAAAAGATACATCAATAAGTCTATAACCATACTCTAGAAGTTTTGCAGGGTTTGACCAATTTCCATCTCTATCTCCCGAGCACTGCACCCAGCACGGACTGGCCCTTGAAGAAGAGGAGGAATGAAATCCTTCAGAATCAAATAATGCATCTCCCTACTCCATGTGGTGCAGAATCCCTACTCAGATCAGCCAAGAGGGTGGGAAAAGTGATGCATGTTAAATCCTGATTGAAATTGAAATATTAAATTAAGAATAGACAATGTCTATAGGGCCATCCCTGTGGCATAGCAGGTAAACTGCTGCCTGCAGTGCTGGCATCCCATATGGGCACTGGTTCGAGTTCCAGCAGCTCCACTTCCATTCCCGCTCTTTGCTATGGCCTGGGACAGCAGTAGAAGATGTCCCAAGTCCTTGGGCCCCTGCACGCATGTGGGAAGACCTGTAGGAAGCTCTTGGCTCTTGGCATTTGATCAGTGCAACTCCGGCCACCTTTGTGGCCAACTGGGGAGTAAACCAGTGGATGGAAGACTTTTCTTTCTCTCTGCCTCTCCTTCTCTCTCTGTGTAACTCTGACTTTCAAATAAATAAAACAAATCTTTATAAAAAGTAGACAACGTCTCAAAATCGTGGGGACTGAATAAAACATAATTAAGGGGGGAATAGGACACCAAAACAAGACTTTAATGAGTATCCACATATTCATTCAGTCAATATATAATTACTGAACATCTACTGCATAACAGATATTAATCTAGTTTCTGTTTATACATCAATAAACAAGATAAACACAATGTTTGCCCCCATCAATCTTACATTCTACTGAGAGCATACTCACAGGTTGTGAATGGAGAAACATTATACCAATTCCCATATCACATTCACTGAGTTGAAACATGTCAATGTAGCTATTAAAACAGGTATGAAAGTATCACATACTGTAGATTTGAAACAAAAATTTCAGCCTTTTTTCCCCAAATATGTTTGTAATTTTTTGCAGTACACATTTTCATGCGTTTCCCGTGAACAACTTTCTGTGTTCCATGGTTCTGCTCATTCTGCTGCATTGTCCTTGCTTGCATCTGAAGTAGCCATCAGAGACTGTGGCTTGAGGATTCGAGCAACGCTTTCAGCTTATTCCCCAGCCATAGGCTCCTGCCCCAAAATAATTTTAAGTCTTCAATATTAATGTTTTTCTCTCATTTGCCCAGGTCATTGAATCCTTTACCAGTACTTCTCTGATAAACAATCAAATTGATGTGTGAATACACAAGCAGTAATCAATTTGGAGATGGAATTTCAAAAAGCAGTGTGTTTCTTTGCTTTCCATGTCCATCTTGATTCCATTTTAATTAATTGTGTTTGCATACACCTTGAGTTCATTTATCCTTTTTGAAAGCGTCAACATTCTTAGTTATTCCTCCCTGTGAGTCATTTTTGACTAATTTAAAAGATGTGGTCATTCCTGGATCCTTGATTGATATTTGTCTGAAATGTTTGTATCCACCTTGTATCTTAATACGTGTGATGTCATGCCCTTAAATTAATCCTTTGTTTGTCCCTCAAATTTTTTCTTGTTTCTTCTTTCATTTTGGTATCTAAAAGTGGTAGACTTTTGTGACATTGCAAGGCCATGAATTTCTCAAAACCTTGCAAAAACAGATTTTTTTCTGGGCTCTTCTGTGTCAAGGATAAATCAATACAAAATGACATATTGTAATAATAATGTTTTGTTAAATATATGTTACATATATGTATTTATATAGGTATTATATATATATATATATATATATTAATGACATTAGCTGATTCCAAAGTATTTCAGGTAATATTTTACCATTGTTTTTGTACCACTGCATAACATTGATCACCATCTTTCAAGCATGAAAAGCAGTGTTCCACGCATTTACTCTTTGGTTTCCAAACCAATGGATACAGACAGTTTTTAAAGGAACAACCTTCTTTAACAATGAATGGCAGAAAGCAGATAGGAAAAGCTTCTTTAATATACATATTAAAAAGCTAAGTAAGGGTTTGCTGTGGAAAGAGAACTGGGAACTGAGAAAGGGAAACTTAAGTTGCTGTGTGAACTTCAGTGTGAACTGTGATTACATGCGGTTTAATCCTATAGGAACTGTATGAAGAGATGTAGAGGATTAGGTATGTCTTCACATTTCTGTGTTTGTAGGGATAAAGGTAAAAAGTGTTTTCTCTTGTATTAAATTGTGGACAGTGGTATTTTCTCAGAGCTTGAACTCTAGCTCTAAATCATAATATGAAAGAAGTTATACTATACAAATCACAGTGGTTTCCTTTTGACTTGAAAAAGGCATTATCATAATTTATGGATTGAAAAACATTGACATACTTATAATACAAAGGATGTTATACTTCAATGTGTTATAATTTGTGATTAGATGTGCCTAGGATTTATTTTGTAGATTTAAGGAAATATCTTCTAATTATTACAAAGTGTCTGGGTATTCTTGTGTGTTTTTGCATGTCAAAGATAATTTTTAGGTTTATTTGGGAGTAAGAAAACAAATAAAACTCATTTATTGTGTTTTTCTTTCTTTAACACAAAAAGTTGGTTTAAAAGCCACAAAAATTGTACTCTCTATATCTATCATTTTGAATCACAGTCAGATTTATTTTCTATATTTTTTCCAAAGGAGAAGCACAGATGGATGGCTTAGAATAGGAGAGTGGGAAGCAGTCAAATGTGATTATGTGATTCAGGTCTCTGAAGCTCAGGTTGAAAATTTATGAGTCAATTGAATTGAGGAGTATACATCATATGTCTGTTTTGAACTTTTATTTTGCTCAACATATTCACCTTTAGACATGTAAAACATAAGCAATAATAGAAATTCTTAGAGCTAGACTACTACAGCCTATTTTTAATGTGTTGCATATTGTACTACATATATACTAGGAAAAAAAGGTAAGAAATGACAGAGTAGTTTAAAAGAATGAAGAGATCATGTTCATTTTTCTGTCTGACACTAACTGTGGTAGAATGCAAGCTATTAGCAGATACTTCTCCAAGTCCTAATTTTCATATCTTACTATGAAAGAACTGATAATTTCTTCAATTTCTATTGCTCTCCAAAATTCAATTGAAAATGATTTTCGATTAGTTAGATGTAAAAAATATTTAATGTTCCATAATTAATAAAACCCTGAAAATATGAGCTCATTATTATAATTTCCTCCTAGTTAAAAGAAAGAATATTTGAGCTTGAGCACTCATACAAGCACTATTTTCCTGAATTAGACAATTAGTATTCATAAGTGTCCTTTCCCAATTTTCTTATCCATAAATTATAATTTTAGGCAAGCAGAAATGAAGACAAAATAATGAAATACATACCAATAAAATGTGATTCAATTTGCACAGCATTATTTATTTTCTTTATTAAATTATTTTAAAGAAGTAGTAGTATTAGTATTCAATATTTATGTATTCCATGTCAAGCTAAAATAGAATCATATTTTATATACATTAGTTCCATTTAGAGAATGGAAACATCAATTTCAAAGTTAGAATATGACTCTTATAAACATCAATGGGAAGCAGTCAATGATTACCCTAAACTGCTTACACCTGCTGTGTCATGAAGCCATCCAGTCACAGCAATGAAAATAGATGATAAAAAAAAAAAAAAAAAAGCCATAAACAAAGCCGGCGCCGCGGCTCACTAGGCTAATCCTCCGCCTTGCGGCGATGGCACACCAGGTTCTAGTCCCGGTCGGGGCGCCGGATTCTGTCCCGTTTGCCCCTCTTCCAGGCCAGCTCTCTGCTGTGACCAGGGAGTGCAGTGGAGGATGGCCCAAGTGCTTGGACCCTGCACCCCATGGGAGACCAGGATAAGTACCTGGCTCCTGCCATCGGATCAGCGCGGTGCGCCAGCTGCAGCAGCCATTGGAGGGTGAACCAATGGCAAAAAAGGAAGACCTTTCTCTCTGTCTCTCTCTCTCACTGTCCACTCTGCCTGTCAAAAAAAAAAAAAAAAAAGCCATAAACAATCTTGCTACTTTTAATCACTATTTCTACTAATACTAAGGAAATCCTTTAAATTTATGTATTGACTTATTTGAGGAACAGACACAGAGGAGAAAGAGAGAGAGTGCTCTCTTCCACTGTTTCATTCCCCCAAATACCTGCAATTGATGCGTCAACCTTAAACTAGGATCTGAGAATACAATCTAGATCTCTCATGTGAGTGGAGAAGTGCAGTTAGTTGAATCATCATGTCTGTTCCTGGGGGTCTTCTTGGCATGAAGCTGGTGTTAGGACCTGGAGCCTGGATCCAAACCCAAGCATTCTGTTGTGGAACACCAGTGTCTTAATACGTGGGCTAAACAGCTGCTCAATAAGAAGGTATTTTAAAGATTAAATAAATATATTTTTTGCAAAAAATGATTGGGTATTTAAGAATGTTGTATGATTAACCAAATATCATTCTAAAAGTAAAAATGTAGATTTGTGAATAAAGATATATATGTATATATATATATATATATGAACATATAGCTGTGCTTCTGCACACATTTGTACACTCTCTTTGTTTTTAAAATGAAGTTTAATAGGTTTCTATAACATGGAAAATGTATCAAAGTTTTTGTCTTGAATGTTACTAGAAGTTTCATAGTTATATAGAATGTTAAAAAGGGTATCGAAATACAGACTTTTTTAAAGGAACTTATATCTTACAATCTATTAAGGTATTGAGGTACTATATTTTTTTTAGAGCGAGCAAGAAGGGTTTTATTCCTTTGTTGGCCAACATGAATTTTATAGTCAAATATGACCTCACTTATGCACAATTTAAAATCTCTTTCCTTAAAGAACTTGGATTACCATTTCACAGATTTGAACTTTTTTTCTGGTCAATGTCTTTCTTTTTCTTTACAATTACATTTCTGGTCATATGTCCTTTTAACATACGATATAAATCTTCCACTTTCTGACTCATGTTTTCAATGTGATGTTGGTAAGACATAAGACTGGATTGTTTTTGTATATGCCTCTTATTTTGTACAATGTATTTCATTTGGCATCCTGTCCCAGGAAATCCATTAGGTACTCAATTCAGAGAGGAAGTCAGAATTATCTTTAAATTACGTCAGTGGGAATTGCTTTAATTAAATTGTACCCGTTACTTTAAACAATTAGGATTTATAGAACATTTCTTAGAAGATATGTACTTTGATAAATGCAAGGGAACAACTCTGAAGTACTCACTTTGAGAAAAGTGTTTTTTTCAATTAACAATTAGTAGAAAAGCTAGCTAAATAAACATCAAAACTACCTGCATGAGAATCCAATTTCAATGCTATCAATTTACTTAACCTTGGTTTTCTAATACACTAATTGTGTGTCATAGTGATGCTTACTTTTCAAAAAAATATATAAATTCCACTGCATCAGAAGTTTCTAAATAACATAAAATTATAATCATATGGTCTGGTTTCAATTTTGAAAACATAGATTTCAGAGAGAGATTTTAAATTGCATTTTTGTTGTATTTAAATATATTTCTATAAAGCAAGATGACTCATCTTACTGGCACTTCAATATAGAATATGTTCTTACTACTGGGCTTCATTTTATATTGAATAATTGGTCTTCTCAGTTTTTCCTACATCTTTGAATAAATGGGCTGACTACACAGTTAGATTACTAGTCAGTGAAAAGTAGACACAATCTTGCCTCATGAAATTACAGAAGGAAAGTTTATGGAGGTGTATGATGAAGCTTCATCACGAGAGGGAAAACAGTGAGGTGGTAATAAATTAGAACTGTAGTCTATTAAGGCAGAAGGATTGATGTCAGTGAGGAGAAAGCCAAAGAGTATGAAATGGCTTTTCAATGTTAAAGTGTAAGCATGATTCATTTCATTTATATTACAAATCTCTAACCTAATCTTTCTGAAAGAATTCTGAAAGAGCTGAGTTAATGATAAACTCGTGACTCTTGGCTTGTCTTCCCATAAATTCTTTTCTCAAACTTTGGATATTGATTGTCTCCGAACATTTGCCAACTCATTTGGTAACCACTTCCTTTTCAACAAATATTACTATAATGCTCAATTATCAGCTGTTAAATATCTGAACAATATCCTTTGTCTGGCCAGCTGCTACAACGTCCAGTTGCTGGGCTTATTTCATTCAAATACACAGGCGGTCTGCCAATAGCATCACATCTCAGCACCCTTCCATGGGTCCTGATACCATCCTTTCAGTGGCCAGCTGTTGCATTTATAGTTAAATGGTTGCCAAACCAAAGGCCACAGAAAAAACAATGCCTTGTCTTTTTTTTTTTTTTTTTTTTTTTTTTTGGAGGGGCGAAGCTTTTATCTTGCCCAAGCTTCATCATCAATGTCATATTGCTCTGAGCCATTGCCAGCATCCTACAGATCTCCAGAAAGCTTTTAGTAGTTATTTTGTATTCATTGTAGATGGCAAATAATTGAAGCAATCCACCTGCTCCGGGCTTGTCTGTCAACTTTGATACTGATTGTAGCGTGAGTGGTACTTGCTTATTGTTATAAATTTGCGTATGGATTTTCACAGAGCAAAAATACATGTTTTATGATATATCTTTGTAGGTCATTTTGTTCTTGAAAAGTATAACTGAGTATTACAGCTTTTAGTAGTCATAACTATACTACTATTTTATCCCCAAACATCAAAAATGAAAATGAATCGAATTGCTTCTATAATAAATATATATTATGTGTATAGAATAGTTAAGTTATGGAATTGTAAAAGAGTAAAGCATCCATTTCACTAACATTAAAATAGCCAATTTTAAGATTATATTGTAGTTCCAGGCTTATCCTCTGGTAATTATATGTAGATATGTATTAGTATATACAGGAATTAATATCTTTTCAGTTGCTATTTGTCATTTCAAATTTAAATTTATTAAATTAACATTTATAAAATGAATATAGAATGACTAAGAATCTTGCAGAAGTTAAAAATTAGTATTTATTAATATTTTCTGGCAAATCATTTCATACTTTTTATTAAATATATTTGTGTATGTATTTGGTATAGTCTTACTTATTTTTAAATATTTATATTTATTTATTATCATTTATTTGAAAGGCAGAAAGACACAATATCTGTAACACTCTGGTTGTACACTGGTTGGAGCAATACTGGTTCAGGCTGAAGCCAGAAGAATGTACCTGAACCCATTCCTCCAATGTGCATAGCAAGGATACAAGTACCTCTCACGGATGCATATTAGCAGGAAGCTCAAAAGCAGTAGAGGCATGACGCAAACCCTGTCACTCCAATAAGGGATGCTACTATCCCAAGCATAGGCTTACGATATGCACCAAATAGTGCCCATTTTGTAGTTTTAATCATTGGAGGAACTGTATATACAATAATTTATTTTGATACGTGCTTTTGACAAGCAATATAAACATGTACATGAAGAAAATCATTTTTCCGTCTCCTAGAGCCTTACTGTGTTGCTTCATGAAAATAATTAACACTTACTTGAGCTTTACTGTATTTTTTGGTTTTATAAACCAATATACACAGGTGCAAATAAATATTCTGAAGTATTTTTGGTTATCATATTGTACACATTAATTACTATTCACATTTAATGATTATGTACATCATTATATTCAGTTAGTTTTCTTATATGCAATATTGATGCCATTTTCTCATGGGAATATGTTTAAAAATTTTCTAATGGATACAATTTTTATCATTTTTATTAATGATCTATTTTATAATATTAAAATGTTTTGAATTTGATTATAGCTTTTACTTATAAACATAATTGCTATTAGCAATATATGCATGTATGTGGATAGTTTTAGCTATTAATCAGGCTAGGCTTGTAAAACAGATATTAATTATAAGACAGCAAATAGCTTAGAAACAAATTTGGACTCATTTTGCATTTTGCTTAACAGAAGGAAAATTTGTACTCCGAGACTGGATGTTTAATTAGCAGTTAACTCACCAATTAAGACACACACATTTCATGTCAGAGTACCTGTGATAGATTTCTGGCTCTGGCTACTCACTTTAGCTTCCTGCCAATGCAGACCCTAGGAAGTCATGGTGATGGCTCAACTGATTAGTTTCTTGCCACCCACACAGAAGATCTGGATCTTTTGGTCCTAGCCAAGAACATTGTGGGGATTTTGTGAGTAGACCAATAGATGGGAGATCTCTATAAATTCTGCTCAAATAAATCAATAAAGTATATTCCAACAATAGATAAAATAAAATAATGTATTTATTGTTATATTGCAAATGCCACTATTTTGATAAATATTTTCCAGACAAATATGAATTGAAAAACTATCAATAATTTTATAATTACTATTTCCTTATGTTTATATTCATTCATTTAAAAATATTTTGAGGGTCTGGCACTATTATCTGCTCTACTTCCTATTTGTCTCCTACTAATGAGCCTAGAAAAGCAGTGGGTCATGGTCCAAGTCCTTGGATCCTGCCCCTGCCACCCACATGAGAGACTCAGATGGAGTTCTGGCCTCCTGGCTTTGACCAGGCCCGGGCCTGGCCATAGTGTCTATTTGGGGAGTGAATGCGCAGATGCAAGATACCTCTCTCTCTTTCTCTCTCTCTCTCTCTCTTCCTCTCTGTCTGTAACTCTTTCAAATAAATAAATAATCCTTTAAAATAGATTAAAGTAAAAAAAGTTGTAATTATTTAAATGGATGTAGATATAATCATGATCAGATGTTGATGTAATATATATACACACATCTGTATATAAAGTTTATCATTTGCACAAAAGTGGAGTTATACTCTACGTACTATTTTGTAATCAAATAGAACACATTCACCAGTGGAAAGTAACACAGTGAATAAATGATATTAGTGTAATTTAAGCTTTTACATTTCTATTCATTTGCTTCATGATGAACAAAAATAGATTTTGAGCAACTTAAATATTTAAATATAGATAAGACAAAATTTTAAAACAATTAACAAATTACAAGACTTCTGCAGAGAATCATGTTTTATTAAGTGAGAAATGAATCTAAAAGTAATATTATAAGGAATATTCATAAAACTACAGAAATAGAATAGTTTATAAAACTACAGAAAAATTAAAATTTTGTATATAATTAAACCACCAATTTAGCTTATAAAATAAATGAGCTATTGGGAAGGTTGTGGGAAAAAATATTTATCTACTGATGTGGGAGTTCAGATTATTCTAAACATTTTGGAGTATAATTTGACAGTGACTAGTGCAACTTAAAAGATATATGCTCGTAGACCCAGAAAGAGGAATTCTACTTTTAGTATCTGTTTTATAGAAACATTATAATATGAAGCATGACTAGCACTTCATATCACTGAGTGGTAGAATGCTGAGCTAACATGAGTCATTAGACTGAAGCAGTAAGGCAGTTCTGTTTATATTGCCCAATGTTTCTTTGTCTTTCTTTGCTAGAGTTTGTTCTCTGACTTTCAAAGTTTGGAGAGAATTTATTCTTCTTGTGCTTAATTTATAAAAAGAATCATAATGGAGAAAAAATAGCAATAGCAATTAAAAGCTAGGTCACATATAATGATAAAAAAATTCAAACCTAAACTCCAATCTATAGTGAGTGAAAACTCTCTATTTTGAGGATAAAAATACACTCATTACTCTTCCTTCTTTGTTTCCCTCTGTATAGTTCCTCTCCACAGTTTCTTTCTTAGCCCCTTACCCTGCAAAAATAAAATGAAAAGGAGGTAAATTAGATGGCATTACAAGTGTTCATGGCTGGTAATAGATTGTAAGTTAACCATTTCTTGCTCCTGCTTGGAAATTATTAAAATCAGACTTCTATTGTGGAGTGATTTGGAGATTTTTAGAGCAGCTCTTCCATCATTGGGAATCTCACGGTAATGCCTACATGTGAGGTAGGCTCTCTTTCCTGACTGCATCAGGAGATACTTGCCTTCTCAAGTTTCACTCTACTGAAGTACATTTTCTTTGCAAGGTGCATTTCATGGGCAGGACTAGTACACTCTCCTGTGTTCTTTCTTCTCACAGCTAGTGTATTTAAAAAAAAAAAATAGCATATTCATTATCGGTCCTACGAAAACTGCATTCATTCAGAACCCAGTGAAAAAATGAGCAAAGAACTTAAATAGGCATTTTTCAAAAGAGGAAATCCAAATAGCCAAAAGACACATGAAAAAATGCTCAGGCCCATACCCTTCGGGGAAATGCAAATCAAAACCATGATGAGGTTTCACCTAATCCCATTGGAGTGTTTTTCATGCAGAAACCAACAAACAACAAATGCTGGTTAGGATATGGGGAAAAAGATACCCTAACCCACTATTGGTGGGAATGAAAACTGGTAAAGACCCTACAGAAGATGATATGGAGATACCTCAGAAACCTGAATATAGATATACCATATGACCCAGCCATCCCCCTCCTGAGAATTTACCCAGGGGTAATGAAATCAGCATATGAAATTGTTATCTGCACCTCCACATTTATTTTAACTAAATTCACAATAGCTAAGACATGGAATGAACCTAAATGCTTGTCAATTGAAGACTGGATAAAGAAATTATGGGAGATGTACACTATGGAATACTACACAGTGATAAAAATTACAATGAAATCTGGTCATTTACAATAAAGTGAATGAATCTAGAAAACATCATTCCTAGTGAAATAAGCCAGTCCCAAAGGGTCAGATACCATATGTTATCTCTGACCTTTGATAAGTAATAGAACACCTGAAATGCAATCTGTAGAAGTGAAATTGACACCTTGAGAAGCAATGACTTAAATAACCCTTGTCTCCACAGTTGAGAAACAGCTGTGAGTGTGTGTGTGTGTGTGTGTGTGTGTGTGAATTGTTGAACCCTTTACTTAGTATAGAGTTGGTCTTCTGTGTATAAAGTTAATCAAAAATGAATCTTAGTGAAGAGTGGGACTGGGAATGAGAGAGGGAAGAGGAGAAGAGTGGGAGAGTGGGTGGGAGGGAGGGGATGGTGGAAAGAAACAGTATATTCCTACAGTTGTACTTATGAAATGTATGAAGTTTGTATTCCTTAATAAAAGCTTCTTTGAAGGGAAATAAAATAAAAATTAAAAAAAAAAAAATCCCCAGGCTGGTGCCACGGCTCATAGGCTAATCCTCCGCCTGTGGCACCGGCACCCCCAGGTTCTAGTCCCAGTCAGAGTGCTGGATTCTGTCCCGGTTGCTCCTCTTCCAGTCGAGCTCTCTGCTGTGGCCCGGTAGTGCAGTGGAGGATGGCCCAAGTGGTTGAGCCCTGCACCCCATGGGAGACCCGGAGAAGCACCTGGCTCCTGGTTTCTGCAGCGGCCGTTGTGGGGTGAACCAACGGCAAAGGAATACCTTTCTCTCTGTCTCTCTCTCACTGTCCACCCTGCTTGTATAAAGAAGATAAATAAAAAATAAAAAAAGCCCAACCAAAAGAGAAACATGTACTTTGGCTTGTCTGTCAGCAGCTAACTAGCCCCTCTCAGGACTTTTTGCGCTCTCTTATAAGAGTTTGTTCATTGTAGCCCCAATGTAGGAAATGTGTATCAGCTTTCTACATGGACCTCTTCAATTCCTTCCATTAGAGTTGATAAGCAAACTTGATCCTATGCACTCTTAGAAAATAACAAGTATCTCCAAAATTGCTCCTAAATTCCATCCCTTTCGTTCTCCTAGAGATGAATTCATTCCTAGGGTGGGATTAAGTCGCTAGTGAGAATAGTTAGAGATAATGTGTAGCTCTGAATAATTTAATTCATTTCATTTCATGTATATAAAAATGAAATAATCATCAAGATGGATACCAAAGCCAACTCTTTGTAAAAGAAGAATATTCTGGATATCTTTCAGTGATAAATTTATTATTAAGATTGAAATAAAAACAGATCTTATCAAGGTAAGTGAAATTATAGAATGTGAAATAGAAATTATAAATAAGTGAAATTATCAAATGGAGGGGAGAAAACAGTCTTATGGCTGAAAATTAATGACTATCACAGGAAAATAAAAGAAATGATTGAGGGTGGTAGTCAAATAAGTATATGTATATATTATTATATGCATTAATTATGTTATATTATATATTAATAATTATATTAATATATGTGATATACATATATGTATATATAATAAGCATATGTATGTATTTTTCATTTTTTTATAAAATGTACTTTTTATGAAATTTCTTCTTAAGATTTTAAACAAAAATATTCAAAATATTAAGCTTTTGCATAATAATCCTAATTTTGATTTTTGTTTTCTTGTTACAATTTTAATATTTTTTTAATAAGCAGTAAGAGGAAAGTTTAACTATGGAAAAAAAAAAGAAGCACTAAAAGAGGAAGACCCATTAAAGGAAAGAAGTGAGTGAGATCTGTACTGTACCAAGGAGGAGATTTTTCCTTACTCTCAAGGAAGCACAGCTTGATATTTTATGTGAATCTAACCTAGAAAAGTTTGGTATAAATATGGTTTATTATAGGTATGTGACTGGAAGAGCTGTTATCTAACTCAAAAAACCTTGTTTTCCTTTTGATTATCTTTTGTTTTCTACCATTCTTACTGCTTCAAAGCACCAAGGAACAGCAATCTAAATAGTAACAGACATAATCATCCTGAGAAACAATACATATTCTTTGCTCAGGAACCAAAAGTAAATGAATGTCTTTTAGGGCAGACTCCAGGATTTAAAACTCAAATTTCTCTACACTTTGGTGAAGAAAAAATAATTATAGCTTTTTTTTTCAGTTGTTTTCCTAAATCAGAGGAAAAAAATGTTGATTCTCACAATCTTGATGACATTACAATTTTCAAATATTATCTGATGTTGTAGGTCTATGAATTTTGCTCAAGTTGCACAAAATACTGTATATTCATTTGACACATTTTTCATATTTCATAGATATTTCTCCCTAAGTACAAAAATACTATCTTACGATTTATCTTAGGCCGGTGCTGCGGCTCACTAGGCTAATCCTCCGCCTTGCGGCTCCGGCACACCGGGTTCTAGTCCCGGTCGGGGCGCCGGATTCTGTCCCGGTTGCCCCTCTTCCAGGTCAGCTCTCTACTGTGGCCAGGGAGTGCAGTGGAGGATGGCCCAAGTACTTGGGCCCTGCACCCCATGGGAGACCAGGAGAAGTACCTGGCTCCTGCCTTGGGATCAGCGCGGTGCGCTGGCAGCGGCGGCCATTGGAGGGTGAACCAACCGCAAAGGAAGACCTTTCTCTTTGTCTCTCTCTCTCACTGTCCACTCTGCCTGTAAAAAAAAAAAAAAAAAAAAATGGAGAGTGGGCATCCTACCTCATTTGTGGAAGGATTGCATGACCAATATATCTACCTTTATCATCTGTGATTACAAAATAGGGAAAAATAATTATAGCAACAATCTCAAAGACCTAGCAAAGATTAATAGAATGATGTTTGAAAGGCTCTTTGAGTTCCTTTGTGTAAGCAGAGCATTCATTACTCTTAAAATGAAATATTTGAAAGATGCAATTGTAATTTTTCCTAGTAAGATAGGAAAGTAAAAATCTCAAATTGATATTTGTAGTTTACCAAGTGGTTTTATTTATGATATTTTGTTTTTATAGTTTTAGTTTCCATTTTTGTCATTAAATCACTGTTCCTTGATGTATGTTATGAAAAATAAAGAAGAAGCTAAAGAAAGGAATCCTCCGAATGCTCTTCTCAGATACAACCACTGGTTAAGTCATTTGTTGTTGGACATTTACTTGATTATATGAAATTGTGTATGTTAAAATATACATCTTGTGTAACACAATTTTGTCACATTTCAGGGAAATAATTTTTGAGAAAAAGGTAATGATGACAAGATGACAACATCGCAGATTATCTACTTAACAGTCCCATGGGTGGGGTGAGGGGTAGGGAGAGAGAGAAAGAAAGAGAGAAAGAGAGAGAGAGAGAGAGAGGAGAGAGAGAGAGAGTTTCTTTTTTTAAAGCAGCCAGGAATTGACAATACTCTTTAGCAAATGTATCCTTCAATTTTATATGCAGTGTGGAATTAGACACTATCCTAAAGCTCCTGAAGTCATTAATGACTATTTTGAATTTATATTGAAGAATATAAAATGTTATCTGAGCTCACTGCTCAAAGCACCAAGCTACGAAGCTCTAAAGGCATTTGGTATATTCCTATTGACTTACAGACCATGGAAATAATGACGAAAAGAAAGAGATTCTGCACAGATTTGAATACATTTATTGTGACTTTCTTAACAGTCATCTGATAACTTGACTATCAAGTTGGGATTTGGAGGCCTGTTAGAGCCAAAGCTGTAGGGGAAAAGTCACTTTATTGTAAGCTACTGGAAACTTAAATAGGATTGGACTACTAGTGCGTTAACTCATCTCTACACAAGTTTTCCATCTACTAAACAAGAAAAAGATAGTGTGGTTTGTGTAAAACTGAATGATAAATCTAAGTGATTCTTTTTTATATATTTCAGTGCTCCTGGATGTTTTGACTACGCACAAAAAAGAATCTCTAAGATGCTGCAAACTGAAGATTTTTAATAAAAAAGGAAGTTTATAATCAACTAAAATGGAATATTAAGTAATTGTGTCTTCAAAATACCAAAATTAAATGTGCCATACTAGCATGGTATCTTAGTTTCTTTTTGTTACTTTAACTAAAATACCCAATAGTACCTTACTGGGAAGGAAAAGTTTTATATAAATTTACAGTTTGAAGATTCATGGTTCAAGATCAGGTGACCCCTCAGTCTGATTGGATAGAGACTGGCCATTGCACAACGAGTGCAGAGGAATAAACACCTGGTGATACAAGAAGCTCAGAGTGAAGAGAGGTGAGCTTAACCTTAATATCCAACCCTCTAGGAAGAGCTACCTTCTGAGGGCATGCTTCCTCCTCTCAGAAGCCACCATTAGTTCAAACCTCCACCTTTAGTCATTCATTCTTTTTTTTTTTTTTTTAAACTTTTTTTTTTTTTTTTTTTTTGACAGGCAGAGTGGACAGTGAGAGAGAGAGACAGAGAGAAAGGTCTTCCTTTGCTGTTGGTTCACCCTCCAATGGCCGCCGCGGCCGGCGCGCTGCGGCCGGCGCACCGTGCTGATCCGATGGCAGGAGCCAGGAGCCAGGTGCTTTTCCTGGTCTCCCATGGGGTGCAGGGTCCAAGCACCTGGGCCATCCTCCACTGCACTCCCTGGCCACAGCAGAGAGCTGGCCTGGAAGAGGGGCAACCGGGACAGAATCCGGCTCCCCGACCGGGACTAGAACCCGGTGTGCCGGCGCCGCTAGGCGGAGGATTAGCCTAGTGAGCCGAGGCGCCGGCTAGTCATTCATTCTTAACTTGAGATTTCAGAGTTATACATGGGCATGAGTTTGGGAAGTCAAGTCTTGCTCATTCCATTACACATGATAATCATAACAATAATATAAATAGGGACAGTAATAGATGTGGCATTTATGGAGTCATCACAGAGATGCCCCCCAAAATAATTTATATATATTTTCTCATTTCTTACACCCAACTTCATGAATTACATTCAGTCATTAGCCTCTTCCAGCACAGCCATAAAAACAATTAATTTCCTACAACAACAGATCCAATAAACAGAAGGTCTGGGATTCAAACACAGAGAAATTACCTCTGGAGCCTATTGTTTGAAACACTGATCTCTAAATCTTATTAATCTAAAATAAATGAGCCACAGTTGAATTCAAAGAAATTATTTTGGACAAAACCTTGAGGAAATCTTATACCTTGTCAACATTATTATTCATCCCATTTCCCCATCTTGCATAACTTTAAGGTTTGCCTAAATAATGACAACTGTTAATCTGCTACTACTAAAATCAGTCCTAATCATAGGAAGATTTTAACCTGTTATCTTCTGATTAATGGTGGGAAAGAAGAGCAATGGAATAGAAAAATTTTAATCATGTGTTTCAGCAATAAAAAATAGAAAATAATTCTAATGAGATTAAAATGTTCAAGAACAAATTGGTCCCCAAGGACACCCAAAATGACACAACTCTCCCTTAACTCCCTTGGTGTTGTATGCAATCCAAAAAGTAACACTGTATTTGCTGTCAAAGTTGAGACAGGACCCTAGAGATAGAAAAAATTAGTAATGAAAGGATTCACTTAAGTCTTTGATGAAAGCAGTGGTTTATTAATACTTCACTCACAAATAAGCCTATTACTCAAACATGCATTGAAAGAGCTCAAAATCTGCAACTATGTCCATACCAAATGTGGGCACAACTCCATATGGTTCATGGCTTGTCTCAGACTCAAACTGGGTAGGTGCGAAATGCAAAGATGGTAATGGCCAAGAAATTTCTTGTCATTTCATTCTGAAAATAGCCAATAACTCATAGTTCCCCTGGAGTAGGGGTGTGTGTGTGTGTGTGGGAGAAATTGATTTCCATCCTTTGGTTCACTCTCCAATTGGCTGCAACAGCCGGAGCTGTGCCGAACTGAAGCTAGGAAGCAGGAGGGAGCTTCTTCTGGGTCTCCCAGATCAGTGCAGGGGCCCAAGGACTTGAGCCATCTTGTACTGCTTTCCCAGGCCATAGCAGAGAGCTTGATGGGAAGTGGAGTAGCCAGGACTCCAACTGGCGCCATATTGGTTGCCAGCACTGGAGGAAGCGTCTTTACCTGCTATGCCACAGTGTCGGCCCCCATTTTTTTCTTTCTAATTACTTAACTGTTCACTGAATTTTTGTACTGTCTATAACTCTTACTAAAATAAAAAATAGTGATGGTGGGAATTATTAACTTAGTCCCAACCTAGAAGTGATTTATGTATTATTATTAACATTTTACTGTTAGATGGCAGTACACAGTACTGTTAACTGGCAGTAGATGTATACAAGTAATTTGTCATCTATCATCTATGTATTATCTGTCTATCATTTATCTATTTATTTCAGATTAATGAGTATCTTTTCTTCATACTTTATTGAAAGCTTTCATCATAATAAATAGTAAATTATATAATTTTTTCACCTTTTGAGGTGTCCTTTATAATGTAATATAAATAATTTTTAGAATTATATTGATTAGGGCTGGCACCATGGCTCACTTGGTTAATCCTCTGCCTGAAGCGCCGACATCCCATATGGGCACTGGGTTCTAGTCCCGATTGCTCCTCTTCCAGTCCAGCTCTCTGCTGTGGCCCAGGAAGGCAGTAGAAGATGGCCCAGGTGCTTGGGCCCCTGCACCCGCATGTGAGAACAGGAGGAAGCACCTGGCTCCTGGATTTGGATCGGTGCAGCGTGCTAGCCTTAGCGGCCATTTGGGGGTTGAACCAACCAAAGGTAGACTTTTATCTCTCTCTCTCTCTCTCTCTCTCTCTCACACTGTCTAACTCTGCCTGTCAAATAAAATTTAAAAAAAAGAATTATGTTGACTAATTTTTCAAGATTTTGGAACCACGTTCATAATTCTGGAAACATCTAATTTTATTAATTTTATTATAGTGTATTATAGTTTTTGCTACCCTATTATCAATCCTTTCAATTTGTGTTTGCATTCCTAAGTTGTTTAAATTTTTAATATCCTTGTTAATAATTTGTTGGTCTATAAATTTCTTCAGCAAGGAGTTGTTATTTCCTATTGTGATTTTTTTTTCTGTCTTCTTTTTTTCTTTCCATTTTGGCTTTATACTTTTGAGGCCATATTTTCTTTTTTTTTGGTCAATTAGAATTATTTTTGACAGAGTTGGACAGTGAGAGATAGACAGAGAGAAAGGTAATCCTTCCGTTGGTCCACCCCACACATGGCCACAAAGGCTGGCGCGTTCCGCCAATCCAAAGCCAGGAACCAGATACTTTCTCCTGTTCTCCCATGTGGATTCAGGGGCCCAAGCACTTGGGCCATCCTCCACTGCCCTCCCAGGCCACAGCAGAGAGCTGGACTGGAAGAGGTGCAACCGGGACTAGAACCCTGTGCCCATAAAGGATGTCAGTGCCGCAGACAGAGAATTAATCAAGTGAGCCACAGCACCAGCCCCGTGGCCATATTTTCAATAGCATACAAAATGAGTAATGTTATGTATTCCTGGTAAATTGCATTTTATTAATTAAGAGATTTTCCTTTATAGCTCTAATAATATTTTGTGCCAGATATTACTTTATAAACTGCAAACATGATTAGCTCAATCAGTTGCTAACACCTTTCAATATATGTGCATGATTAAAGCTATATTATTTTTCTAAGATTATGGCAAAAAATACTTCAAGAGTCCCTATTCAATTAAGAGCAATTTCCCTGACATGAAGTGCAAAACTTTCCATGACCTTCCATAAAACTGGCTGTCTGTCTTCATTTTCCATTATGCCTATCCAAGACTGTATGGCCAATCAGTTTGAACTAACATTTTCTGGATACTGAGGATTTCAGCTCCTAGCTAAATCCTGTGTGTATGTAATTGCGTAGACACAACCACAGGCAATTACAAAGACTTTTCTTGAAATTTCTTATTTGTGTCTTCCATTAAAATTTTCTTCCCATACAAGATTTGGTGCCCAAAAAATGTAATGCAGTTCTTAGGGGGAGTTGCAGCCAAGACTTCTGTCCTCCTGGTCTGCTATGTTCTTATAAACATCTTCATTCACATCCTAGGTGTCTCAATTTGGAAGCCACCTTATTGGGGAACCTTGAAGACACTGTCACCACTATTAATAGCCAGTAATGTCTCATTTTTAGCTCTTCCCTTCCAGAACAACCTCACTAGTTCCTGGGGCCACAGAATAGTGAAACTTCATGTTCATAGTTTCTCAGAGAGTGTGAATACACCATTTGCACTGATACTCATGATCTTTACCCAGTCCTTCTCCACGGGGACAAAATAGAACATTTACTGGGGCAGTATTTTCTCCCATGTAGTCTTTTGCTTACATCATCACATTAAGTGATTAAAGACTTGACTATTATTTTTACTTTGGCTTGTTGTTTTAATCAACACCTCCAAAACTGGCAGTTCAACTTTGTTAAGCTCAGCTCTTGACAAATATGCCATAGATTTTCAATTATGCAGTAGATACATGTATAGCAACATCATGTTGTAACCCATACTGTATTATTTTATTGTCAGTTTCAACAAATCAAAAGCAGAAAGGTAGTTTCTGATCTTATGCCATATTCTGTTTACATCTTGTCATTCTCTTTCACATGCTTTGGTGGATTTCTTTCTTTTTTATTTTATTTTTATAAAGATTTATTTATTTATTTAAAAGAGTCACAGAGAGAAAGAGAGGCAGAGAGAGAGAGGTCTTCCATCTGTTGATTCACTCCGCAGTTGGCCACAATGGCAAGAGCTGCACCGATACAAAGCCAGGAACCAGGAGCTTCTTCCAAGTTTCCCATGCTTGTGAGGGGCCCAAGGACTTGGGCCATCCACTGCTTTCCCAGGCCATAGCAGAGAGCTGGATAGAAAGTGGAGCAGCCGGGATTCGAACCGGTTCCCATATGGGATGCTGGTGCTACAGTAAGCAGCTTTTCCTGCTATGCAACAGCGCCAGCCCCTGGTGGATTTCTTAAACTTTCACTAGAGTATTACAGAAACTTCGAAGTTTTAGTCTTATAATGATATTCTACCTATTCTCAATAGCATCGTGAATCTGCAGTTAGGTTGTTGAAAAGCACTGGTGATCATTTGTTAAGCAGAAGTAAGTGACCAATATGATTACAAAACAGTGTCAGCTAGTTGGTAACATCTTTCCAAAAGTTCGAATTGGGGGCACTGATTTTCTTATTAATGGCATTTCAAAAGGATGGCTCCCAGGGCCTTGAAAAAGGTGTCTTTGCATTGCCAATAGTTACTATCCCAGAAAAGGCAGAGAGAATTTTTACAATTATTAAATTTTGGAAAGTAAATGCTTTAAAAAAAGATAGGGGGGGGCTGGTGCCACGGCTCACTTGGCTAATCCTCCAGAGGCCTGTGGCACCGGCACCCTGGTTCTAGTCCTGGTTGAGATGCCGGTACTGTCCCGGTTGCTCCGCTTCCAGTCCAGATCTCTGCTGTGGCCCAGGAGTGCAGTGGAGTTTGGCCCAGTTGCTTGGGCCCTGAACCCACATGGGAGACCAGGAGGAGGCACCTGGCTCCTGGTTTCACATCAGTGCAGCACACTAGCCGCAGCGCGGGCCGTAGCGGCCACTTGGGGGGTGAACCAACGGAAAAGGAAGACCTTTCTCTCTCTCTCTCTCTCTCTCACTGTCTAACTCTGCCTTTCAAAAAAAAAAAAAAAAGTTAGGGGGTAATTGGCAGGAGGAAACTTGCATAAAGTTTAGTCAAACTGAGGAGAACATTCGGGTTTTCATGTTCAATCTTTTTCAGAATCTCAGAATTAAAAATTTTAAAACTACTTCAAATATATCATAGATTTGGCTAGTTTTAGCAAAACAAAACAACTGTGATAAGGCATGACAACTTATTTCAACATCAAAACTAAAATGAACTGAACTCGAAGCTGGTTCTCTAACTACATTGCCAGGCATGTATTTTGTTCTCTATAATAAAGAAATTCGATCCAACATGGGAAGTGAGATACACAGCAGACCCATAGAATGACAGATGTCCTAAACAGCACTCTGGCCTCAGAATTAGCCCTTAAGGCATGCGGATCCGGTTGAAAAGCCCATGAGAGTATTTCAGGCGTGGAAAGCCAAGACACTCTGGGGGGGAAAAAAAAAAAAAACACACACACACACCTAAATGAAAGATCTCCACGAGTGAGATCCCAGTGGAAAGAATGGGTCATCAAAGAAGGAGGTACCTTTCTCTGAATTGAGGAGAGAACTTCCACTTTGACCATGGCCTTGTCTAAATATGATCAGAGTTGGTGAACTCAGGGGGCTTCCATAGCCTTGGCAGCTCATGACAAGAGCCTAGGGTGATTACTGATGCCATAAACAAGAGTGTCAAGTTGTTAAGTCAACAACAGGAGTCACTGTGCACTTACTCCTCATGTAGGATCTCTGTCCTTAATGTGCTGTACATTGAGATTTAATGCTATAACTAGTACTCAAACAGTATTTTTCACTTTATGTTTCTGTGTGGGAGCAAACTGTTGAAATCTTTACTTAATGTATGCTAAACTGATCTTCTGTATATAAAGAGAATCGAAAATGAATCTTGATGTGAATGGAAGGGGAGAGAAAGTGGGAAAGGGGAGGGTTGCGGGTGGGAGGGACGTTATGGGGGTAAGCCATTGTAATCCATAAGCTGTACTTTGGAAATTTATATTCATTAAATAAAAGTTAAAAAAAAAAAAAAAAAAGAAGCCAGGAGCTTCTTCCAGGTCTCCCATGCAGTTGCAGGGGCCCAGGGACGTGGATCATCTTCTACTGCTTTCCCAGGCCATGGCGGAGAGCTGGATCAGAGGTGGAACAGCCAGGACTCGAACCAGCATACGTATGAGATGCCGGTATTGTAGGCGGTGGCTTTACCAGCTATGCCACAGCATCAGCACAAAAAACTATTAAACTAATAGATGAGTTGGGCAAAGTTGCAGGATACAAACCACTGTACAAAAGTCAGCATTGTTGTTATACCTCAATAGCAAATTAGCTGAAAAAGTCTTCCAGAAAATAATCCCATTTCCAATATCTCCACAAATATAAAATTAACAAAAGAAGTGAAAGATCTCTAGTGGTGGCATCGCGGATAAAGTCCTTGCCTGAAGTGCCGGCATCCTATAGGGGGGCCAGTTTGTGTGAGTCCCGGCAGCTCCACTTCTGATCCAGCTCTCTGCTGTGGCCTGGGAAAGCAGTGGAGGATGGTCCAGGCCCTGGGCCCCTGCACCCATTTGGGAGACCTGGAAGAAACTCCTGGATCCTGGCTTCAGATTGCCACAGCTCTGGCCGTTGTAGTCATTTGGGAGTGAACCAGCGGATGGAAGACTTCTCTCTCTCTCTCTCTGCCTCTCTGTAATTGCCTTTCAAATAAATTTAAAAAACTTAAAAAAAAAAAAAAGAAATTCAGCTTCCTTTCTCTTTCTCCCACTGTCTCTCTCACACATACATATACACACACAATTTTACAAATAGTAAACAATTGTGTTATTTTACGTTTTTTGTTCTTTATGTTGCAGGCTTAATGAACATCAGAAAACATTTATTTATTTATTTATTTATTTATTTATTTAATTTACGAAAGTTAGTAATACATAGTGACACCAAGAAACCCTCCCCCGTATTTCTCATACGTCTTAACAGGACAAAATTTACTTGGGTTCTATGAAAACGTAAAACATTTTTTGCATGTTTTAATGGATTTCACGCTCTTGTGGGAATAAGCAGGTAGAAAAAAAAATCTCAAATTTCTGAAGATCTTAGTTGTGATCCTAAATCCTTTCCTCGTCGGCAGAGTTAATGGTCCTCTCAGAAATTACTAGGAGGCATGGATGTTGGTCAGGAACACAGTGAGCCTTCCAACGAAGATGAAAGACGATAGCTTCCCTCACTTATACACAAGAGCAGGATGCTGGCGGCTACTTTGCAGACAACACTGTCTCCCAGGGGACCTTTCCTGGTCACTGTCACTTCAAAACTGTAAAGAACTCTGCTTTGTGGATCTCACTGCAGCCTCTTCTGATGCTGTCAGAAATGCTGTACCCCACCAGGTCTCAGAGTCTAAGAATCTTTTTTTTTTCCTGCTCTGACACTGAAGTTAGGGATCTCACCAGCCTCTAGCCATGGCTCTGGGGTTTGATGAATGGTTTTCATCCTATTTCACAAGGATTTTTGAGCCTCTAAAATCTTCAGTTGGGATCAAGAGCCAGATGGCAGTTACCAAACAGGTAATTTGTGTGACCTTTGCTGATCAGCATTGCTAATATAGTGAGGAAAAAATTGTAGCTGATGGTGTTTGTTCACCAGCTAGTCATAGATCTGGGTTCTGGTTGTATCTCTACAGGGCACAGTGTACTAGATATTATAAAGTTACAGATTCAAATAAGTCAAATGGTCTTTAAATTACATATTTTTCAGGTTGAACTAGTTAACACTCTCCAAATTTCTCAACATATTTTAAATTTATTATTGACTAGGCTTTTATTAAATCAATATTTGTATCATGTTATTTGTTTTACATTTTCCACATTTCTGGATTGCCACCAATATATGCCACATGCTTAAAATATTATTTTATCAAAATATATACATTTCCTCTTAAAAAAACTATGAAGAAACTTATTCAAGCTATATTTATTCTCTTTCAAATTAAGTTAGAGCATAACACCTTGGTATTACAATGCTACTACTTTAAACATACTGAGAAATATGGTTGTGAATAATAAATTTGTTCAACTTAAAAATTACACAACTATCTTACAAGAGTTAGATAAATTATAGTATATATACACTATGAAGTACTACTCAGCTGTAAAAAAATCCTGTCTTTTGCAAGAAAATGGTCACAATTGGAAACCATTAAACTTAGTGAAATAAGCCAATCCCCAAAAAACAATTATTATATGATTTCCCTGATCCAATGCAACTAATAGAATACCTGAAATGTAGTGCATTGGAGCAAAATATACATTCTGAGAGTGGATGATTGCTTATATTCCTTGTTTCTTCCATTGAGGAACAATCTTTTGTTTTGTTTTCTTTCTCTTTTCACTATTCACTAAACTCTTTTACTTAGAATAGGGTTAACTATATGATCATTAAATATACTGATAATAGATCATTGGAAAAATTAAGAATGGGAATCTGAGAGGAGGGGAAGGTTGGAACTTGGGCAGGAGGGAGGGGAAGTACCACTATATTCCTAAATCTGTATATATGAAACTTGTTTAACTTGAAAAATAGATAAATTCATTGTAACCCACCAAGAACGGATTTTTTTAATGTAGTCTGTATCATCAATAGAGTATCTAGTATTCATGGATGACTACTGAGCACTTGTTAGGAAGGTAGTGCAAACTGAGATAGTTTTAAGATGTTGATATTCACAATGAATTTTAAGACTTAGTTCAAGAAGTTTTATAATGTTCATAATGATTACATATAGAATCATATTTTCAGTATATTGATAATATTTGGATGTATTTAATGTAATGTGTTTTAAATTTAATTATACATACTTTAAAGTTTTTTAATGGAGTTACTAGAAAATTTTGAATCATATGTGATTTGTGTTGTATTGCTTTAATGCCTTCACAAATTAAATTTTGACCTTTAACATCAATGTACAAAATTTGTTAGACTATGACTGCCTAGAATTAAAACATGGGTTACAAAAATAGCAAAACCACTGTCTCAGAATCATTTCCCACAAAAGAAATTTTAGAAATATCATTAAATTACCAACTTTCAATTATTTTTGACCTACAAGAACAGTAGTTCTTGTCAGGTCTCCCTTGACATTTCCCCTTTGATTGGAAAGTTTGCTTCTGTATCTCATGTGATACAAAGTAGCCATTGCCATCTACTATTTATCTGTACATCCAAATAATTTTTCTCTATAGCTGTGCTCAACATCCCATTTGCCCAAGAAGTTTATTTATAATAATATGTTGGCTATGTCATAGTTTATCTATATTTTTAGATGTCAGGGAATGCCACTTACATCATTCCTGATACTGGTTCTCTGAAGCCCAGTTTCATGAATAGCACAAGGTCACTCAGTCACAGAACGCTAGTGATATTGAAGCATACACACTGAGGCATTTTGATTGAATAGGGAATGGAGCTAATTATAACTTCTTAACCGAGTGTCAAAAAAGCTTGTGATAAGAAGATACAATGAAAACCAAGGGAAACGTTCTTAAGTGAAATGTGGCTGTCTTAGAAGGGAATTGAGTATAAAATTAAGAAACATTTTTGCTGAAAGGTGTCTATGCCCATTTGTTCTTTGATCTGACCTTCTTTGAAGCTATTGGTTCAAGAGCTCTACTACTTCCTTAAAAGAACTGAAGAGGAGAATAGAGGAGTTTCCACTATGGGGGTGGGGGAGAGAAAAGAGCATAGACATTGATAGATCAGCTAGTCCCAGATGGGGCAGAGCCTTTGGCAGTGAGCATAGCAGGATGCTGGCAGACAAAGTGACCATAAGGGCAGACAAAATCTACAGTTACAGACAGCAGGTCTGAATATGTGTGACAATTCCTCATTCCCAGGCATAGCTAGAGAAATTTTGTTAAGGAAGAGAATTACAGAAACGGCCTGACTTTTGGCAAGGTCCCTGGAAACATCCAGAAGTATCTTCAATTCAGAACACACACACACACACACACACACACACACACACCCACCATTTGGATACTGTTGTAAATATGACAAAATTATACTACTCTTTGCTGTTTTAAACAAGAGAGCAAAATAGGTAACACAGTCTTACAGATAAAAGTTGAATCTTATTCAGCTCTCCCTATACCCATATTTACATCCTTGCCTGAAATTTAATACATAGTGTCTATATTTTTGGGGTAGAGCTATTCTGTTCAAATTTAGGAAGTATTTGACATATCTTTGTAATTTTTATAGAAGGTCTGCATGAATCTCAGCGTTTAATATTTTGTTCTGGATATGGAGACACTTTATGGTATATAACTTAAGACTTAAGAGATTTGTCAAATATTTTCCAATGCCACTAATGAAAAATTTGCCATAGACAGGCTTATACTTTAACGGACTTGTTCTACTGCTTTCAGTTTCTGTGATAAAGCAACTTATTGGAGTTTCCACTGGAGAAAGTGATCCCAGGTATGGAATACACTGAGATCATTCTTTACTCTGATATCTTGGTTTATTTCTTCTCAGAAATACACCTATACACTTAAACAGACTCTTTATTTTAGATCTCCAAAAATCCCCTGATTGCCACTTTTCCCAGCTTTCTGCTGCGGGTTGAGGATAGAGTGGTCAACAGAATTTTAAAATAATATGTGTTAAGATGAAATTATTTAACTCCCAATAGTAATGAGTAATTAACCTTTGTTTGCAACTGTGAAAGTGGAAATACAACTACTTTTAATGCTTCTTCCATGTTAATATTACCAAATTCCACTGCCCAGTGAATATTAGTCTAGATGATTATGTGGCCCTTTTAATCCAGCTAATTAGTGATCATCTGAAACTCATCTTTCTACATCCCTACTTGTCTTCATTCATGGCTGATAGTTCCAAAATAGTTGTTTTCAGGGAAGAAACCCAAAGAATGAGGTATGTGATGTCTACTAATTCTCTTTATCATTCAATAAATATTTAAAAATGTAGGAATATTAATCTAAAGTCGATAGTTGTTAATAATCACCATGATAGGAATATTTAATACAGCCATGTTAATCTCTTCCTTTTCCTAGAAACTTATTCTGTAGATATGAGTCTGCTAATATCTTTCTCTCTCTTTTTTTTAAAAGATTTATTTATTTATTTGAAAGGTAGAGTTACAGAGAGATGGAGGCAGAGAGAGAGAGAGGAATGTCTTCCATCCGTTGGTTCACTTCCCAGATGGCCACAATGGCCTGAGCTATGCTGATCCAAAGCCAGGAGCCAGGAGCTTCTTCCAGGTCTCCCACATGGGAGCAGGGGTTCAAGAAAAGCACTTGATCCATCTTCTACTGATTTCTCAGACCATAACAAAGAGCTGGATCAAAACTAGAGCTGCTGAGACTTGAACTGGCACCCACATGGGATGCTGGCACCACAGACTGGGGCTTTAACTTGCTGTGCCACAGTGCTGGACCCTCTTTCTCTTTTATTTTCCTTTCCAATGATATTACCTAGAAAGCCTCATTCCTGCCCTAATTGACTTTCTTCTGGGATATAGAATCTTTTCTCTAGAAATATAACCACAACAGAATGGTAAGACAGAGTAGATATCAAGGAAACATGAAAGAAATGGAGAGGCAATTTGATCAAATTAATGGGAGTAGAAATGGAGAAGATTCTGAAACACATTTTGAATATAATATTACAGGGACTACTTTTTGGAAGAATATATAAGATTAGGAAAAGTCAGTCCAGGATGATATATTCAATTGTAAGCACTTTGTAAATATTTATCATGAACAAGTTTCTAAACATACTTTTCATATTAATTTTGAAGTGCCATTGGGTTTGCTGTATGTATGTGAGATTATTCAGCTAGATGGGGACCATAAGAGACAGAACCCAAATCAAATGTTTGATGGAGGAATAAAATGTTTGGAAACAACTAACTACATGCACATATTCACTAATTTCCTATAACGGTGATTCATGTGTATTTTGCAGAACAAGACACTTTTTAAAGTATTTTTCATATCAAACAGAATAATTTTTCTAACAGCTTTATAAACAGACACTGTTACTTTTCCTATATAACAGAAGAGAAAAATAAATCTAGGTGGCTTAGTAACATATTCAACTTCAGAAGTTCGGCCGAGTGAGGATTAGAACAAATCCAAGCATGGACAGTAGTCTGCCCTAGTAATATCTACACCCAGTGTCCCTATCATTTAAATGGATAAAAACATTTTAAAATCAGGAAATTGTTTTTGTTTTGTTTCTTCTGGTTTTTATTTTGAAAGTACAATGACAGTATCTGCTGATGAAATATTTATTTTCCAAGACTGCTTACAACTTGTGTAGTCACTGCTATATAATTATTTGTCTAGAATTTATGTTCCTTAAATTCATCCACATCTACAGATTACTTTTTAATTCCTGTGTGGGTTTAAATGTAAATTGATATACTGAACTGCTAGAACATTTTTTCATGAAGGATGATAATTCCTATTAGAAATTGTTTCAGGGGATGTCCCAAATTGTACATCTCCTCCCTCTCTTATTCCCACTCTTATATTTAACAAGGATCACTTTTCAGTTAAAATTTAAACACCTATGAATAATCGTGTGTTAATCACAGAGTTCAACCAATAGTACTAGAACAAAACAAAGAGAAAATACTAAAATGGATAAAGTATTACATTGTACATCAACAGTAAGGACAAGAGCTGATCAAGTCACTGTTTCTCAGTGTCCATTTCACTTCAACAGGTTTCCCCTTTGGTGTTCAGTTAGTTGTTGCTGATCAGGGAGAACATATGATGTTTGTCCCTTTGGGACTGTCTTAATTCACTCAGCATAATGTTTTCCAGATTCCTCCATCTTGTTGCAAATGACCAGATTTCATGCTCAATCGGACTTGCCCCAAATGGTGGAGTTAGAATCATGCCAGGGAATCCCAATACAATCCCATCAAGGTGGCATGTACCAATGCCATCTCACTAGTCCAAGTGATGAATCTCAGTTCACAACTGATCACACTGATAGGTCTAAGAGTAAAAGGGATCACACAAACAAGTCTAGTGTCTGCTAATACTAACTGATAGAATCAAAAAGGGAGAGAGCGATCCATCATGGCAAGCGAGATATACAGTAGACTCATAGAATGGCAGATGTCCTAAATAGCACTCTGGCCTCAGAATCAGCCCTTAAAGCATTCGGATATGGCTGAAGAGCCCATGAGAGTATTTTAGGTATGGAAAGCCAAGACACCCTGGGGAAAAATAAAAAAAAAAAGAAGACCTAAATGGAAGATCTCTGCGAGTGAGATCCCAGTGGAAAGAATGGGGCCATCAAAGAAGGAGGTACCTTTTTATGAAGGGAGGAGAGAACTTCCACTTTGACTATGACCTGTCGGAATAAGATTGAAGTCAGCGAACTGAAAAGGCTTCCATAGACTTGGCAACTCATGACTAGAGCCTAGGGAGATTACTGATGCCATAAACAAGAGTGTCAAATTGTTAAGTCAACAACAGGAGTCACTGTGTACTTACTCCTCATGTGGGATCTCTGTCCTTAGTGTGTTGTCCAATGTGAAGTAATGCTATAACTAGTACTGAAACAGTATTTTACACTTTGTGTTTCTGTGTGGGTGCAAACTGATGAAATCTTTACTTAATATATACTGAATTGATCTTCTGTATATGGAGATAATTGAAATTGAATCTTGATGTGAATGGAATGGGAGAGGGAGCGGGAGATGGGAGGGGTGTGAGTGGGAGGGAAATTATGGGGGGGGGAAGCCATTGTAATCCATTAACTGTACTTTGAAAATTTATATTTACTAAATAAAAAATAAATAAATGAAAAAAACATTTAAAAAAAAGAAATTGTTTCAGGGGCTGGTGCTATGGTGCAGAGGATTAAAGTCCTGGCCTGAAGCACCAGCACCCCATATGGATACCAGTTCTAGTTCTGGCTGCTCCTCTTCTGATCCAGCTCTCTGATATGGCCTGGGAAAGCTGTAGAAGATGGCGCATGCATCTGAATCATTTGCAAGACTTCATAAAATGCTGTTTTCTTAACTCTATGCCCAGAGGTTCTGATTCAGTGTGCCTGGGATAAGGACCACAGCTTTTGTTTGTAACAGGTTCCTGGGGGATGCTGATGTTTCTCTTCCAGGAATACTGCTTTTTAAAAAAGTTTTATCTATTTGAGAGGCAGAATTACAGACAGAAAGAGGGAGAGACACACAGAGAGAGGTCTTCCACCCAGTGGCTCATCCCCCAAATTGCCTCAACGGCTGGAACTGAGACAATCTGAAGCCAGGTTTCAGGAACTTCAGATGCAGGGGCCCAAGCACTTGGGCCATGTTCTACTGCTTTCCCAGGCCATATGAAGGCAGCTGGATCAAAAATAGAGCAGTGGGGACTTGACCTCGTGCCCATAAGGGATGCTGGCACCACAGGCAGAATCTTAGCTTACTAGCTACAGCACCAGCCACTGGGAACCATATTTTAAGGAACAGTGCTGTGGTCCACATTTAAGACTGCTGAAATATTGTGAAGTTAGGCAAAAGTAAATCAGTCAATCAAAACATTAAACAAAAGATGCTATCTCTGCTCCTAGACACAAATCATCTTCGTTTGGTTGTTTAATCTTTAAGTTGAAAATATTATATACATATATATATATATATATATATATATTTCCCTCATAGAGTCTGAAGAGAAAAGGAGAAATTCCATGCATGGAGCCTGAAGACAAAGGCTAATCTGACCCATGTGATGTATCTTTTAATCTTCTTCCTCTTCGCCATCCTTTTCTCATTATTCCTAAAACACACTAATACTGTATACTAAAAAATAAAAAGTTTAATAGAAAAATAGCAAAGACAAGCTATGAAAACCAGCAACCTTAGAATTCTAATTTATATTCCAGTGGGAACCATATTCAAAAGAACTTATTTTAATTTAATCCTCAGTTAGGGGTCTTGTTTAAAGAGCAAAAAGGAAACACTGAAATCAGCTCTCTTTGAGCACTTCACATTTTAATATAGTTAGATTATAAGGTAATGATATTTAGCAAGTTTCTCAAACTTATGCTCCCACACAGGTTTAATTGCCACAAGCCATTAGTTGTGAATATTTTGCCTGAGAAAAATATGTTAAACAAAGATATAAGTGACTAGTAACTGTTTCAAGTATCTGAAATTGGAGAACTTTCATGTAATATGTTTTTCTTCCATTAAATTTATCAAATTTCCTATTTTTGTTTATTCATTTGCTTATAGTATATCAGTGGGAACGATTTTGGAAATAAACAGGAAAAGATATAGCTTTATCCAAATCCAAATTCCCTTTTTGTATATTTTGTAGAGACCATGTTAATCCACATAACATAATAAAAGTTCAAAACTAATAACTAGAATAAGCATGTTGTTCTGCTCCATTTGCCCATGCTCAAGATCTCTTCTTCACATTTCTCTGGTTACTGTCAATTCAGACTCTGAATGGCCAGGTCCCCTTGACAGCTATGTTCAGTTGGATTAGAATAATGAAAGAATGGACAACTTAATGAAGGAAGACAAAATGAAAGTATTTTTCTCTACTCCATGCTATCATATTTGTTTCTTGGAGTCTTGGAATCTCTACATGGCAATAACTTCATTAGCAGACACTCTTATCTAAGAATCTAGCTTTCAGGGGGCATTGCAATTATTTTCTTCTTTTTCTCCATGATGGATAAGTGGTTACCATCCTGCTGAATAGAAGTTCTCTGGGTGTCTAATTATTTATCACTTCTCCCTTTAAATCAAGTGCTATCTTGTGTATTGGCTGTTTAGCAGTATTCATAGCCTCTACTAGAAGAAATTGGCAACTTTCCCTGATAATAAAAATCGAAATATTTCCAGACTTTGTCTTGTGTTTCTGCCCACCTCTGCTCTAGTGGACAACACCTGCCATAATCCATTGTGTGTTTATGAACGTATTAATTTCATTACATTCTCTTTACTTCAATCTAGAATCTTCATTCAATAAAATTTTTACTTTTTTGAATAATGATAATAAATTTAAAAGACAAATCATGATCAAATAAATCTGTATGAAAAAATTAAATAAGGTCATAGAAAATATTAATCTTTCTAAATTTATTGGTAGAGCATTAGTGGTGTAAATATAAAATTTATATGAAAAAGCATTGATTTTTCAAATTTGAACCTCAACTAACACTAAATAATATTATCAACCCGAATATGATATGGGATATTTTTGGGGGACTTTTTATTTTTTTATTTGACAGGTAGATTATAGACAGTGAGAGGGAGAGACAGAGAGAAAGGTCTTCCTTCTGTTGGTTCACCCCCCAAATGGCCTCTATGGCCGGAGCTGCGCCCATCTGAAGCCAGGAGTCAGGTGCTTCTTCCTGGTCTCCCACGCAGGTGCAGGCGCCCAAGCACTTGGGCCATCCTCCACTGCCTTCCTGGGCCACAGCAGAGAGCTGGACTGGAAGAGGAGCAACCGGGACTAGAACCTGGCGCCCATTTGGGATTCCAGCACCACAGGCGGAGGATTAGCCAAGTGAGCCACGGTGCCGGCACATGATATGGGATTTATATGAAGCAATATAAATTTTTCTATAGATATTAAGATAGAAAAAACAAAGTTTATTAAAATATGCATACAAAATGCTGGAGAACAATCATTACTAACATATTTTATTGTTGAAGAATAAATAAAATCAATAAGATAAATGAAACCTTGTTTCACACATTATAAACTATTACTGCCATTGGCCAAGCCTTTATTTGCTTACAAATCATAAAGTGAAATTGCATTTTTTGCCACCAACAAGTTAGATATAATACATGACTTTCTTTACCTTGATCAAGTATCTGCAGAAGCAATTTCTTTTTCTTTTTTTTTTTTTTTTTGGAATTAATGCTTTGAAATTGAGTCTCATATTTAAAGACAATGACATTATGTACTTGTTAATATCACATATAGTGATAACATCTAGCATCATTTAGTAATTAATGAAGATTATTTAGTTTATCAGTTCAAACATTTAATTTTTATGCCATTTTAAATTTCAATTTAGTAAAATAAATTTCTTTTCAATCCATCATTTACCATGAAGAGGGGAGTGAAGCAATTTATATAATTGTAAACATCTTAGATCCGATTTAATATCATTGATTCATAGGGAAATATATTTAACCACTTAAATAAATTAAAAGCTAATATTTGTATCACATAGTTCTTTCTTCTTTAAGAAAAATAAACTACTTTGCAATTAATTCTCTCTAAAATTATAAAATAATCCTTCAATTATTAGTTCATCTACTTCCAACCCTTGAGAATTGTGAAAACTAATTGTAGCAGATCTGTATTACAACTATCATTTAAATCCCCATCTAGTGATTTTTCTAATATATCTTTTCCCTTTTTTATTCCATTAATTTCCAGATCACAAGATGTGATGATAATGTAGATCACCACATATTGTATTCTCCAGCTTAGGGAGATTAAAAAAAAAACTTATATTTAAAATATCTACAAAGTACCACAAAACCTGAAGGGTATTTTTTTCCCTTTGCAATTTTATTTAATCCTCATAACCACACTGTAGAGGATTGTTGGTATTGTTGTTTATGTGATATTTAAAAATATAGATAAGCAAACTCAACTCTATTACTAGAGTTTCCATGTCACTACTCAAGTATATAAGCAGCAGCTGCACTTAAAGTAGTTTTACATCATAAAAGGATTATTGCAGTAGCAAAAACATTTCTCCAATAGCTTTTGGAATCTCAAGTTTGCTGAAAAGCTAGCAAGCAGAAAAGACAGAGGGTTAGATTATCTTTTGTCCATAGCATTTTTAGGTCAAGGACATCTACAAATAAAATATTATGGGGCCAGCGCTATGACCTAAAGAGTAAAGCTGCCACCTGCAGCGCTGGCATTCTATAAGGGGTGCCAGTTCAAGTTCTGGCTGCTCCATTTCTGATCCAGCTCTCTGCTGATGGCCTGGGAAAGCAGTAGAAGATGGTCCAAGTCCTTGGGTCTCTGCACCCAGAGGAAGACCCAGAGGAAACTTGAGACTCCTGACTTTGGATAGGCCCAGTTCTATTAATTGTGGCCAATTGGGGAGTTAACCAGCAGATAGAAAAATCCCCTCTTTCTCCCTCTGTCTCTCTGTAACACTGCCTTTCAGATAAATAAAGAAATCTTAAATATATTAAATATTATGCCCATAAATCTGAAGGTAAGTGGTTCATTCTTGTGTTGGCATGAAGATGGAAGAGAGAATGGGAGCATGCTTCACAAGCTTACGCACTGTAGAATGTAGACTTTATGAGGCCAAGATTTTTAACTGTAGAATTTGTTTAAATAACTCAGTATGTCTTGTTCAAAGCTGCATTCCCCAAATATTGACACAATTAAGCATTCAGTAGGTATTTTACAAGTTTTGTGTTGTTTATTAAAGAAACCATTAAATAAATGTAATAATCAGATGTGTGTTTGGAAAAAAAAAAACAGTGAAGATGTGAGAAAGAAAAGCAGAGGAATATATACTGGAAGAAGCCACAAAGCAAAGTTATTGTGATTATGAATTTACCTCAACAGTAGCCTTACATTTGTCCAATAAGATGTGTTTCATAAGGTTCCCATACTAATATGTAAGGTTAAGCACTTCCTGCGTATTTAGTGAGAAAACCCTCTGTAGCCTTATTTCAGATAGTATTGAACTGTTACTGTTACCCCTGTACAAAACATACAGTGTTGCAATAGTAATGCCAGTTTCCAGGCTAGCAGCAGGTTAGTAGCACTGTTGTGCATATAGCTAAGAATTAACACAGTAGAGTTCAGAGAACTTGGTTTCTACACTATAGTTTGTGAAATCTTACTTTTCTTAATTGTGTATTTGTGTGGATGTCACTGCATGTGTGTACATGTGTATGAGAGAGAGATTACACAAGAGGCTGAAGTGTTTTAAACCTTCAAAATGGATATTTGATTGTTAGCATTTAACCTCTTGGAGACTATCATCTTTCTATAATTGAACATTGGCCAGAATTGGAGAAGGATGATATATATTTCTGAAAATTATTGACTCTATTTCAGCTTTCACTGTTTCTGGTCCTTTTCATGGACTTCAGTCACAAACAACTCTTTAAAAATACTCTGCAACATTATACCAGAAGAGCCTGGCGAGTAAGAATCTGGGAGCAATACCAGAAACCATTAAAGCTTACACAAATGATGCCAGTAAGTTTTACCACAGCAGCAGTGAGGCATTCAATTATAAATAATAATATTACTACCAGTGCATGCCCTGGACTTTCAGCTGATTAAATATCATAAAAACCCAGGCTCCAACACAGGGGCATCAAAGAAAGATTCCTAATTTTTACCTTGAAAAAGAAACCCTGTCACTTAAGTGTTAATTGGTGTTATATTGTGCAGCAATGCTGTGAACTGAAAAGGCAAGACAAGGGCTCCCTGCTGTAATGTTAAAATGGCATGCATCTATTATCAGCTTGCTAAATTACCAGTAGTTTGTACACTACCTCATGTAGTTGAAATAATGCAGGAAAACAGTAGGGGGTGAATGGGGTAAACCTGCAAATTGATAAATAGATTCATTTCACGGACATCTGAATTATATCTCCCTGTCATATATCCTGTATTTTAGGATTATAAATGATTAATAAGAGAAGCTACTTAGGTGAGATTTGATCACCCATTTTAGAGGTAATGTCATGTAGATGTGAGCATTTTTTAAATTAAAATGCATATGTAATACTTTACACTGTGCACATAATATACACAGATAAAAGAAAACCTTCACTGTTGTCAATATATTGAGCTGCAATGTCAGATTCCTGGGGATTGTTTTGAGAAAATAAAAAATAATAAACATTGCAAAATACATAGCTTCAATTACTCTTAACCACGACACGAGGTAAGTTATTGTCTCCAATTTGTGCAACAGAAAAATGATGTGCAAAGATTTGATACTTAAGGCAGGAACTCAATAAACCAAAATGTTCATTTCTATTTAGACTTCTTTTGCCTACTGTGGTAGCCATCAGCTCCATATGGCTATTTGAATTTAGTAAAAGTTAAGTAAAATTTAAATATTTTTGAGCCACATTAGCCACATTTCACATAGTATCTAGGTACAAATGGCTAGTAGCTACCAAACGATTTTCATTATTATTGTAATGTTAGTGGACAGTGCTATTTTTGGACATAAAGAACTGGCAATACATTGAGACTTCATATGACATTTCATTTCAGTTGTGTGAGAAATGTCACTATAGAATCATATTTCTTTTCAATAGACATTCTTAAAAATCTAGAATTTTTAATTATCACATAGGAACATGAAATTAATATAACAAGTATGCTAAGAAATCAAGTGCTCAAAACAGATACATGATGCAAGATGTATATGAGAAATTCCAACACAAGTTTATAGCAGTAATAATGTGGCTATGGGCCAACACTTTGACCTAGTAGGTTAGGCCTTGGACTGCAGTGCCAGCATCCCATATGGACGCTGGTTCTAGTCCCAGCTGCTCCTCTTCCAATCCAGTTCTCTACTGATGACCTAAGAAAGCAATGGAAGATGGTCCAAGTGCTTGGGCCCCTGCACCCATCTGGGAGACCTGGAAGAAGCTCCTGGCTGCTGGCATTGGATCGGCTCAGCTCTGACCGTTGCAGCCATTTGGGGAGTGTACCAGCAAGTGGAAAACCTCTTTCTCTTTCTCTGCGTCCCTCCTTCTGTGGCTCTAACTCATAAATTAATGAAAAAAAAAAATAAAAGAATGTAGCTGGGGGATCAATCAGAGAATCTGAATATAAATCCTTAGGTATTATCTCATCTGAAACCTGTGGAGAAAAATAAGATATAAAAATCACCATCATCATCCAGAAGATGCCTAAAACTATAAAATAGTCTGTATGTTGTGAGTGTGTGTGTGTGTGTGTGTAATCTTAGAAAGAAAATAAAATAGAATGGGTCAGCAGAAATATGTGAAGAGATAATGACTTACAATTTCCAGAGAACTATTTGACCAGATAGAACATACAGAATGTAATTTTAATATCTTTTTCCTAACATCTCTGTCAGTTCCAGATTAATTTTTTTATTTCAAAGAGAGACTTAAGCAGATAGATAAAAAGAGATGTTCTACCTGTCTCTTTCAATCTCTGTCTCCTTGCCTTTCAAATAAGCAAGTAAAATTTTTAACAAAGAACCATGACCCATACTTTACACAATATGAAAATAAAATTGGTGTGGATCATAAGTTTAAGAATATGTTCTCCCTGATTGATGACAACTAACTGAGCACCTAAAAGGAAACCTGCTGAAGTGAAATGGACACTATTGAGAAACAATGACTTGATCAGCCCTTGTCCTGACTGTCGAGGAACAACTTACTATTATATTCCTTTTAGTATTTTTTGTTCTACTTAATACCATTGGTTGAACTTTTTAATTAGCACACAATTATTCTCAGGTATTTAAAATTAACTGAAAAGTGATCCCTGTTAAATATAAGAGTGGAAATGAGAGGGAGGAGATGTACAGTTCGGCACATGCTCAATCGGACTTACCCCTAATGATAGAGTTAGAAACATGCCAGGGGATTCCAATTCAATCCCTTCAAGGAGGCATGTACCAATGCCATCTTACTAATCAAAGTGATTAGTTTCAGTTCATAATTGATCATAATGATAGGATTAAGAGTCAAAGGGATCACACAAACAAGACTACTGTCTGCTAATACTAACTGATAGAATCAAAAAGGGAGAGAACTATCCAACATGGGAAGTGGGATACACAGCAGACTCATAGAATGGCAAATGCCCTAAACAGCACTCTGGCCTCAGAATCAGCCCTTAAGGCTTTCAGATCTGGCTAAAAATCCCATCAGAGTTTCTCAGGCAAGGAAAGCCAAGACACTGTGGCAAAAAAAAAAAAAAAAAAAAAAAAAAACCTAAATGAAAGATCTCTGTGAGTGAGATCCCAGCGGAAAGAATGGGCCATCACAGAAGGAGGTACCTTTCTCTGAAGGGAGGAGAGAACTTCCACTTTGACTATGGCCTTGTCTGAATAAGATCGGAGTTGTCGAACTCAAGAGGCTTCCATAGCCTTGGCAACTCATGACAAGAACCTCGGGTGGTTACTGATGTCATAAATATGAGTGTCAATTGTTAAATCAACAACAAGAGTCACTGTGTACTTACTCCCCATGTAGGATCTCTGTCCTTAATGTGTTGTACTATGAAAATTAATGGTAAAACTACTACTCAAACAGTACTCTATACTTTGTGTGTCTGTGTGTGTGTAGTCTGTTGAAATCTTAGTGTATACTAAATTGATTTTCTGTATATAAAGATAATTGAAAATGAATCTTGATGAAGAATGGGATGGGTGAGGAAGTGGGAGATAGGATGGTTGCAGGTGGTAGGGAGGTTTTGGGAAGAAAAGCTGCTATAATCCAAATGTTGTTCTTTGGACATTTATATTTATTAAATAAAAGTTGAAAAACAAAAATTAATAAAATGATAGTACCATTAGAAGAAGCCATGGAAGATAACATTTATGACTAGAGATTTAACAAACTGTTATTAGATATAAAAAACACAAACACAAAACCCCACAATTGGACTCATTCAAAAATTTTAAAAATGTTCTGTAGTTGGTGGCACTGTGGTGTAGTGGGTGAGGATGCTGCCTGGGACACCAGCATCTTATCTTGGCTGCTCTACTTCGGATCCAACTCCAAATGGTCTGGGAAAAACAGCAGCAGATGGCTCAAGTGCTTGGGTCCCTATATCCATGTGGGAGACTTAGATGAAGCTCCTGGCTCCTTGAATTGGCCTGGCCCAGCCGTGGTCGTTGCTCTCACCTTAGGGAGGGAATCAGCAGATGGTAGATGTCTCTCTCTCTCTCTTTCTCTCTTCCTCTTTCTGTAACTCTGACTTTCAAATAAATAAATAAATAAAATCTTAAATTGTTCTGCAAAAGACACTTAACAAAATCACATAAAACATTGTATGATAAAAATTTTGCAAATGACATAACTAGTAAAGAACTTTTACACACAGTGATAAACCTCACGACTCTTAAGAAACTAATTCAGGCATGGGCGGATGGAAGGCAATAGAATAAGATTCTCATTGTCAGTTCCAATTCTTAAGAAGAGGTTGATAAACTGAAGATAAAGGAATTTTGTTAGATTCTTCAGAAAACCCAATTTTATAGAACAAACCACCATTCTGATGTCTACAGAGACATGAGCATCCTCAGAGTTGTAGCCTTTGAGAGGTAGAAACTACAAGAGCTATAATTAGTAACACTTAAAATATTAATTTTAATGAATAGTTAGAGGCTAAATGTGTAAGAGTTTGAAAACAAAAAACATGCAGGGTTCATGCTTTGCATGGTGTGAGTGGGTGGATTTAGGGTTTACAGGAAGTTCTTTAAGGGATCTCCTCATTCTTCATTTATAAATCTCAAGAATATCTGTACAATGTGGGAGCTGGCTAGAACAGCCTGGACTCTATTCCAGTCTTCTACTCACTTACAATGCCTGAACACACACCCTCCAGACATTTCACCTTATTCTCAAAGGGGAAGATCTGAGAAAGATCTTTATGACTCAGAGATTTCTCCATAAAGCATCTACTTTCCAAGGAAAAAGATTTTGCCTGAGACTTAATCCAGCTGAGAGATAATTGTTCCAATTTTAACCCCATCTACAATCCATGTTTCCCCTAAGGGGCAAGAGAATACAGTGCACAGAATTCAGTACTAAGGAAATGTTTTGGGAATGCTTCAACCAAAGACAAGATTCAGTTGCAGGTGGAAAAACTACATTTCTATAGAAACACTTGTAAAATCACAATCTAGGGACACAGACCAACTAAAATTTAATCTTATAATTACAGAACATTCTTTCCCTGGAACACCTGACTATCATGCCAGTAGGGCTCTAGTTGGGCAGGATATTATAGCTTAAAACCTGCAGACACAGTGTACCTGAAGAACACTTAGGGAAGATCAGAGTCGAGAGGGCTGGCGAAACAAGGACACCGAAGGAATTTGAAACTTCTGGCACAGAAAACTACAAGAGACATCAAACATTGTCCAATTCATAGTCATATTAGTATAAATACGGACACCAAGTACCTATTTACTTTTGTTCTTACTACCAGGATACAATTTCTGGCTTTCAACCAAAAATTATAAAGCATTTCAAAAGGCAAAATAAACAATACTCCTCAGTCTGAAGAGACAAAGCAATCATAAGTAAACTAAGATACTACAGTGATATTGAATAAATAGAAAATTGTAATTAATGTGCTTGGGATCTTTTGGAAAACTACATTCCAAGCTAGAGCAGATGGATGATGGAAGCAGAGCTACAGACTCTAACAAAGTTATTAAAAAGAAGTGGCAAAAGCAGAAATTATATCATGGATAAAGAATGACTGATAGGATTATCAGTAGACATGATAATTAAACAGAAGAAATATTTCAAGTAGTAATAAAAACTTCCTAAAATTAATGACCAGCAGGAAACAAATATCCAGGAAACTAAGATGAGTCACACACACACTCACACACATGCACACACACACACACCATGCATGCATATCATATGCAAACTACTCTTAAAACAGTACAGGGGAAAACATTGATAACATTGATAACAAAAATCTTGAATTTTCATGTCAATTTTTATGTCAAACTAACACTAAATAGACTTCTGGAAAACTATCTAGAATAAAGTGGCCTTATATAATTTTCCAAAACTATATGGCAATCAATAATATACAGACCATCTAATATATGAGGCAAATCCTGATAGGAATGTAATGTGAAACGCATAAATCTACCTTTAGAGTTAGAGATTTAAACATCAGTCCTTAAATAATTAATCAGTCAGAAAATTAATAAGGATATAAATAATATGAAAATCAGTAGCAATCAAGCTAATCTGATTGACATTTATAGAATACTCCATTAACTAGAACACACATTCACCCCAGGCTTACATACAATATCAGTGGGATCCAGAAATGCTGAGGTAGGTCTCCCGTTTCTAACCTGTGATATGTTTTACCCAGCACCTCCAGACACTCACCTTCAGGACCTTAATAAAGTGACTGGCTTTGTAAGTGTTCAGGTTTGTCTGATCGCCACACATAGCATTACCGATCTGCTGTTTAAAATCCGTGTGATCATTAAAACAGCAACAACACATAGCTCAGCTGCTGATGAAGCTCCCTTTCCTGCATTTTGTTTTGTTTCATTGCTGATTGTATATATTTTCTTCATTGCTGGAGAGTACTAACCCAGAGGTGTCTGTCTCTTTGTTCTGTAGTCCAATCTGAGATTAATATAGAGTAAAGGAAAATTGTATGCGAAATTCAGTTTGGGCTTTTCCCTAAATGCAAGATAAGACCATGTGAACTATTTTCCCTAAAATTAGAATATATTAATGCATGTTTGAAAATTTTAAAGCACCATTGTCAAAATCAGAAGCTATATTTTGCATATTTTAATGGACTCAGTCATTCATCCAGAACCTATGTTGTCCTCTGGACATATTTATCAAAATAATTTGATTCTAAGTACAAAATAGAAAATTTGTGATCTATATGATTTATGTTTAAACTTCATTGTAAATTTAATGGAAAATGCATCACAGTTATCATGATTTTTTTGCACCAGTAAACAATAAAAGTTGCTATTAACAAAAAAAAAAAAAAGAATATCAGTTGGATCACCACATACTAGCTGATAAAAATGTTAATGAATTTAATATATTACAAAGCACCCAAAATATGTCCTCAAAAATAGAAATAAAATAGAAATTAAGCATAAAAAGATAATTTAGAAACATTCCTGAATTTGGAATTGTAACTAGTTTCTACATAACACATGGATCAAGTTATCGGTCTCAGGAGAGTTTAAGAAGGTTTTGAACTAAATAGAAATGAAGGGCAGATATTGGGGTTCAGTGGGACAAGCCAGTGCTTGAGATGTTCATATCCCACATCCAGTCCTAGCTCCTTCACTTCTAATTCAGCTTCCTCTTAATAGCTGGTAAACTTGGGAAGGCAGTTGATGATGGTCTATGTACTTGGATCCTGGCCACACATGTGGAAGACCTGGAGAGAGCTTCTGACTCCTAGCTTTGTCCTGTCCCACACTGTGTGTGTTTTATTTTGGGGAGTGAAGTAGGAGGGTAGAAAACTAATAACAGTTATAACTAATAACTAATATCAGTTAAGGAACAACTATAAGGTCAGGAATTTAGTACACTGTTAAGACACCACTTGGGCATGGGGGCATGTTGTGGCATATCAGTACCCCCTATGAGAGCCACTTCATGTTCTAGCTACTCCACTTCTGATCCAGTTTCCTATTAATAGCCTGGTTAAAGCAGCCCAAATATTTAGGCTCCTGCCACCATGTAGGAGACTCAGTAGAAGTTTTCCTGACTCCTGGTGTTGCCTAGCCCAGCTATGGCCTTTGTAGCCATCTGGAGAGTGAACCAGAGGATTCAAAACCTCTTTATCTCTCCCTCTCTCTGTAACATTTTCAAGAAATAAGTAAATTCTTTTTAAAAAGGTATCACTTGGGATGCCAATATTTCACATGGCAGTGGCTGGTTTGGGTCCAGGTTCCATTTCCAATTCCGGTTTCCTGCTAGTACACACTCTGAGACGTAGTAGCTTGGGTCCTTGTCACTCATGAAAAATACTTAGAGTTCCTGGATCCTGGCTTCAGCTTTGCCCAGCCCCAGCTGTGGGGAGCAAATTAGAAGATGTAACATATCTCTCTCCCTGTTTTTGACAGTGTCTCCCTAACTTTTAAAATAAAAAAAAATTACTAAAAGGATCATATTACTATATAGTGGTGAGATGAGCCTGGAATTGGTTAAATACAACGAAAACATGATTCATATAACAAAAAATTTTAAATTGGTCTCTGTTAAATTCAAAAGCCTTCGTTTTGCTAAGGACACCATAATAATTTAACGATCTCCACAGACTGGGAGACATATTTGCAAAAGACATATATGATAAAATATGTGTAAGAAAAATAAAAAAAAAATCCTTAGCATTCAATGAAAAATGAAACAAACAGCCCAATTAAAAAATGGACAAATGTTTTGAGCAGACACCTCATCAAGAAGGACATTCAGATTTAAAATAAGAATGTGAAAACATACTTAGCATCATTTTTTCATTAGAAGAATACAATTTAAAATTATATACCATGAGATTCATATTAAAATGACAAAGTTTTCAAAAGTTACTGGCATAACCAACTGTTTTCAACAATACTAAACAATAAAAATACTCATTTATTACTGGTGAGTATGTGAAGTGAAATAACCCCTTTAAAGACTGTTTGGCAACTTCTTATAAAGCTAAACATTGTCCTAACAAACAATTCAACAAATATGCTCCTAAATATTTATCACACGGATCTGAAAACAGATATCCACAGAGAGAAGCCTGCACATGAATATTTATGCTGGCGCTATTCACAAGGTACAGAAACTGGAAGCAAATGAGATGTCTTTCCATAGGTGAATAGATAAACAGATTGTGGAGCACTGATTCTAAGGAGTGCTATTCAACAATAGAGAGTAATAATACTATCAAGCATGCAAAGTCATATATAGATCGTAAATGTATATTGCAAAATGAAACAAAAATCCCTCCAAAATACCCTACATTCCATTTTGCTGGAGAAGATAAACTCACAAAGAGTCTGAAATATCAGTGCTTAACAAATGTGTTCATGATGATTTGGAAGGGTTGCATAGGAAAGTGAGGCCTTTTTAGTACAAATCAAGCTATTTCATATGATGCTGCATTTGTGGAAACAAAACTTTTGTTAAAACTCATAGAAATTTGCAACATAAAGCCCTAGTGTACATAAAGCTTAAAATAATAGATGCTCAAGGAATTCCAGGACAGAATTAAAATTGTGGCAAATATTATATGTTGTAAATGTAGAAATAAACTCAATGACGGAGCTGGGAAGAAAAGATACCAATCTATGTGGGTTTGGAAAGGTGTGGAGTCATTAAAACAAAGAAGAAAATAACTATCAAGGAGAATTGCACTTTGGCTGATAGATTTGTTTCCCCTGGAGGTACAGATAAACTATCCTGAAACAACTTCCCATGATTACAGCTAAGGGAATGGATATGGATATGGAATGATGAGAGTCAAGTTTTCTATTGTTAGAGTAAGAAGTTAGAGATGTATAAGGGAAGGGGTATAGAATGTTTCTTCTGGCAATGATTTATAGTATGAACTCACCTTAACATAGACATAAATGAATACATACCAAATGTTTATTCATGTATGTATACATGTGTAAGTAAACACACATAAATATCCTTGCTTTGGTAGTCATAAGAGCCTAGAAAGGACATTTCAGTCACAAGCACAGTAATTACTAATACCATTCTCCATCAAAGAAATGACAACTTCTTGGCAAAATTCCAAAATCTGTGATGGGGGCAGGAAATATACAAGGTGAACTTAGAGCATTGTACAGTATGAAAAAGTGAGGGATATTACAAAAAGACAAAGAAAATACACAAAGCAAAACCCTCATTAATGGAAATATAGCAGAAGGATACAGGGCAAGACCATTCTTGAAAGTTCTCAATGGCCAAGGTTGGCGAAATTTGAGAAAATATTATTTAAGAAATGTTTAATTATGAACCAAAGTTATAAAATAAATACCATGAATTTACTGTGCAATAAACAAACGACTGAGCCAATTACTGAATCAAAGAAGGAGAAAGGAAAATCTTTTGCACAAAAGAATTCAAAATAATTTATGATGAGATTGGAAACTTATATCTATGGTCTTTCTTTCAAAGACCTTCATTGTCTAATTATGAGGAAACCATCAAACCAATCCAGTTGAGGAAGAGTTTATAAGGTATTTGAGTATTCATCATTGAAATTATTAATGCCATGTTAAAAAAAAAGCATTCTGAGAAACTCTGGACTAAGCAAGTGTATCAATTTAAATGTAATGTGGTATACTATATGGAATATTGGAAAAGAAAGGGAAAATTGGGCAAAACTAAGGAAATATGTGTAAAATAGGCCTAACTGCTTCATGTGGTAGATGGGATGTAGAGAGAAAATACTACATGCACTGGAGCCAGCATTGTGACAAAGCAGGTGAAGCGGCCGTGCCAGCATCTGAAATCACAGTGCCACTTCCAGTCCCTGCTGCTCTGCTTCTGATCCAGCTCTCTGTGAATGTGCCTGGGAAGGCAGAGGATGATGCCTCAAGCACCACTGTAATCCATAAGCTGTCCTTTGGAAATTTATATTCATTAAATAAGAGTTAAAAGAAAAAGAGTTGGGCCAAGGACCTCAATAGACATTTTTCAAAAGAGGAAATTCAAATGGCCAACAGACACATGAAAAAATGTTCAAGAACACTAGCAATCAGGGAAATGCAAATCAAAACCACAATGAGGTTTCACCTCACCCTGGTTAGAATGGCTCACATGCAGAAATCTACCAACAACAGATGCTGGCGAGGATGTGGGGAAAAAGGGACACTAACCCACTGTTGGTGGGAATGCAAACTGGTTAAGCCACTATGGAAGTCAGTTTGGAGATTCCTCGGAAACCTGAATATAACCCTACCATACAACCTAGCCATTCCACTCCCACTTTCTTAAATAAATAAATAATTAAAAATACTGTGAAGTATTGTTATAGTCTTAGAATCATAACTATGATGGGGCCGTCGCCGTGGCTTACTTGGTTAATCCTTCACCTGTGGTGCTGGCATCCCATATGGGTGCCGGGTTCTAGTGTTGGTTGCTCCTTTTCCAGTATAGCTCTCTGCTCTGGCCCAGGAGGGCAATGGAGGATGGCTCAAGTGTTTGGGCTCCCGCACTCGCATAGGAGAACAGGAAGAAGCACCTGGCACCTGGCTTCGGATCAGCGCAGCACTGGCCGTAGTGACCATTTGGGAAGTGAACCAATGGAAGGAAGACCTTTCTCTCTGTCTTTCTCTCTCTCTCACTGTCTATAACTCTACCTGTCAAATAAAAAAATAATAAACCTTTAAAAATAATATGGATATTTGATTTGCTACTAGAACATAATAATGAACCACTTTTAGCTTCAGTTTACAATGCCATGCTATTATGGAAGATTTTATGAGGGTCAGGTGAGATACTTATGTACCATTAGGAAGTACCTGGGATTCAGTGACTCCGATACATGACACAGGCTATTACTGTTGCTGCTGCCACTACTACTGTTGCTGTTGCTGTTATTATGTCACTAACTATTAAGTAAAATATTTATTAAGCTTGATGATAGGCCAAATTTAGTGACTTTTTAATAAAGAATGAAAACCTTTAGTCTATATAAGAAACAGAAGCTGGTTTGAATAATTTTGGTTGCTGCCATTCTGGAAGTAGTATGTGAGAGTGGCCAAGATAAAAATCCTAGAGTAATTCCAAAATGGTTGGAGTTCTTCCTGTGGGCTTTCACATCATGTTATACTTACCTCCATCATACCATTTAATATCCATTTTTGAGATTACATGTATTTATGTCTTTAGACTGCTTATAACTTGTTTGTTTTTCTTTATTTTTTACATCAATAAAGCCTATCACTAAATAGTTAATCAAAAAATACAAATTGAATGATCAAGAATCAACGTTGTAGTATTTTTCCTATGTGTACTCACATTTTATTACCTTCTGACAGTATTTCTGGGAAACAAAGATATCATGAGCAGGTTTGAAAGAAAGACAATTTATCTTTAAAACAATATGCCAAAAGCCACAAGACAGTATTGGGGTACTAATCTAGGGGCAAATTATTCATCTTTTTCTTCACTTTTATACTTGAATGAATTACTCATCTCCATTTTAGTGTTTTTTTTTTTTTGAGAGTCATAGGTTTCAGCAATTGATTTTGCTATACATAAAACATGTAAGCTTTTCCAATAACTAACATATTTCTTTTTAAAAAAATTAGTTTATTTATTTGAAAGGCAGAGTTATGGAGAAAGGGGAAATAGAAAGAGCTTCCATTTACAGATTCACTCCCCAAGTAGCCACCATGGCCAGGGCTGGGTCATGATAAAACCAAGGTCCAGAAGCTTCATCTGCGTCTCCCACATGGGTGCAGGGGTCCCAGGACTTGTACCGTCTTCTGCTTCTTTCCCAGATGCATTAGCACGGACTGGATTGAAGTGGAGCAGCCAGGATTCAAACTGGTGCCCATATGGGATGCCATGCAGACAGTGGCTTAATCAGTCAGGCAAAACTCCAGCCTCCGTTTAATGTATTTCAAAATGTAGTAAATTTCTAATTTATTATTCTAAATTAATCAATTTTCAGAAAATTATCTTTCCTGACAATTGATCATAAAAAAACAATCATTATAGGTACAATAGTCAAAATCATTGCCATGCTTGATAACACTATTTTCTCTTTGGTAAAATATATGTTAGTTGACCACTCTTAAGTTTAATACATATCATAAGGACAAATACAACAAATCCACCCTAGATACAATCCTATTAGTGCTAGCATGCATACTAAGTGAATGTGTCTGTGAGCCCTATATTTCTATGTAGCCATCTTAAAAATTATAAATATGAAATGAAATATGTTTAGTGAAGAAAATTGAAAATAAAAATTAACAATATATGCAGAAGATTAGCTGAGTTCCATGCCCCTTCCCCAACTGGTGTTAATATGTAGGCATGTAACTTTTCAGCTAGCTTGTGTTACACATAAACAGCTTATACATATACATATACATATACATACATGAGAGAAACAAAGGAGTATTATATTTGTAGTGAATAGAAGCTCTCCTAAATGAGGAAATAAGCAAAATGCTGTCATTAAATGCAGAAAATCAAACCTTTTTGCCAATTCACATTGAACACTTCCCAACACCTGGAAACTTTACCTCCAGTTCACTACATATCAGCTTGTTGCCATATTTTAGCTGCTACTTTACATTATAATGACATGGTAAGGAAGAGACAAAACTGTTGTTTCCCTGCTGACGATGTAATCAATACACACCTGTTTTCTGCTGGGAAAACTGCAGCCGTAGATGTGGTGGCTTTTTAACCTGCAAGACGATGACAAAGTAGCATGCTGAAAACACATGAATTTGACAAACTTTCACTCACTGCTTGCAAATTGAACACAGGCAGTGGGATGCTGGCATATGTGACTATTTCCATGATGACAGATTATGATGCCTTAGGAGAAAAAGGAGGACTCATTGATGAAAAAGAAGAGGCAGCCCAGTTGTGACTCAAGGCTACTAGGTATATACTTCACATTTTCTAATATTCTCCAAATATATGTAAGCACATATAAAAGTTTCTTCTGAAAGCATCTAGGTTAAGTCAACAGTATCCTCAGAATTAGAAAAATTAGATTTTCTTCCTGAGTTATATGTGTTAAAATGGTTCAGACAAAATAAAAATCTCTGTATATGATAATTTGGGTAATTCTTTCAATTTTCTTTTAAATTTATTATTTATCCAGATATTAAGATATGCTATGTCTGAATGTAGGTACAATGTCAGCTATTGTTTCTCTAATTGCAATACATTATCCACCTCATTGGTCAATTTCATGCAAAACTGAACATATTGGACACACAATCACATTGCTTTCTTCCTTAGAATGTCTAAAATTAACACAACCAAAACCAATATTGAATTTTTGATCAATTATATTTTGGTGTTTATTGGCTGTTTATGGTTTTAATGAGTGTTAACATTTCCCTTTGCAGTCAAGGGGGTGTGAATAGCATTTTAGGAACTATTCACAAAGTGTTGCTCATATTGACAATTGTTACAAATATACCTCTTAATTAATGATAACAAAAACAAACTCCAGGCCGGCGCCTTGGCCGCGGCGGCCATTGGAGGGTGAACCAACGGCAAAAGGAAGATCTTTCTCTCTGTCTCTCTCTCTCATACTATCCACTCTGCCTGTCCAAAAAAAAAAAAATAAATAAATAAAAAAAATAAAAAACAAACTCCAATATTTTTGTATTTATTGGCCAATACATTTGCTGATTTATTACACAGTAAATTTTACTTTTGTGATAATTCAAAAGTAGTTGGTCACCAATTAGCACTTTTATTAAATATTGAAATAAAATCTAACCAAAATCATTGCATTTTAGTAGAAAATCATACTTTATGTTCCTAAAGTTGTATTTGTGAAATGCATGGACTTTTTATACCTCAAATAAAAAGTTTCTTGGGACAGAAAGAGAAAAAAATCATATTTTCACTGGAAACCATCTAGAAATTTTGATGCTCAATCTTCATATTAGTCTTTTTTTGGTAGTATTGTGATATAAAATTGTTATTTATACTGTATTTATAATGTCTTTATTGAATATTGAATATTGAAGAATAAAGTGGTTTGGAGTGCGATGCTAAAGATTCCAATTACAGGGTTCTGGTTATAGTGGAAAATTATAAATGGCACTCTAAGAAGGTGTGACAAAGCTTGTTTTTTCTTTAGCCATGTTTGCTTAGTATATAATAAAAACAATCAGTCACACAGGGAGATTACGGAAGATACAGCTCCAAACATTTTCCTGTTCCTATCAGCAATAGAGCACTCAATCACTTGGAGTTTATAATTTGCTGTTTAACTGGAAGATCAATTAATGGTGTTGTTGAATTGTCCCTCCTCGTTCACATCTAAACTCCCAGTGTGCCTCTCTGCACACCTTCCACAGTGGCCTCCTGTTTCCTTCAACTACAGTATTAATTCAGAAAGTTCACAGATGATATATATTATGAAATCACTTTTAATTCCATTTAACCATGAACTCTTTGAAATATCTTCATTTTAGTTTTATTTAAAATTTTTCTTGTTATTTAACTTTGATTTTGTTGAAGTTGTTTCCTGTCTTCAAAGAAAGATATTTATTTACTTTGAAATGTGGGGTTACATAGAGAGAGAAAGAGAATCTTCCATTAGCTTTACTCCCCAAATGGCCACAAAGCCAGAGCTGGCACAAGTTGAAATCAGGAATCAGGCACTGCATACTGGCCTCCCACGTCAGGTGGCACTGGCGCAAGCACTTTCGCAAATTTTCCACAGCCTTCCCAGTTGCATTACCAGGGAGCTGGATCACAAGTGGAGCAGCTGGCACTCAAACTAGTACTCATAGGAGATGACAGCGCTGCAAGCAGCAGTTTAACCTGCTGCACCACAAAATAGAATAAAATAATATTAAAGGAAGTACCCTTATCTATCTATCTAATCCATTGTTATTTCCAACATATCAGGAACATTGCATGAGACATGCATTACACTCTTAATTAATATGGGTATTTCAGGAATGGAAATAAAAGGACAAATGATAAGTCAGTAATTTAAATCTTCAGACACCTTACCCACATTTGCTGCACTAGGTACTGTCAATTTTGATTGCTCTGTAGAATTTTATATGTCTCACTCTCAGTGACAAGGACACTGTCAAAAATGAGTCTTCTAATTCTCTGTGACCACTAAGAAGTTAGATATCATTGCTGACAATACAGATGTTTACTTTTATTTGTTGTCTTCACTGAAATTTATTTAGAGACATAGTACAAAGTCATTCTTTCATACTGGGATATTCTCTCTGTTTATGTTCATGTTTACTTTCCTTTAGCATCAGTTTTCCCAGTAGTAACATTCCTACTAAGAGTATCAATATTAGTATACTCTGACACAAGAATTGCAGTTTTTAATACAGTGCATAGGAAACCCTCATAAAGACCAAATAACACTTGCAAATACTTTGGGGATCCAGGACCATCTCCGTGGCACAGTAGGTTAATCCTCTTCCTGTGGTGCCGGAATCCCATATGGGCGCTGATTCTAGTCCCAGTTTCCCCTCTTCCAATCCAGCTCTCTGCTATGGCTTGGGAAAGCAGTAGAAGCTGGCCTAAGTGCTTGGGCCCCTGAACTCACGTGGGAGTTGGGGAAGAAATACCTGGCTCCTGGCTTCAGATTGGCACAGCTCCGGCCATTGCAGCCATTTAGGGAGTAAACCTATGGAAGGAAGAACTTTCTCTCTCTCCCTCTCACTGTCTGTATCTCTACCTCTCAAATAAATCAATAAAATCTTAAAAAAATAAAAAGATCATTCTTCTTCAGTTAACTAATACATGATTTAGCTGACTTGTGTTTAAGCACCATTTTGATAAAAATCTATAGCTTGAAAAGAGGAATTACATTTGGCATTTTGTTGTAGTTATAAGGCAGACATTTTTAAGAAAATATACAAGTGTGTATTACAGTCTCGAATTGATTATTCCCTTCTGGGAATATGCTAATTAAATGAAAAAGTGGGTATAAATTCCTGCACAATGAAAATGAATGTCTCTGTCTCCAAATCAAAACTCAATGCCACTGTTCCACACCAAGATCCCTTGCTCCTTAGGGTAGAGACAATTACATTGCTCTTGCCTTAAATTCAGAGAATCATTGTGAAATTGAACTAAGCAAAAACAGCAGCTCACACAGAACTACCCTGAGTGCCCTTCTTATTTGTGTTAACTTTGAGGCATTTAGCTGGCCAGCCTGTGCTTGACTTGTGCTGGATCCCTCTTTACTTTCTTGAATCCAAATGTCTTGGGATCTGACTCTGCCAATGCCTGGTCTACACCATCTGTTCTGACTAACTGCCAGGATTCCAGGCTGCCCTGACAAGCACGGAGAGTTTTTCTGGTTTTCTACTCCTCTGTGAATATTTGAGGTTTCCAAAAAGTGACCACCGGGTAGGGGATGTATTACAGTGTCCCAGTGATGGACAACAGTTCTTGTGTTTCACTGATATTTAAGGTGACTTGCAGATGTAAAATCTTTTAACATCTAAAGTATGGTACTTGGTTTTACCATGAACATTGACAAACTGAAGTACATGCACAGTAGGTCAGCAGACTACTTTAATTTGTGCAACTACTTGGTAATCAATACCTAAATAATGTGATATGTGTATCCTGGAAAAAGGAAATATTAACAAATAGAAAATTAGTGCTGATCTCATCTTAAAATGAGAAAGATATAGTTTACAGATTGAGAAGAGCATTTTAAAGATTCTATGTCTTCTCAGTGGATGTTTATGAAGTGAAAAATTCTAAATTTCAAGTCAGTTCAGTTTAGCAAATATTTGTAAAGCTGAGAACTTGACTATTTTCTGGTTTTGGAATCTCAGCACCCTAGATCCTTAGTGTCTGATGTTCACTGTATCTCTGAATGTGCAGATCATTACTATATACCATTTAAAAATTGGCACAGAGTAGACATTGTGTTCAAATTATTTAAAACACACATTGTCCTTTTGAATGTTGTTCATTTGTAAAATAGAGATACTGATGATCATGGCAATCTGAATCTTAACCATTTGCATACAATGGCCAATATTCAAGCTACTTTAAAAAGGCTAAACATCCTATTAACATTAAAAGCATAAAAACAAATAGCCTGATATGTATTCTAGTTATTCAAAATCAGAAATTTGAACTTCTTTTTAATTTCATCTTTAGAATCATCATACGGGTTAGATTAATGAATGAGGAAGTATCCTTTGTCTTTGTTTTCAATTCTTCTACTTCAGTGCAAAAATTTTGAAAGAATAAAGTCAGAGTGACTCTTGCTTTAAGAATTTATATTTACAGGCTATGCTAATCCTAATTAATTGTGGTGCATTCATTGCAATCAACACATGCCAAAAAATTCTCCTGTAGATTTTTAAAATTATTGATAAAATGCAAATATGTTTTCTTAAATATGTAATCTATCATATTTTAAATGCATTTGGGAAGCTGAAGAATCAAGTTATCTATAAGAACATGAAAGTCAATTTCATTGATGAATATTATAATTGCATAATCATAATCTCGGATAACCATTGTATCAAGGGTATCTAACATTTTGTTTACTGTTGGCTTATATTGAGATGTTCTACAGATTCAGCAAACATTTTAGAGGACTAAGCTATACTTAAGGAAAATAAATTACACTGTATTTGGACAGAAGTTTGGAAAATCTCTCTCTCCTTTTCTATCTTCTCTAATCCCACCCTCACATATACACAAATACACAGATGTCTTTGTATATACATGCATATAGGTGTAATAATTTTCATTTTTCCTGCTACTAATACTTGAAAGGAAGGCAGAAGTATCAGGGGTCCTCAAAATGTTAAATGAAAGTGTTTAGTATGAAAAAAAACTATGTAGGGATTTCAAAAACTTTCTGTACCAAAATAAATTCACTCTTTTTTTTTTAAGATGACTGAACAGAAAATAGTCTGAAGCACTGAGAGACATAAGACATCAGTTTGAAAATAGCCCGTATCAGAGTAACTAATCCTGCTAAAATTGCTGCTAGAACAAACACCAAATTTGCAGTGCAGATTGGGAGGAAGGATGGGGAAATCATTGTCGCTTTACAAAAAGGTTATGAGGACAACGCTGCCAAAGAAGTCAGGAGTTTACAATAAAGAATTCATTCTAAGAAGGAAGGAGATGATTTTGAAGTTGAAGCCTACAGTTAAAAAAAAAAGTATCAAAGTAAAACTTGAAGCCAGAAGCCTTTACTACTGAATTCTAATAAAAATATTTACGTGAGAATTAACACAAATGTTTAGTAATTTTTTTTCAAAAAACAGAATAAAATGTAATGTTTATAAGCTAATTCTATGAAGATATTGTTACTTTGATACTAAAAAATACAAGGGCATGACAAAAATGAAAGCTGTAATTCAATCTTTATTGAATATCAATGCAAAAACTTTCAATAAAATACTAGCAAATCTGAACCAATAAGCACTTTTAATCAAGTGTGACTGATCAGAGGGATGCAAGGATGTTTTAGCATATACACATCAATAAATAATAAGCCACATGAACAGAATTAAGAAGAAAAATGATATAATGCAGAAAAAGCATTTGATAATAAATTCAATCCCTTCAAATTAAATATATAAGGAATATACCTGAATATAATAGAGGCCATATATAACAAGCCCATAGATAAAATAATCCTGAATAAGGAAAAGCCAAAGACTCACTAAGATCTGAAAATAGGCCAATGCCATGGCTCACTAGGCCAATCCTCCGCCTGCTGCGCCAGCACTCTGGGTTCTAGTCCCGGTTGGGTCGGCGGTTGCTCCACTTCCAGTCCAGCTCTCTGTTGTGGCCCTGGAAGGCAGTGGAAGATGGCACAAGTGCTTGGACCCTGCACCCGCATGGGAGACCAGGAGGAAGCACCTGGCTCCTGGCTTCAGATCAGCGCAGCGCACCGGCTGTAGCGACCATTTGGGGGGGTGACCAACGGAAGAAAGATCATTCTCTCTTTTTCTCTCTCTCACTGACTAACTCTGCTTGTCAAAAAAAAAAAAAAAAATCTGATAATAGATCAGTATGTATACTTTCACCACTTTTATTAAACATAATATTGGAATTTCTAGCAATAGCAATTAAAAAAGTAAAAGAAATGAAGGCATCCAAGATCTCTATAGTAAAAATGTCAAAATACTCTTGAAAAATATTGAATAGAATATGAAAAAATGAAAAGACATTCCATACGTATGGAATGGAAGAGTCAATATTGTGAAATGATTATATTACCAGAAGTAATTCATATATCTAATGCAAGTTCTATCAAAATATCAAAGAAATTTTTAACGGAACTAAGAACATACTATTAAAATGTGTATGGCATCAGAGAAGACCTCAAATGACTCAAGCAATTTTGAACAAAAAGAATGAAGAAGGAAACCTTAACCTACTTGACTTTAAAATCTATTTTAAAGCTTCAGTATTTACAATAGCATGGTTTTGGCATAAAGGCAGATACATAAAATGATGAAATGGACTTGAGACTCTAGAAATATAGCCCTTCATCCACAACAAACTGATCTTTGATGAAGGTGCTAAAGACATGCATGGAGAAAATGTTTCCAACAAATAATTTTGGGAAACTTGTATATTCAATAAATATGTTTGGGAAAGAAGCATAAGAATGAAACATGTCCTATTTCTTACCAACTCAAAATGATCAAAGACCTAAATATATATATATATATATATATATGACCTAAACATTAGAACTAATAGAATAAAAAATAGGGGGAATTCTTTTATTTTGTAAAGATTTATTTATTGATCCAAAAGGCAGAGTAACAGTTAAAGAGAGAGAAAGAGAGAGGTGGAGACACACACACACACACACACAGAGAGAGAGGGAGAGAGAGAAAGAACTTTCCATTTGCTGGTTCACTCCCCAAATGGCCACAATGGTTGGAGCTAGGCCAGTCAGAAGCCAGGAGCCAGGAGCTTCTTCTGGGTCCCCCACATGGATACAGGGGCCCTACTACTTGGCCCGTCCAACACTGCTTTCCTAGGGGCAATATCAGGAAGCCGGGTTGGAAGTGGAGCAGTTGGGACTCGAACCAACGCCCATATGAGATTAGGTAATGCAGAAGGCTTACCGCTATGTCACAGTGCTGGCCCCATTGGGGAAATTCTTCAGGACATTTAAATGGGTAAAGATATTTTAGAGTAGTTACTAGAACTACACCAAACAAAAGCAACAATAGATAGATGGGATCTCATGAAACTTAAGAACTTCTACATAACAGAAGAAGCAGCTAATAAAGTGAAGAGAAAACCTTAGAAAGGGATAAAATGCTTGCACGCTGTACATCTCACAAGGGGTAATAATAAAAATATATAAGGAATTCACTCAGTAGAAAAAAAATGAAAGAGTGAGCAGATATTTTAAATGAATTCTCAAAGGTAGACACACAGGTGGCCAGTGCGTACATGAAAAATTACACAACATTATGAAGCACCAGGGAAATATAAAGTAAAACCACAAGATACCACCTCACTCCAGTTAGATTACTGTTATCAAAGATAAAAGAAACAGGGGCCGGTGCTGTGGTGTGCAGTGCAGGCATCCCATATGGGCTCTGGACTCAAGTCCCAGATGCTCTACTACTGTTCAAGCTCTCTTCTGTGGCCTGAGAAAGCAGCAGAAGATGGCTCACAACTTTGGGCCCCTGCACCCACATGGGAGACCTGAAGAAACTCTGGGTTCCTGGCTTCAGACCGGCACCGCTCCTGCCATTGTGGTCAATTGGAAGTGAACCAGAGGATGAACCTCTCTCTCTCTCTCTCTCTCTCTCTCTCTCTCTCTCTCCTTCTCTCTCTGTATAACTCTGACTTTCAAATGAATAAAATAAATCTTTGGAAAAGTTCTTAAAAATTTACAGATATTAATGTAGACAGAAAATAACATGAAGCCATTTTATACATATAAAACAAGATGTGCAATCAGGACAAATAAACTATTTTCCTCAAATATTTAACATTTTGAGGTTGGCATTGTGGTGCAGTTCATTGAGCCACTACCTATAACACTGGCTTCTCATATCACAGTGCCAATTTTGATCCTGGATAATCCATTTTCCCTAGGAAGGCACCACAGAGAATGGTTCAAGTGCTCAAGCCCCTGCTATTGATGTTGGAGACCCAGATATAGTTCTTGGCTCCTGGCTTTGGCCTGGCACAACCCTGGCTGTATGGGTATTTGGGGAGTGAAACAGTAGATAGTAGATTTCTCTCATTCTCTCCCTCTATCTATCACTCTTTCAAATAAAAATATAAATATTTAAAAGGCAGTGATTTATAAAATATACATTTATAATTACAAATTTATTTTTCTATATGTTCATATAAATATTATATTTATATACTTAATGTTATATGAATACACCAGGGCCAGCATTTTGATGTAGTAGGTCAAGCCTCTGCCTGAAATGCTGGGGTCTCATATGTGTAACAGTTCAAGACCTGGTTGCTATAGTTCCAATACAACTCCATGCTGGTATGCCTAGAAAAGCAGCAGAAGATAGTCCAGATCCTTGAGCCCTTGAACCAATGTGGGAGACTGGAGAGAAGCTTTGGCCTGGCTCAGTCTCAGCCACTGAGGCCATTTTGGGATTGAACCAGCAGATGGAAGAATTCTATCTCTCCCTCTCCCTAACTCTGTCTTTCAAATAAATGAAAAAATAAATAAGTCTTTAAAAGTAGTGCATTATAAATTATGATATTTAACATTTATTTATGATAATGTATTCAAAATATGGTAATAAACATGGAGTTTAAATATAACTATGAGAGATCAATTTCATTTCGCTTACATATATGGCCAGAAGTAGAATTACTGTATGACTTGGTAGTTTCATTTGTTTGCAATTGCCCTTTACCCTGTCAGTCCTGTACCACCTACCAAGTTCTCCTCAGAGAAAGATCAGAATCTTAACCCCTGAGCCTCTTAGAAAAGAACTCAAGTCTCTCACCACTGAGCCTCTAACATCTGAACCTGGACGTGACCCTGCTGATTGTGACTCTACATCTCCTGCTCCCTTAGCACCCTCTTAGGAATATGCCTCTCCTTCCAAATCTTCAAAGGTGTCTTCTCTCAGCTCGTGGTTCTCAGTCCTTTGTTGAGATGCATGTCTGACCTTTAAGGTATATTCACCCCACTAAATGATAAAGTCTTCTAGCTCTAGTCAAAATGACTGGACACTCTCTCTCCTTCTTTATCCAACTATAGAGGAACTCTTCCATTTGACAGTTGGCCTACCAATTAAACTTTGCTACCTTACTTACCATTATTATCTCTATCATTCCTAAATTGTTTCTTATATGAAGACTAAAACCTCCAACCAGCAATCTACTGTAATATTTATGATAAACCCTACCAAGAGAGAATGAAACCAATGGCTAACTTAAAGCCACACAACACTTTGGAAAAGTATATTTATGTACCTGTTACATACTTATTCCTGAAAAATTAAAAAAAATGCTTTAGAATAACTATGGGTTAAAATGCATATATTTCCCATGATTTACAGGTGTTAGAAGATTGCTTCAAGGTATGAAATAAAAGAACAGTAGGTAGGAAAGACAGTGGAGGAAAATATTTGAGCATGGGAATATTTTCTTGGTGACAAAAAGGCTAAAAACGAAAATTTTTCCAATCCACAAATATGGAAATTTTTTTTATTTTGTGTCTTTTTCTATTCCTTTCTTTAATGTTTTGTAATTTTCTTTTTTTACTTTTTAACTTTTATTTAATAAATATAAATTTCCAAAGTACAGCTTATGGATTACAATGGCTCCCTCCCCCATAACTTCCCTCCCACCCGCAACCCTCCCCTTCCTCACTCCCTCTCCTCTTCCATTCACATCAAGATTCACTTTCGATTCTCTTTATAAACAGAAGATCAGTTTAGCATATATTAAGTAAAGATTTCAACAGTTTGATCCCACACAGAAACATAAAGTGTAAAGTACTGTTTGATTACTAGTTATAGCATTAATTTACAATGTACAACACATTAAGGACAGAGATCCTACATGAGGAGTAAGTGCACAGTGACTCCTGTTGTTAACTTAACAAATTGACACTCTTGTTTATGGCGTCAGTAATCACCCAAGGCTCTTGTCATGAGTTTCCAAGGCTATGGAAGCCTTTTGAGTTCGCAGACTCTGATCTTATTTAGACAAGGTCATAGTCAAAGTGGAAGTTCTCTCCTCCCTTCAGAGAAAGGTACCTCCTTCTTTGATGGCCCGTTCTTTCCACTGGGATGTCACTCACAGAGATCTTTCATCTTTCATTTAGTTTTTTTCTTTTTTTTTCTTTTCTTTTTTTTTTTTTTTTTGCCAGAGTGTCTTGGCTTTCCATGCCTAAAATACTCTTATGGGAATGTTTTGTAATTTTCTTCATAGAGATAATTTTTACCTTTACGGTTTAATTTATTCCAAGATATTTAAATTTTTGTAGCTATTGTGAATAGGACTGATCTTATAAGTTCTTTCTCAGATATGACATTGTTTGAGAACACAAAGACTATTGATTTTTATTTGCTGCTATTATATCCTGCAACTTTCCCAAACTCTCTTATGAGTTCCGATAATAGCTTAATAGATTTTTTTGCTTCCCCTGTATATAGAATCATGCCATCTGCAAACGGTGAAAATTTGACTTCCTCCTTTCCAGTGTGTATCCCTTTGACTTCTTTTTCTTGCCTAATGATTCTGGCTAAAACTTCTACATCTATGTTGAGTATCAGTGGTGAAAGTGGGCATTATTGTCTGTTTACAGATCTTAGTGGAAATGCTTACAACTTTTCCTCATTCAATATGATGCTGGCTGTAAATTTCTCATAAATTGTCTTAACTATGTTGAGGAATTTTCCTTCTATATACAATTTGCTTAAAGTTTTTATCATGGAACAATGGTGTATTTTTTTCAAATGCTTTCTCTGCAACTATTGAAATAATTATATGCTTTTTACCCTTCAATTTGTTTTTTTTTTATTCTTCAATTTCTTAAAGTTCTTTTTATTCTTTAATTTGTTAATGTGATGTATCACATTTATTGATTTGCATATGTTGAACCATCTCTGAAGATTAATGATAAATCCCATTTGGTCTGGGTGAATGATCTTTCTGATGTGTTGCTGTATTGGATTGGCTAGTATTTTGTTGAGGATTTTTGCATCTATGTCCATCAGGAATATTGGTTTATGGTTCTATTTCTCTGTTGTATCTTTTTCTGGTTTAAGAATTAAGGTGATGCTGGCATCATAGAATGAATTTGGAGGATTCCCCCCTTTCAATTCTTTTGAATAACTCTAGAAAAATTATAATTAGTTCTTTAAAAGTCTGGTGGAATTCAGCAGTGAAGTCATCTGGCTGTGGGTTTGGGATATTTAATTTTTTGGGGGGGTGATTTGAAGGAAGGGTCTTTATTACTGATTAAGTCTCCATCTTGATTATGTTTTCTATGTCATGGTGCCTTGATGTGGGTACATTGTACTGTCCAGGAATCTACCCCATCTTTTCTTGTAGAACCCTTCCTCTCTTCTCCTTTCTATTATTCTAACTGCCGTGGCTGCTCATCTGCTACCACCCATCACTATCTGTGAAGTGGCTGGTGTAGGAGGGGATCATTAATGTCCATTCTCTTTACTCTTATTCATTAGAAAAGTATATCAAATGGATGCAATTGAGGGTCATTATGTTTTGTGAGACAAGTCAGTCCCTAAAAATATGCCATGTGTCTTTGATTTACGGTAACATAGATGAGTATAAAATTTGTTCTGAGATTTGATAATTGTTTATAGCCCTTTTTTATACTCCTATGTAGCAGTGGTTTTTTTCTGCTTAGTACTTGTTGAATTCTGTATTTGGTGGAGGATGAAACGTGTGACTTTAAAATAAATTGAAAGAATGCCATTGTTATAACTAAAAGAAAAATAAGACTGGAAAAAAAAACAAAAGCATCTCAGCTCCTACATCACAGAATCTGCACAATATGCTAAGGGATTCTTATACTTCACTCCCTCCTACGACCTATCATATCCAGTTGATTATATTAATATTTCCTCTTCAACAATCCCTGAAGAACTCACTCATATCTGGGCTGTCCTCACAGCCTTTTCTAGCGCCTTACACACAGAAAACCCAACCTGACATCTTGATGGAACACATGCCATTCCTCCCAAAGATCCAGAATGGAATTGTCAACAGAGTTTTGAGCATTGAGTAAAACAACATGTTTCTAAACATATATATTACAAGGAATGAAAAATGCTGCCCATAAGGCCATACAGTATGAAAAAAATCCAACAAGTCACCCAAAAACCTGATGAAAATCCCATTATTTTTATGAGACAACTCACAGAGGCCCTTGTTAAATATAATTAAATTCAGAGACAGAGGTAGAGAGACTCTACCTCCACACTCATACTGTTTCCTAGTCAACTTTAGAAACCAACAAAAAGCTTCAAAAATTAGAAGATGGGTCATAGACTCCTCAAAAGTACCTCACAAAAGCTGCCTCCAAGGTCTTTATAAATAGAGAGAATGGATTTAAAAATCAAAAGCTAAAAAGAAATCAGGCTAAATACTACTTGGCCCTTCACTTCCAGAGGACCAGAGCCTTGTTTCAAGTGCAACTAGGAAGGACATTGTGCAAGAATTTGTCCCAATACTGGACCCCACTGGGCCGTATCCACTATGGTAGGTAAGAGGGCTCTGGAGGGTCTGGCTCTGTGACATAGTAGGTTAAGTCTCCTCCTATATTGCTGGAATTCCTATGGGCACTGGTTTGAGTCCCAGCTATTCCACTTCTAATCCAGCTCCCTGTTGATGGCCTGGGAAAGCAGTGGAAGATGGCTGAAGTGCCCAGAAGGAACTCCTGGTTCCTGGTTTTGGATTGATCCAGCTCAGGCCATTGCAACTATTTAAGGAGTGAACCAGCAGATGTGAGAATTCTCTGTATTTCTCTCTCTCTCTCTCTCTCTCTCTCTCTCTCTCACTCTATAACTGTCACTCAAATAAATACATATTTTTAAAAAAAAATGGTTGGAATTTTATTCTTGACTCTCTATTATTGGAGTCAATGGCCAAATTTTAGTTTCTCATGACTCAACCTCTCATTTGCTCAAAAGCAAATACTGTCTTCATCTGTAACTTCTTTATGTTACCTGGCAGTCCAACTCCACTCCTTAAACAGGACATAATTGATAAAACTACACTCGACCTTTACCATACAAACTGTGGAGCCTCAACTACCCACTCTCCTGTCACTGACTCACTCCCTTGAGACTCCAAATCACTAACAACTTCTGGATAAACTTCACAGCTAAGTAGACCGCCTTTTGGGGATACTCAATACCTTTCAGTTTCCCTTTACCCATAAAGATATCCCTCAAGGATCCCTCCTGATCTAACAAACCTCTATTTTTTCCAGCAATCCATGAACCTTCAACCCTTAATTGCTAGACTGCTATCGGATGGACTAATCCAGCTAGCTAATTCCCTTTACAATCCCCCATTCTTCCTGTCAAAAAGTCTGACAGAACATATCATTTGGTCCAAGATTCACAAATCATAAATAAGGCTACACTACCAATAGATCCAGATGTCCCTAACCCAACAACCTCCTCTCTTCTGTTATTCTCCAAAATGCCTCACTTCACTGTAATAGACCCAAAAGATGCCTTCTTTACTATCCCTCTCTATCATCTCTCTCAGACAAACTTCTCTAATAAAATTTGAGTTAACCTGGACAACCCTCCCCCAGGGATTCTGTGATAGCACCCACCTCTTTGAGAAAGGCTTATCAAATGACAAATAATAATTGTCTTAACAACCTACCATTGTTCTCTAGTATGTAAATGACCTCCTTTGGTGTAGCTCCTCCTTAAACAATGTATTACACAGACTAAAACACTCTAACTTTCTAGCCCACCTAGCCCATCAAAGTTATCTTCCTCAAAAGCATTATTTTTTCAAAACTGGGGTTTTCCATCTAGGATTACACATTATGCCTACACATAGGGGCCTATCCATGACCATAAGTCTATAATTGATCAGGTGCCTGTCCCCAAAGTCAGATTCACTGCCCATTTTGGAATTGTCCAACTTCTTCTACAAATTTGGCAACCTATGGAGATCCTTAACACCCATTTCAAACTCTTACATCTATTAGAAGAGTCTTCACCAACTATCAAAGCCTTTATTGTCAGCCTTGACCCTTGCTCTCCCAAATCCTCTAACTGATTTATAATTACATATAAACATGGGTATCCAACCAATAGCTTATTCTCCAAAAAACTGAATAAAACTATGCTGTTATCCAATTTGTCTCTGAAGTTTGCTGTAGTCTCACAGTTAATGCTACAAAGCTCAAAACTGATTCTTTCTCATAATTTCACTGTGAACATCTCACATTCTATTCAGGCCCTTTTACCTCAACAGTACATCTCTATCTTTGTTACCTGTTTAAAAACCCTTAGGGGCCAGCACTGTGGCATAGTGGGTAAAGCTGCCACATGTGGTGCCAGCTTTCCATATGGGTGGTGATTCAAGTCCCAGCTGCTCCACTTCCAATCCAGCTCTCTTCTAGATCTCGGAAAGCAGTAGACGATGGATTAAGTACTTGGACCCCTGCAATCACGTGGGAGACCTGGAAGAAGCTTCTGACTCCTGGCTTTGGATTGGCATAGCTCCAGCCATTGCAGCCACCTGGCGAGTGATCCATTGGATAGAAGATCTCTCCCCCCCGCCCCCTCTGCCTCTGCATCTCTGTCACTCGGCCTTTCAAATAAATAAATAAATCTTTAAAAAAAAATCATCCATGCCACACTTCTACAAAACCCCAGTTTTTTCAGAGATACTTCTCTTAATTGGTCACTCTCCTTCTGGCTCCTACCCCCATTAATTCCAAAAATCTCCAACACAAATTATTGATCTATTCCTTAGCCCCATTCCTGATGTTTCTGATTCCCCCTTACCTAAACCTATACCCACTGGTTTATAGATGGGAACTCAAACAAAACTAAGGACTCTTCATTGACAGACACTCTCCATGCCTAGGAAAATGAACCAGAAAGAAAATCAGGCACTTATGCATTTAAACACCCTTTTCGCATTCATCTGACAACTTGCTTTTATGAATTGGATATCATTTTCCTTTGTGGGACCCACAGCTACCTCCCTACTAACTGGACTGTAACTTGCATTCTAGTATTTCTGTCCCCAATTTAAATATTGCTCCCCAAAACCAATTTCTTCCAGTCTCTCTAACCACAAGTATTCACTATAAAAGAACTAGTACCTGAATAATACCCTTTCTAACCAGGTTAGGAATTATCAGCAGAATGGGCACAGGAGTAGGAAGACTTGTTAGACCCCATCCCCTATTTCTAAATCCTTTCCAAAGATACACGAAAAAGGGGATCTTTGTTTATTCCTATAGGGAGAATGCTGCTTTTATGTCAACCAATGTGATCTTGTCTCTGATGCTACTCACAAGCTGGCAGACAAGATCTCAAAAATCTGACAATGGAAGTCTGACCCTTGGAGCAGCTGGTTTCAGCAATCCTCTAGCCCTCCTTGATTTGTTACATTTCTTGCTCTTCTCATAAATATTTTTTCCTTTATATCTCTAGGACATGTCTCCCTCAGTTACTAAAGTGTTTTGTTCACTCAATGATCCACAACCTTACTCAAATCCATGGCAACAGCATATTCATACAGAGGAACATCCAGTAGCAGCCACTGACCCTACAACCTTAGTCCCAGTACTCAGGAAATGGAAACCCCTCTCTAACTATTCCCCTAACATCAGGAAGCAGCCTTTGAGATCATCTTCACCCCTATTCCCTGGCTCCCACTTTCTCTGAAACCCTCTTTATGTAACATCAATATTCTCCATCTCTTTCTCTCTTGTTCTCACTCTCTCGCTCTCTCCGTGTGTGTGTGTGCATTTACACATATATGTATATATAGAGAGAAGTATTTGTGGGTGTATTAAGATGCTGGATTGTCAGGAACTGTCAGACCTTAGGGTGAAAATAGTTAAACAACTACCAGGTAAAATACATTACTTAAGCAGTAACTTTAAAAATAATTATTTTATTTACTTGAAAGACAGAGTTAGAGAGAGAGAGAGAGAGAGAGAGAGAGAGAGAGAGAGAGAGAGGAAGAGAAAGAGCCTTCTTCCATCCACTAGTTCACTCTCCAAATGGCTGAAATTTCAGGGACTCTGCCAGGCTGAAGCTAGGTACCAGGAGTTTCTTCCAGGTCTCTCATGTGAATGCAGAGACCCAAGCATCTGGACCATCTTCCACTGCCTTCCAAGGCTCATTACCATGGAGTCAGATTGAAAGTAGACCAGCTAGGACTTGAATGGGTGCCTATATGTGATACTGGAATTGCGGGCATCAGTTTAACACATCAGTTTAACACATTAGGCCACAATGCCAGTCCCTTACAGTAACTTTTACAAAAATTTTATTAGTACAATGAGAGCAGATTTCATATATTTCACAGTTCTAAGAACACACCCACACTTTCTTCCTTCCCTCTCCCCCACCCATTTTCTTTCCTTGTTTCCTTCCTTCCCTCCTTCCTTCCTTCCTTCCTTCCTTCCTTCCTTCCTTCCTTCCTTCCTTCTTCATTCTTTTCTTTTAATTTTAGCAATAACATATTTTCAATTTACTTTATAATCACAGGCTTTATGCAGCACTAATCATAGCATTCAACAAGTATAAAGGAGAAAGACCACAACTCCACAGGAATATGGACAAGGTGTATAAACAACTAATTAAGACAAGAAGCTTCCAAACTTCCAGTACATATATTGCAAATGAGTAACTTTCCCTGTTTTGTTCTTGCTTATCATGTTCAGTAGCTGTGGGAGAAACTTCTGGTCTTCCTGTATCCCTTGCTCCCCTTTATTATGATCCATCATCACTGATACAGTTTCTTTGATTGACCCTCCCACCCCGTCACCCCTTATCACCATCTACTCCTTCCTGGCAATAGCTTTAAAGGCCTCCCTTGCTGTACAGGCAGGTTGAAGTCTTACTTCAGATCCCTCCATCTCTCATCTGGGAAGGCAGAAATCCTACTTTACTTTACTATACTGTCTTTCTAAAGATAGACATCTCTACACCTTGATTTTTCTCCACATCTTTTTTGGATCAATTTCTTAAACCCAACAGTTACATTGTAGTCAGTTCTCAATCATAAATCACCAGTGATCTCTTATTATATATAAATAAAATATTTCAATGTGCAACTTTTTACATCTGAGTACTTTCACTTACATGCCTTGTGGATTCGTTTATGTCTGTATATCTTAATAGTTTATTTGATTTTTATATTCCACTATCTAAATGGTACAGAACCTTACTCAAATTCATGGCTATCTAAGTATACCAGGTTTATTAAAATTTGCTTCTGTTTCTCAAGATTTATTCATTTATGTATTTTTTTAAATTTTTTAAACTTTTATTTAGCAAATATAAATTTCCAAAGTATAGCTTATGGATTACAATGACTTTTTCCCCCCATAACTTCCCTCCCACCTGCAACCCTCCCAACTCCCGATCCCTCTCCTATTCCATTCACATCAAGATTCATTTTCTATTATCTTTATATACAGAAGATCAATTTAGTATATACTAAGTAAAGATTTCATCAGTTTGCACCCACACAGAAACACAAAGTGTAAAATACTGTTTGAGTACTAGTTATAGCATTAATTCACACTGAACAACACATTAAGGACAGAGATCCTACATGAGGAGTAAGTGCACAGTGACTCCTGTTGTTGAGTTAACAAATTGACACTCTTGTTTATGGCGTCAATAAAATCCCTAGTCTCTTGTCATGAGTTGCCAAGGCTATGGAAGCCTTCTGAGTTCACTGACTTCGATCTTATTTAGACTAGGTCATAGTCAAAATGGAGGTTCACTCCTCCCTTCAGAGAAAGGTACCTTCTTATTTGATGGCCAATTCTTTCTACTGGGATCTCACTTGCAGAGATCTTTCATTTAGGTGTTTGTTTGTTTGTTTTGCCAGAGTGTCTTGGCTTTCCAAGCCTAAAATACTCTCATGGGCTCTTCAGCCAGATCCGAATGCCTTAAGGGCTGATTCTGAGGCCAGAGTGCTGTTTAGGACATCTGCCAGTCTTTGAGTTTGCTGGGTATCCTGCTTCCCCCATGTTGGATCGTTCTCTCCCTTTTTTATTCTATCAGTTAGTATTAGCAGACACTAGTCTTGTTTATGTGATCCCTTTGTCTCTTATATCTATCAGTATGATCAATTGTGAACTGAAATTGATCACTTGTACTAGTGAGATGGCATTGGTACATGCCACCTTGATGGGGTTGAATTGGAATCCCCTGGCACATTTCTAACTCTACCATTTGGAGCAAGTCAGCTTGAGGCTGTCCCAAATTGTACATCTCTTCCCTCTCTTATTCCCACTCTTATATTTAACAGAGATCACTTTCAGTTAAATTTAAACACCTAAGAATAATTGTGTGTTAATTACAGAGTTCAACCAATAGTATTAAGTAGAACAAAAAAATACTAAAAGGGATAAAGTATTAAATTGTACATCAACAGTCAGGACAAGGGCCAATCATGTCACTGTTTCTCATAGTGTCCATTTCATTTCAACAGGTTTCCTTTTTGGGGCTCGGTTAGTTGTCATTATTTTTTAAATTTAAATTTATATTTATAAATAGTAACAATTATTTTAATTTTGAATTTTTCCTATGCTCTTTAAAAGAAAGCAATACTTGTTTAGTAGCATAAAGGAATGGAAATGATTGATATGACTTTCTTATTCCACACATTCATATAGTATAAATATTTCTAGAAAATAGTATTGCTTTAACAGATTGCATATATGTTGGAAAATGACATGGTAGTACGACTCTTCTTTTATTGTTTTTAAATAATGAGACATCTTTCAGAATTTAATAAGCAGTAAAGGATACGTTATTTAAACCAGTGCCTTTACCAATGTATTTTTTTTGAAAGGCAGAGTGACAGAGAAAGACAGAACGTGATCTGTTATCATCTGGTGCATTCCCTTTTGGCAACAAAAGCCAAGGCTGGGGCATGCTGGAGTCAGGAGTCAGAAACTCCATCTGGGTATCCCGCATGCGTGTCAGGGGCCCAAGTACTTGAACCATCAGCAACTATCATCCCAGATATATTAGCAGGGAGCTAGACAGAAAGAGAAGCAGAGAAGAGAACTGAGATGGGATGTAGTTGTTGCAACTGGTGGCTTAATATGTTCCTCCACATCATAAGTCTAAGCTTTGTTTTACTTTTTTCCTAATATCCAGTATAGGGATAGACCAGTTTACTATCCAATCAGCGAAGGACCTTTTACTTTACCGACTTTTGGCAATTATAAATAGAACTACCATAAATTTGCATACAAGTTTTGGGATCATCACAAATATTCACTTTTGAAATGACAGGGTGGTATCAATAAAACATCATAGAAATTAGCCAATTGTATTGCTAAGTAACCGTGCTATTTTAGATTCTTTCAGCAATGAGATAAAGCTCCAGTAAGTCAGCATTCATGTCAACAATTCCTATTATCTATTTTAACTATTGTTGTCAGGTTTTTTGTAAACTTATTTATTTATTTGAAAGGCAGATTTACACGAGAGAGTTCCTGCATCCACTAGTTCACTCCCCAAATGGCCAAAGACCAGGACTGGGTCAGGTTGAAGCCAGAAGCCAGGAACTCCGTCTGGGTCTCTCACAGGGGGTGCTGGGGCCCATGGACCATCTTCTGCTGCTTCTCTTGGCACATTAACAGAGAGCTAAATCTGAAGAATTGTTGTGACCCCAATTGGCACCTATCTGGGATGCTGACATCGTAGGAGGAGACTTAATCCACTACACCACAATGCCGGCCCCTCATTTTTGATTTTAAAACATTCTCTAGCTCTACTAATACAATAAGAGATAGAGATTGAACTTCATCCTTCAAGCTATACTATTTATTGCCATAAACTGTGTGACTAGATTCATGAACATGATATTTTCTTAAAATGTTAACATTTATCCTTCCATACTGAAAGTATCCTTTTAAATAAGATATATTAATTTCCTTAGATTTTTTTGACCTTTTATTTAATGAATATAAATTTCCAAAGTACGACTTATGAATTACAATGGCTTCGCCCCCATACCGTCCCTCCCACCCGCAACCCTCCCCTTTCCCACTCCTTCTCCCCTTCCATTCACATCAAGATTCATTTTCGAATATCTTAATATACAGAAGATCAGCTTAGTATACATTAAGTAAGGATTTCAACAGTTTGCTCCCACACAGAAACATAAAGTGAAAAATAATAGATGATTTTTTTAAATGATGATGAAATCAGATCAGACCTATTGTCATGTTTAATCCCAGTGAGAGTCAAGTTGGGAATTGATAAGTTCTTTTTTTTTTTTTTTTTTTTTTTTTTTTTTTTTTTTTTACAGAAGATCAGTTTAGTATGCATTAAGTAAAGATTTCAACAGATTTGCACCCCCATAGAAACACAAAGTGAAATATACTGTTTGAGTACTCTTTATAGGATTAAATCTCAATGCACAGCACATTAAGGACAGAGATCCTACATGAGGAGTAAGTGCACAGTGACTCCTGTTGTTGACTTTACCAATTGACACTCCTGTCTATGGCATCAGTAATCTCCCTATGCTCCAGTCATGAGTTTCCAAGGCTATGGAAGCCCTCTGAGTTCTCCGACTGTTATCTTGTTTAGACAAGGTCATAGTCAAAGTGGAGGTTCTCTCCTCCCTTCAGAGAAAGGTACCTCCTTCTTTGAAGACCTGTTCTTTCCACTGGGATCTCACTCACAGAGATCTTTTGCCAGAGTGTCTTGCCTTTCCATGCCTGAAATACTCTCATGGGCTTTTCAGCCAGATCCGAATGCCTTTAGGGCTGATTCTGAGGCCAGAGTGCTATTTAGGACATCTGTCATTCTATGAGTCTGCTGAGTATCTCACTTCCCATGTTGGATCACTCTCCCCTTTATTTATTCTATCGGTTAGTGTTAGCAGGTACTAGACTTATTTATGTGCTCCCTTTGACTCTTAGTCCTTTCATTATGATCAATTGTGAACTGAAATTGATCACTTGGAATAGTGAGATGGCATTGGTACATGCCACCTTGATGGGATTGAATTGGAATCCCCTGGTATGTTTCTAACTCGACCATTTGGGGCAAGTCAGCTTGAGCATGTCCCAAATTATACATCTCTTCCCTCTCTTATTCCCACTCTTAAGTTTAACAGGGATCACATTTCAGTTAATTTTTAACACTTAAGAATAACAGTGTATTAATTACAGAATTAAACCAGTCATAGTAAGTAGAACAGACAAAAAAACTACTAAGAGGGATAATGTATTAAGTTGTTCATTAAAAGTCAGGGCTATGCTGATCAAGTCACCGTTTCCCATAGTGTCCATTTCACTTCAGGAGGTTTCCTTTTTGGTGTTCAGTCAGTTGTCACCGATCAGGGAGAACATATGGTATTTGTCCCTTTGGGACTGGCTTATTTCACTCAGCATGATGTGTTCCAGATTCCTCCATTTTGTTGCAAATGACTGGATTTCATTGTTTCTTACTGCGGTATAGTATTCTAAAGAGTACATATCCCATAATTTCTTTATCCAGTCTACCGTTGATGGGCATTTAGGTTGGTTCCAGGTCTTGGCTATTGTGAATTGAGCTGCAATAAACATTAGGCTGCAGACCGCTTTTTTGTTTGCCAATTTAAATTCCTTTGGGTAAATTCCAAGGAGTGGGATGGCTGGGTCGAATGGTAGGGTTATCTTCAGGTTTCTGAGGAATCTCCAGACTGACTTCCATAGTGGCTTGACCAGTTTGCATTCCCACCAACAGTGAGTTAGTGTCCCTTTTTCACCACATCCTTGCCAGCATCTGTTGTTGGTAGATTTCTGCATGTGAGCCATTCTAACCGGGGTGAGGTGAAACCTCATTGTGGTTTTGATTTGCATTTCCCTGATTACTAATGACCTTGAACATTTTTTCATGTGCCTGTTGGCCATTTGGATTTCCTCTTTTGAAAAATGTCTATTGAGGTCCTTGGCCCATCTCTTAAGTGGGTTGCTGGTTTTGTTTTTGTGGAGTTTCTTGATCTCTTTGTAGATTCTGGTGATTAACCCTTTATCTGTTGCATAGTTTGCAAATATTTTTTCCCATTCTGTCAGTTGTCTCTTCACTCTCCTGACTGTTTCTTTTGCAGTACAGAAACTTCTCAATTTGATGCAATCCCAATAGTTGATTTTGGCTTTGACTGCCTGTGCCTCCCGGATCTTTTCCAGAAATTCTTTGCCTGTGCCAATATCTTGAAGGGTTTCTCCAATGTTCTCTAGTAACTTGATGGTGTCAGGTCATAGATTTAGGTCTTTAATCCATGTTGAGTGGATTTTTTTGTAAGGTGAAAGGTAGGGGTCTTGCTTCATGATTCTGCACATGGAAATCCAATTTCCCCAGCACCATTTATTGAATAGACTGTCCTTGCTCCAGGAATTAGTTTTAAATCCTTGATCAAATATAAGTTGGCTGTAGATGTTTGGGTTGATTTCTGGTATTTCAATTCTGTTCCATTGGTCTATCCATCTGTTTCTGTACCAGTCCCATGCTGTTTTGATTACAACTGCCCTGTAGTATGTCCTGAATTCTGGTATTGTGATGCCTCCAGCTTTGTTTTTGTTGTACAAGATTGCTTTAGCTATTTGAGGTCTACTGTGTCTCCATATGAATTTCAGCATCATTTTTTTCAGATCTGAGAAAGTCTTCGGTATCTTGATTGGCATTGCATTGAATCTATAAATTGCTTTTGGGAGAATGGACATTTTGATGATATTGATTCTTCCAATCCATGAGCATGGAAGATTTTTCCATTTCTTGGTATCCTCTTCTATTTCTTTCTTTAAGGTTTTGTAATTTTCATCGTAGAGATCTTGAACGTCCTTGGTTAAGTTTTTCCAAGGTATTTGATTGTTTTTGTAGCTATTGTGAATGGGATTGATCTTAGAAGTTCTTCCTCAGCCATGGCATTGCCTGTGTATACAAAGGCTGTTGATTTTTGTGCATTGATTTTATACCCTGCTACTTTGCCAAACTCTTCTATGAGTTCCAATAGTCTCTTAGTAGAGTTCTTTGGGTCCCCTAAATAAAGAATCATGTCATCTGCAAAGAGGGATAGTTTGAGTTCTTCCTTCCCAATTCGTATCCCTTTAATTTCTTTTTCTTGCCTAATAGCTCTGGCTAGAACCTCCAGAACTATATTGAATAGCAGTGGTGAGAGTGGGCATCCCTGTCTGGTACCAGATCTCAGTGGAAATGCTTCCAACTTTTCCCCATTCAATAGGATGTTGGCTGTGGGTTTTTCATAGATTGCTTTGATTGTATTGAGGAATGTTCCTTCCATACCCAGTTTGCTTAGAGTTTTCGTCATGAACGGGTGTTGTATTTTATCCAATGCTTTCTCGGCATCTTTTGAGATAATCATATGGTTTTTCTTCTGCAGTCTGTTAATGTGGTGTATCACATTGATTGTCTTGCGCACAGTAAACCATCCCTGCATCCACCCACTTGGTTTGGGTGGATGATCTTTCTCATGTGTTGTTGCATTCTATTGGCGAGAATTTTATTGAGGATTTTTGCATCTATGTTCATCAGGGATATTGGTCTGTAATTCTCTTTCAGTGCTGCATCATTTTCAGGCTTAGGAATTAAGGTGATGCTGGCTTCATAGAAAAAATTTGAGAGGATTCCCTCTTCTTCGATTGTTCTGAATAGTTTGAGAAGAATTGGAGTTAGTTCTTCTTTAAATGTCTGGTAGAATTCAGCAGTGAATCCATCTGGTCCTGGGCTTTTCTTTGTTGGGAGGGCCTTTATTAATGTTTCAATCTCTGTCTCAGTTATGGGTCTGTTTAGGTTTTCGATGTCTTCCTGGTTCAATTTAGGTAGGTTGCATGTGTCCAGGAATCTATCCATTTCTGAAAGGTTTCCCTATTTGCTGGCATACAAGTCCTTGTAGTAATTTCTGATGATTCTTTTTATTTCTGTGGTGTCTGTTGTTACATTTCCTTTTTCATCTCTGATTTTATTGATTTGGGTCTTTTCTCTTCTTTTTTTAGTTAGTTGGGCCAATGGGGTGTCAATTTTGTTCATTTTTTCAAAAAACCAACTCCTCGTTTGGCTGATTTTTTGTAATGTTTTTCTTGAGTCAATCCTGTTGATTTCTTCTCTTATTTTAATTATTTCTCTTCTCCTACTAGATTTGGGTCTGGTTTGCTGTAGGTTTTCTAGATCCTTGTGGTGAATTGAAAGCTCATCTATTTGGTGCCTTTCCAATTTCTTGATGTAGGTGCCTATTGATATAAACTTTCCTCTTAACACTGCTTTTGCTGCGTCCCATAAGTTTTGGTATGTTGTGCTGTTATCCTCATTTATTTCCAGAAAGTTTTTGATTTCTCTTTTGATTTCTTCTATGACCCATTGTTCATTAGGGAGCATGTTGTTCAATCTCCATGTGTTTGCGTATGCTCTAGGGATTCCTGAGTTGCTAATTTCCAACTTCATTCCTTTATGGTCTGAGAAGCTGCATGGTATGATTCTAATTCTTTTGAATTTGCTGAGACTTGCTTTATGGCCTAGTATGTGGTCAATCCTAGAAAAGGTTCCATGTACTGTGGAGAAGAATGTAAAATCTTTAGCTGTAGGATTGAAAGTTCTGTATATATCTGTTAGATCCATTTGGGCTATAGTGTCGTTTAAATCTACTGTATCCTTGTTGATCTTCTGTCCTATTGATCTGTCTATTTCTGAGAGTGGAGTATTGAAGTCCCCCAGTACTATTGTATTGGGGTCTAAGTCTCCCTTTAAGTCCATTAATAAATCTTTTAGATAAACTGGTGCCCTGTAGTTAGGTGCATATACATTGATAATTGTTATATCTTCTTGTTGTATTGATCCCTTAATCATTATATGGTGCCCCTCTTTGTCTCTCTTAACAGTTTTTGTGGTAAAGTTTATGTTGTCTGATATTAAGATGGCTATGCCCGCTCTTTTTTCATTTCTGTTGGCATGGTATATCTTTTTCCAGCCTTTCATTTTCAGTCTGTATGGATCTTTGTTGGAAAGCTGTGTTTCTTGTAAGCAGCAAATAGATGGGTTTTGTTCCTTAACCCAATCAGTGTCTTTTAACTGGACAGTTCAGGCCATTCACGTTCAATGTGACTAATGATAAGTGGTAACTTTGCCCTGCCATTTGCCAAAGAAAAGTTCTAATATATGCTTTGAATTCCCTGTGATCTTTTGCTGTGAGGTTTCCTTCCTTGGTTTCCTTCCTTTACCTTCTTTCATATTGATGACCGTGTTTCTGTGTTTCTGTGTGTAACACATCTTTAAGCATCTTTTGCAGGGCTGGACGAGTGGCAACAAATTCTTTCAATTTCTGTTTGCTATGAAAAGTCTTTATTTCACCTTCATTCACAAATGATAGCTTTGCAGGATATAATATTCTGGGCTGGCAGTTGTTCTCTCTTAGTACCTGGGCTATATCTCGCCATTCCCTCCTAGCTTGTAGAGTTTCTGATGAGAAGTCAGCTGTGAGTCTGGTTGGAGATCCTCTGAGAGTAATCTGACGTTTCTTTCTTGCACATTTTAGGATCTTTTCTTTATGTTTCACTGTGGAGAATTTAATTACAACGTGTCGTGGTGAGGATCTCTTTTGGTCGTGTTTATTAGGGGTTCTGTGAGCTTCCTGTACTAGGATGTCTCTGTCCTTCTCCTAACCTGGGAAATTTTCTGCTAATATCTCACCAAAAAGGCCTTCTAATCCTTTCTCCCTCTCCATGCCTTCAGGAACTCCTAGAACCCGAATGTTGGGTTTTTTAATAGTATCCTGTAGATTCCCGGCAATATGTTTTAGATTTCTAATTTCCTCTTCTTTTCTTTGGTCTGACTGTATCCTTTCCTGTTCTCTGTCTTCTAAGTACGATATTCTCTCTTCTGCTTCACCCATTCTGTTTGTAAGGCTCTCTATTGTGTTTTTCATTTCATCTATTGAATTCTTCACTTCAGTTACTATCCCAGTTTCCTGTTGTACTAGTTGTTTCGTTTCATTTTGATTCCTCCTTAATATTTCATTTTCACGAGAGAGATTTTCTATTTTGTCCATTAAGGATTTCTGTCGTTCAAGAATTTGTTTTTGAGAACTTCTTAATGTTCTTATCAATTTTTTGAGATCTGCTTCTTGCATTTCTTCTATGTCATCATCCTCATAATCTTGAATTGGGGTGTCTTTTTCATTTGAGGGCGTCATGGTGACTTCCTTGTTTTTATTACCTTGGTTTTTGCGTTTGTTATTTGTCATATTGGAGATATTTGGTTTCTTCACTGTGGTGCTTTTTCTTGTTATACTATGACTCTAGATTAAGTGGACTATCTGTTTTTGATGGAGACTTAGGGCTTGAGATGGGTGTGGCCTGAGAGCTCTGTTTGGTGTGCCAAAGGTGACACTCCCAGGTTAGGCGTGGTAAATCTCTCTCTCTCTCTCTTTTTTTTTTTTTTTGATTCAAAAGGGAAGTAATTCCGCACAGCTGAACGAAGTTGGAGGTAGTTAGCAGGCAAATGATATACCCACAGGAGCCAGAGATCAGAAGCTCTTTCCAAAGGACCACACAGGGAATCTGTTCGGCCCTCAGAGTGGGCTCAAAGTCTCCTTCAGTCTCCCACTGGGTTGCCAAAGTTACGGAATTGTAGCGTCTCTGGAGAGTGCTCACATGAATTCCGTGAGTTCTCTCCCCCACCGTCTCTTTTTTCACAGTCTCAGTTCAGTAGCACCACAAATTTACTAGGTCCTAATCTCCTGTTAATTCGCCCCGCCCAGAGTCAGGTTTTTCTGCTAGGCTCAGGGCCGGTGCAGACCTGAGGTCGCTCTGTTTATGACATATGTCTAAGATGGTGCCTGCTCTTTGTCTTGCTCGCCCTTGAGAGGTGAGCGGAGTGAGAGAAACCCGTGTCCGTACCAGTCACCTTTTTTTTTTTTTCTCTCTCTCTCTCTTCCAGTTAGCCTGGTGAACTCCCCCCCCCCCCCCCCCGGGGTCGTTCCCTCTAGTCTCCTCTCTCTGCTTGCCTGCCGGTGTCTCGGGCTATTGAGGTTCGGCTCACCTCGCCTTCCAGTGCTGGTGTGTTGAGTCTGCCGCTGGTGTCCTGAACTGTGGGCTCCCACGCTCTCCACACAGGTCCGCTGTGAATCACGCATTCCGGAAGAGTTTCTTCTGCTGTTTCCTCCCCTACTCTTCCTTGAACCTGCAGTATCTCCACTTTTCTTAAACTATCTCTCCCCAGACTATCAGTGTGCTCCCTTACTATTCCGCCATCTTGCCTCCTCCCAGTTTCTCTATCTTAAAAATGATTAAAAAAAAAAAAAAAGCCGGCACCACGGCTTAATAGGCTAATCCTCTGCCTGCGGTGCCGGCACTCTGGGTTCTAGTCCCTGTCAGGGCGCCAGATTCTGACCCGGTCGCTCCTCTTCCAGTCCAGCTCTCTGCTGTAGCCCAGGAGTGCAGTGGAGGATGGCCCAGGTGCTTGGGCCCTGCACCCACATGGGAGACCAGGAAAGGCACCTGGCTCCTGGCTTCAGATCAGCGTGGTGCGCCCATTTCCTTAGATCTTTAAAATTTAAACATACTTGGCTTCTGAGTTTATGAGATTGGATTTTGTTGTGGTTATTGTACCTTTTTTATAATTATATTATCCTCCAGGAAATGTGACTATGTTAATGCCAAAATCAATATAACTATTATACACTATATATTACATATTTTATATATATATATATAAAGCTTAAACTATATATTCAATTAAATCTTGTACTCGTTTATGCATCTTAGATACTATTTTATATACAAAGTACTATTTACATGTGTTTGGACAATATTCTGTGAATATTTCTCTATATACTATTAGTCATCCTTTCACAGCTAAAAGAAATACTTGAGGCACACTGTTTTATGGAAAATAGCTTAATCACCTTATGGTTCAGGAGTATCAATGACCAAACAGCATAATGTGGCTTTTGCAAAGTGCCTCCCTTTTGCTGCATCACTTTTCGTTGGGATGGTGAATGTGACTGTAACTGTGTGTCTATTCTCTCCCTTCCTCATTACACTGAGATTCAATTGTGGGTCCCCTAACACTAAAGACTCCACTTGCGAACACTATAATTGGAATACATTTTCACCTTCTTAGTAACATTAATTTATGACTTCAGTGTTTAAATTCCTGTATGAATTTGGGGACCAAATCATATTCAGACCACAGCATTCCATGCTATGACTATTTATGACACACACAGATTATGGATAGAAAGGCACTCTAAAAAACTCTTAGTGATTACATACTAGTTGGAAGGTTTTTTTTTTTATTTCATCACATGAATTCCATTGATTAATAATTAAATATATTTAAACCTAATATTATTTGCTCAAGAATTTTTAAATTATCAATAATTTTACAGAAATTAAAATGTGTGTTATGGCAATGTGAATTGAAACAGCTATGAATAAGCATGAAAATAAGCAAAATCCTATCGTATTTTTAAGAGGATATACCTAAAATTACTGGTTAATTTTGTAACCCATTGTCATATCAATAGTTATACAAATAAGAAGAATATTAATATCTCATGCTCAGCACTCGAATGATTGCTGAAGCAAAATAAATGATTACGTATAATTTTTATGTTGCTTTTACTGAATTACTTTCTGTAGATATAAAAAATGTGAAACTTAGTTTTAATTACAGGTACAAGTAAAACAACTACTCATTCAGTTTTGTAAAATTAATTTAAGATATTAGTTTTTAAGACATTGTTTCACAAAAGTAAATAAATATTTCTAAGTTAGGAAAAGATTAGTACCACCATGTGCTTCACTGCGAATTTCTTAGATAGTCCCATGGCATTACTTAATATTAGCACTTTATATATTGTTTTAATTTAATTTAATTTAGTCAATTATTTAAGTCCGTCTCTGAACTTTTAAAGATTTTTCTCTCTGCTTCTTCCCAAATTTCTATGAAACATTCCAGGGTTATACAGCCATTTAGAATATTGCAGCTAAGTTTTAGGGTGGCTTGGCTCCCTTATTTCATTTTCATTCACAATTAATCCCTCCTGAGCTCCTTTCAGAGAGACTTTTACCTGTCAGAATTCCTGTGCCAGTCTTCTACTGTTCTCTCATGTGAATTCACTAATAATATTTAAAAATGATTAAAATGTCTTTTTTAAAATTACAATTTCATTCTGTTAGGATTTTTGTGATAACAAAGTTTTTAAAAAATATTCCCTATTGCTTTTCAAATGACCTGCTCACTATCAATCTAAATTCTATCTGCAGAACAACTCTATTACATATTTGGGTATGTGACTAAACTTTACATCCTCATTCAGTGTTATAGGATAATGCTAATTCTTGCTGATTTTTTTTATTTTGCTTTGACAGGCAGAGTGGACAGTGAGAGAGACAGAGAGAAAGGTCTTCCTTTTCCTTTGGTTCACCCTCCAATGGCTGCTGTGGCCAGCACTCTGCGGCCAGCGCATCACGCTGATCCAAAGCCAGGAGCCAGGTGCTTCTCCTGGTATCCCATGTGGGTGCAGGGCCCAAGCACTTGGGCCATCCTCCACTGCCTTCCTGGGCCACAGCAGAGAGCTGAACTGGAAGAGGAGCAACCTGGACAGAATCCAGCGCCCCGACCGGAACTAGAACCTGGCGTGCCGGCGCCACAGGCAGAGGATTAGCCTATTGAGCCACAGCGCCAGCTCTTGCTGATTTAAAAAAAAAAATCATGTGATTGAAAGGCAGATACACACACACATGCAGAAAGAAAGATGTCTCATAGGCAGATTAACTCCTCAAATGCCTACAATAACAAGGAAAGGGTCAAGCCTAAACCAGCAGCCAATTAAATCTAAATATCCCATATTAGGTAGCAGAACTCAACTCCCTGAGCCATTGCTTGCTACCTGCTAGGGTGTCCATTAGAAAGAAGCTGGAATCTGGAGTGGAACAAGAACTTGATCCCAGGAGCTCCGATATGATTTGTGTTATCACTATGAATCGTATTTCATCATATAACCCAAAATAATACAATTATGCAAAGAAACTCCTAGACACAAATATAATTGAGTCTTTCCTATTGTTTCTATTGGTCTAATTGCTGAAAACTTATGGAGTAATATTAAGTTGTTAAAATTGTAAAGGTATAATTGGAGCAAAATATAGCCTAAGCCTATATATTGTTTTTACAATTATTCCTGGATTTGTAAATGATATAAAGTTACTATTTTAGGAAAAAAAATTGAGAAAAATAAACATTTATTTTTATATTTTATTACTATTTCCATAACTAGAACATAATGCATTATCCAGGCTTGTACATACCCAAATTATATTTGTTAAACTAAAATATTCTGAAATAAATTCAACCTTTAAGGAGCATAATTTAAAATTCTGCAACATTATAATTTCACATTCTATAAGTAAATTTTATTAAGTATACTTATAATTATATTACTATAATAAGTATGTAAATTTCTCTTCTCATTTACTTTCTTGTTCACTTTCACATTTTACGTCTGTATTCGAAGAATTTCTTTTTTTCTTTTTTTTTTTTTTTTTGCCCAGGGAATTCTATAAATTCCTGGGTTAATTCTCAGAGAATCTGATTTAGTAGTTGTGAAGAAGTGCTCAATATTTTTAAAAGATTTATTTATTTATTTGAAAGGCAGAGCTACACAGAGAGAGAAAGGGAGACACAGAGAGAGAAAGAAAGAAACAGAAAAGGAGAGACAGAGATCTTCCATCTGCTGTTTCAATCCCCAGATGTTCACAAGGGGGAAGCAAGAACCAGGAACTTCTTCCATGTCTCCTGCATGGTTACAGGAATCCAAGAACTTGGACCATCATCTGCTGCTTTCCCAGGTGCATCAGCAGGAAACTGAACTGGAAGTAGAGCAGCCAGAGAGTGAACCGTCACCCATCTAGAATGTGGACACTGCAGCAAACAGGTTAACTCACTGTGCAACAGCACTAGCCACCAAGGAGTGAACTTTTTTTTTTAACTTTTATTTAATGAATATAAATTTCCAAAGTACAGCTTATGGATTACAATGCCTCCCCCCCATAATGTCCCTCCCACACGCAACCCTCCCCTTTCCCACTCCCTCTCCCCTTCCATTCACATCAAGATTCATTTTCGATTCTCTTTATATACAGAAGATCAGTTTAGCATACATTCAATAAAGATTTCAACAGTTTGCTCCCACACAGAAACATAAAGTGAAAAATACTGTTTGAGTATTAGTTATAACATTAATTCACACTGAACAACACATTAAGGACAGAGATCCTACATGAGGAGTAAGTGCACAGTGACTTCTGTTGTTGACTTAACAACTTGACACTCTTGTTGATGGCGTCAGTAATCACCCTAGGCTCTTGTCATGAGCTGCCAAGGCTATGGAAGCCCCCTGAGTTCACCGACTCTGATCATATTTAGACAAGGCCATGGTCAAAGTGGAAGTTCTCTCCTCCCTTCAGAGAAAGGTACCTCCTTCTTTGATGACCCTTTCTTTCCACTGGGATCTCACTCGCAGAGATCTTCCATTTAGGTCTTTTTTTTTTTTTTTTTCCCAGAGTGTCTTGGCTTTCCATGCCTGAAATACTCTCATGGGCTTTTCAGCTGGATCCACATGCATTAAGGGCTGATTCTGAGGCCAGAATGCTGTTTAGGACATCTGCCATTCTATGGGTCTGCTGTGTATCTCACTTCCCATGTTGGATCGTTCTCTCCCTTTTTGATTCTATCAGCTAGTATTTGCAGACACTAGTCTTGTTTATGTGATCCATTTGGTTCTTAGTCCTATCATTATGATCAGTTGTGAACAGAAATTGATCACTGGGACTAGTGAGATGGCATTGGTACATGCCACCTCGATGGGATTGAATTGGAATCCCCTGGTATGTTTGTAACTCTACCATTTGAGGTAAGTCAGCTTGAGCATGTCCCGAATTGCACATCTCTTCCCTCTCTTATTCCCACTCTTATATTTAACAGCAATCACTTTTCAGTTAAGTTGCAGCACTTAAGAAGAATTGTGTATTGATTACAGTATTCAACCAAAAATATTAAGTAGAACAAACAAACAAAATACTAAGAGGGATAACATATTAAGTTGCTCATCAACAGTCAGGGTGAGGGCTGATGAAGTACCGTTTCTCATAGTGTTCATTTCACTTTAACAGGTTTCCTTTTTGGTGCTCAGTTAGTTGTCACCTATCAGGGAGAACATGTGGTATTTGTCCCTTTGGGATTGGCTTATTTCACTCAGCATAATGTTTTCAAAATTCCTAACAGGGATCACTTTTCAGTTAAAATTTAAACACCTAAGAATAATTGTGTGTTAATTACAGAGTTCAACCAATGGTACTAGAACAAAAAAAAAATACTAAAATGGATAAAGTATTATATTGTACATCAACTGTCAGGACAAGAGCTGATCAAGTCACTGTTTCTCATAGTGTCCATTTCACTTCCACACGTTTCTCCTTTGGTGCTCAGTTATTTGTCACCAATCAGGGAGAACATATGATATTTGTCCTTTTTGGACTGGCTTAATTCACTCAGCATGATGTTTTCCAAATTCCTCCATCTTGTTGCAAATGACCGGGTTTCGTTGTTTTTGACTGCTGTATAGTATTCTATAGAGTACATGTCCCATAATTTCTTTATCCAGTCTACTGTTGATGGGCATTTGGGTTGGTTCCAGGTCTTAGCTATTGTGAATTGAGCTGCAATAAACATTAATGTGCAGACAGCTTGTTTGTTTGCCAATTTAAATTCCTTTGGGTAAATTCCAAGGAGTGGGATGGCTGGGTCGAATGGTAGGGTTATCTTCAGGTTTCTGAGGAATCTCCAGACTGACTTCCATAGTGGCTTGACCAGTTTGCATTCCCACCAACAGTGGGTTAGTGTCCCTTTTTCCCCACATCCTCGCCAGCATCTGTTGTTGGTGCATTTCTGAATGTGAGCCATTCTAACCGGGGTGAGGTGAAACCTCATTGTGGTTTTGATTTGCATTTCCCTGATTGCTAGTGATCTTGAACATTTTTTCATGTGTCTGTTGGCCATTTTGATTTCCTCTTTTGAAAAATGTCTATTGAGGTCCTTGGCCCATCTCTTAAGTGGGTTGTTTGTTTTGATCTTGTGGAGTTTCTTGATCTCTTTGTAGATTCTGGTTATCAACCCTTTATCAGTTGCATAGTTTGCATATATATTTTCCCATTTGTTGGTTGTCTCTTCACTTTCCTGACTGTTTCTTTTGCAGTACAGAAACTTCTCAATTTGATGCAATCCCAAATGTTAATTTTGGCTTTGACTGCCTGTGCTTCTGGGGTGTTTTCGAAGAATTCATTGCCAGTACCTATATCTTTCAGGGTTTTTCCAATGCTCTCTAATAATTTGATGTTGTCAGGTCATAGATTTAAGTCTTTAATCCATGTTGAGTGGATTTTTGTGTAAGGTGAAAGGTAGGGGTCTTGCTTCATGATTCTGCACGTGGAAATCCAATTTTCCCAGCACCATTTATTGAATAGACTGTCCTTACTCTAGGGATTGGTTTTGGATCCTTGATCAAATATGAGTTGGCTGTAGATGTTTGGATTGATTTCTGGTATTTCAATTCTGTTCCATTGGTCTATCCATCTGTTTCTGTACCAGTCCCATGCTGTTTTGATTACAACTGCCCTGTAGTATGTCCTGAAATCTGGTATTGTGATGCCTCCAGCTTTGTTTTTGTTGTACAAGATTGCTTTAGCTATTTGAGGTCTCCTGTGTCTCCATATGAATTTCAGCACCATTTTTTTCAGATCTGAGAAAGTCTTCGGTATCTTGATTGGCATTGCATTGAATCTATAAATTGCTTTTGGGAGAATGGACATTTTGATGATATTGATTCTTCCAATCCATGAGCATGGAAGATTTTTCCATTTCTTGGTATCCTCTTCTATTTCTTTCTTTAAGGTTTTGTAATTTTCATCGTAGAGATCTTGAACGTCCTTGGTTAAGTTTTTCCAAGGTATTTGATTGTTTTTGTAGCTATTGTGAATGGGATTGATCTTAGAAGTTCTTCCTCAGCCATGCAAGTTGTGAATTTTTAACAAAGACCTCTGATGATCTTAATGTAATCATTAATATTTTATATATGCTAAATAAAGAATAGTTAATTCTTTATAATATTACAATTTTTACTCTGCAAGGCAACTTGATTCCCTATTAGACTTAATTCAAGTACTATCCAAATGGGAGACTTGGATTTGCTGAATACTTCTTCCTATTGCACCAGTATTGATTAAAGACTTTTTGACTGTTTGTGTCAAGCACAAATTTTTCTTAGATGTTGGTCCTTGCCTTTCTCCTTGAGTGTTACAAAAAAAAATCCCTCCTATTACCAAGACAAACCTTGAAAATTCAGGAATCATGTATCTGTAATATTATAAAATGCTTCAGCTCCAGGGTATATGTCTAATCAACTTCTTCTTAATTAGCTTTATAGTTGCTAGTGTCTCTCTTATTGTAAATACCGGTTAATACTGATGTGCCTCTTTAACTGACTTCCAGTCTAGGGTTGCTGGAAGCATCCCCACTATGAGTCTCTTTCTGCAAGCTCCACCTTTATATTAGCATTGCTTCTTAACTCCTGAAATACATGCAAAATATGACATTTCTGAAAGCTTTCTTGGAAAGTGGACAGTCATTAATGTTCTCCAACTCTTGGTTTTTTTGATATATAAACACTCTTCCTAAGTTTGATAGATTGAAGTAATTCATTCAAATTTATTGTGGATTATTTTAAAAATATGAATATATAATTAAAGAATGAAGGCTGTTCTATAAATATAGAAGTTGATTCAGTCTACTAAGGGGATATGTTTCTAGCATGCCCTCGTTTTAAGGAATCATCAGTTGAACCATTTTGAGTTTTCCACAGATTCAATGATAATATTTTTAAGAGAAAGAAAATGACCAGAGTGAAATTTGTTTAAATTGCAATAATTTATTTCCAAAGTATAGACTGTAATGGTATTGTTGATGTATTTGAATAACATTCAGATTATTGCAAGGCAGAGGGAACTATGTTAGAAAATAAATCATTATATGAGGGCATTAAAGATTTTATGGGGGGAGCAATTACATTTCAATATATAAGAGAGTGCTTTGGGAAATTTAAATTTGTTTTATAACCTCATTATATTAAAATTTAGCTATATGGTTGAAGCACATTTCACAGCTTAGAGCTTCCTTGAACTACATTAGAAAGTTGTTTAATCTTTGAAAATGGGTTATAGAGCCATACTTTCACAAAATTTTCCCATGAGACTGATTTTTTTTCTAACTTGTAAAGTTTCCCTCAGAAATGCAATAATGATTAAAGTGTGTACTTAGCTTTGCACTCAAACCACTTAATTAACAACAAATCAAAACAAAACAACTTCTATCCTGCTCTCTATACTGCATATCACCTCCCTCAGCCTTCCTAACTTCTCAACTTTTTCACAATTAGGACTCCGAGCTGTGCATCCAGTTTTTCATTACCTTCCTCATTTCTTGGCCCTGCAATTCTTTTTTTTTTTTTTTTTTTTTTGACTGACAGAGTTAGACAGTGAGAGAGAGAGACAGAGAGAAAGGTCTTCCTTCCGTTGGTTCACCCCCTCTAATGGCCGCTAGGGCCAGCACGCTGCGTTGATCCAAAGCCTGGAGCCAGGTGCTTCCTCCTGGTCTCCTATGCCGGTGCAGGGTCCAAGCACTTGGGCCATCCTCCACTTCCTTCCCAGGCCACAGAAGAGAGCTGGACTGGAAGAAGAGCAACTGGGACAGAATCCGGCGCCCTGACCGGGACTAGAACCCGGGGTGCCAGCACCGCAGGTGAAGGATTAGCCAAGTGAGCTGCGGCAACAGCTATATATATATATATATATATATATATATATATATATATATATTTGACAGAGACAGTGAAAGAGAGAGACAGAGAGAAAGGTCTTCCTTCCATTGGTTCATCCCCCAAATGGCCACTAAGGCCAGTGCGCTGCACTGATCCAAAGCCAGGAGCCAAGTGCTTCTTCCTGGTCTCCCATGCGAGTGCAGGGTCCAAGCACCTGGGCCATCTTCCACTGCCACAGCAGAGAGCTGGACTGGAAGAGGAGCAGCCTGGGACTAGAACCTGGGACCATTTGGGATGCCGGCGCCACACGCGAAGGATTAGCCAAGTGAGCCATGGCACCAGCCCCTGCAATTCTTTTCATTTAAAGATATGACAAATTCAGAGCTATCAAATGTTGTGCTTTGAATTTTTTTTTAATGTTTAGGTATTTGAAAGAAAGAAACAGAGAGAGCTCTAGAATGAGAGAAAGAGAGTGAGAGAGGGAGACAGAGATATGTTCCATTCTCTGCTTTGTTCTCCAATGACCCACAAAAGCCACAGCTTGGTTAGGATGAAGCCAGCAATCTGGAATTTTACCCAGATCTCCCACATGGGTGGCAAAGAACCTAAATCCTTCAGCCCTCATCTGCTGCCTCCCTGGACGAGCATTAGCCATAAATTGGATCCGAAGCAAAGTAGCCATTTTGATGTGGTTTGCAGGCATCCCAAGTAGACACTTACTGAAAAAGGCCTGCCCCTGAATTTTTAAACTGAATTTGGAAATCCTAAAATATCTGCCCATTAGAGGAATTTTTCAACTTCCATTAATGAAATAGTTAATCACTAAATCTGAAAAAAGTGAAATCTACTTCCTGCTAAACTAGAACTATTGGAATGTTGCCGGAACTCACAATTCTCTAACACTGGGAGACTGCCCCAGAAAGATGAGAATTGTTGTATTTTAAAGTATCAATCCTTCAGCATTCGGTTTTTTAAAGTAGGAAAATTAAGAGTTAGTCTGGCTACTTATTGATTCTGTTATTCCCAAAGCAAACTTGTATTTTAGTATTTTCTCAGATATTACACTGCAGCAATTTTCTTTAATATAAGTGACTCTAGTTGGTTTAAAAGGATTTATTTATTTATTTACTTACTTATTTTTTTAAATTTATTTGACAGATAGAGTTAGACAGTGAGAGAGAGAGACAGAGAGAAAGGTCTTCCTACCATTGGTTCACTCTCCAAATGGCCGCCACGGCAGGCGCTGTGCCGATCCGAAGCCAGGAGCCACGTGTTTCTTCCTGGTCTCCCACGCGGATGCAGGGGCCCAAGCACTTGGGCCATCCTCCACTGCCTTCCCGGGCCACAGCAGAGAGCTGGACTGGAAGAGGAGCAGCCAGGACTAGAACCCTGCACCTATATGGGATGCCGACCCCACAGGCAGAGAAATAACGAAGTGAGCCACAGGGCTGGCCTCATGGTTTAAAAGTATTTAAATATAAATGAAGTAAGAAATGCATACTCTGCATACTCGGGGCCTGCGCTGTGGCATGGCAGGTTAAGCCACCATCTGCAGTGAGGACATCCCATATGAGCTCTGGTTCTAGTCCCGCTGCTCCATTTTCTATCCAGCTCCCTACTCATGCACTTAGGAAGCCAATGCAGGATGGCCCAGTGCTTCAGTCCCTGCACCCACGTGGGAGACAGAGAAATCTCCCAGCTTTTGGCTTCCTATAGGATCAACTTCAGCCTTTGTAGCCATTTGGGGAGTAGGCTGGTGGGTGGCGGATATCACTCTCTCCATGTTTCTCTCTCTTTCTCTAGCTCTGCCTTACAAATAAATTAATTTTCTTTTAAATACTTCCTCAATATTTGTTCCTAGAATACTGTCTCATATTCACTTTCATATATTTACTTGGAACCCTGCAGTTCTTAAATTTCCTCAAACTTTCAAATAGAAACAATTTATTCTAACAATGTTTCTATAAAATTGTGTGGATGATCAAATTGCATCTTCATTTTCCAAATATTTACATCAAAATTGCTAATGTGTTAATAACAGTAAATATGCTAAGTATTAAGGTCTGAGTTTCTGCTTGCTGAATTCATCCCCATGTTTCCTCAATATCAAATAACTTTTCAAAATTATACAATATTTGATCCTCTAGCAGTGCTTCCAATAAGTTATTAGCTGCATAAGGTGAGCATGTAGATGAGAATGTAAATTAATAAAAAGGATGCAGGTTATTAATAGTGGGGAAAAACTATTGTGGGATGAATTTGGAATGTGGCTTGATGAGGTATGGACACGTCCAGAGATTCACTGCTTTCCTCCGTGAAAATAAAATTCTAAGTGTCTCAAGAATGATAAAAATTCATCAGCCTGCTTGGTTGGTTCCTAATTCTACGTTTAAATTCAGAGATAGAATAACCACGTTTCTAATATTGATGATCATTGGACTCACATTTTTATTTCCTCCATTTAATATGAAAAACTTCTTGGACTATAAAATGTCCATTTTTCACTGTTTTAAAAATGTAGCTTCTGTATTTTAATCTGTAATCTCCTAAGGTATTGAATTATGTGGTTTGACTTTACACTACCTAAAGATTAAGTATTTCCTTTTATTCCTTTTAAATTAACCTTGTGTTAGTTTTGAGTGATCTCTCCTTCTTGTACTATGGAATACCATATAAAAAAGTATGTTATCAATTTTTACTATGCCCCTCACAATCTTAAATAACTCAATTATATTCACCCTATCTTTTCACATTTCCAGGCTATATAATCTTAGCTTCCTTACTTTCCTTTTGTATGTGTGTGAGTTTCATTCTACTTTAACCATCTTATGTGTCCTTTTGTGAACTCCCTCATTCTTATCTTCCCCCAGGGGATATATCCTAACTTAAGACAGCACTTCACATTGAAAGATTTTATATGTAATTATAACATACATTAGTGTTATTAATTTGCATTTATATGACATTTCACTTATGCAAAGAGCTTTTTAGTTTATCTTTACAATATTTCTGGGAACTTATTAGCATATGTTTTTGGAAAAAGAAAGTACAAAGAGGTTGAAACTAAACCCAAATCACTAGAAGTACATCTAAATCATCTTTCTAAGCCAACAAAAATGATCTTTTTCATTTAAATAATCTATTTAAAATGTTAATGTGATTGACAGGAATTTACTAAAAGACCTTGTTAATTTTCTAGCAATACAGAACAAGTAAGCAAAATGATAATTTTGATAGAGTTGTTCTTTTGTAACCAGGAAAACCAATTTTTAATGAATGACTTAGAAAAGTATAACTTTGTTACTCATTTTTATTTTAAAATAATATTTTTCAAAAATTTTCAATATTCTTTGAACTAAAAGCAATTGCACTCAAAATTAACTGAGATGACTTAAATCTAGCAAACAGATTTTAGACATAAAGGGTTTTGGCCTTATATCCCTAGACCGGTCTCCTTCCCAAGCTTATGTATATTTGAGATTACTCTTCTGACTACTCTTGTTTTAGACTCCTGGTTTGGTTGAAATTCAAAATATTATTTCCTGGGCTTTTTCTTAGCAGTTATAAAGTCTAAAATCAAGGTGTTATATACTGGACTGATTTAATTAGGAGGTCTTGTGATGGGTTAGCTATAAGTTTTAATGTACCCCCTGCTTCAACAAATAAGGTCCCCTAGCCAAAAAACAATACAAAACAAAAAACACCCTATGAAATGGACCTGGTGAAGTCCCTTCTTGCCCTGGACTGACAGAATTCAGTTCCCTGTCAGGCCCCAGAATAGATCAAATAAGCCTACATAACCACCCTCTGGAGCCAGGGTTCATCCTACTCTCCTGTGGCTCTGCTTCCCATAGCCCCTGGTGATTCATTCTATTCTGGATGGCAACCGTGCATGGTGTGCAATGTCCTTCTCCCTTGTGCAGTGGGTATAGTAACTTATAAATTGCATTCAGTCTTATCTGTGTGCTTCTGTTTAGGCGTATCTATAATTCTAGAGTGAGAATACCTCTATCGCCAAAAAGATGAATAGGAGATTTAAGATGACACATAATGCCAGTTCTTGCATCACTGGATAGTTTTTCCACTGATGTTTCCTTAATACTTGTGTGATTGATTGAGGAAATTAATGTTTTTTTTTTCTGATAGAAACTTCCAAAAGACATTTTAAAAGTAAGTTTTTCATCTTACCTCATCATCCTCTAATTAAAATTGCTTTCTCTTAAGTACCAGCATCCATGTTAAACGGAGATATCTTCTTTATTGTTGGATTCTTAGTTTTATTTAGATTTGTTGTTTAACAATGTGATCTTTTTTTACACTGAAAATTTACCAATGATGTAGGATCTTTATTTTCATGTGGAATAGCTCAGCAAAGCTTAGAATTATCATTATAAAATAGTTTATGTGGAAAATGCATTTCTAATTCCAAGCAGTAGATTCACTTATATTTTTATTATAGCAAAGGGGAAACGAAAGCTATCTTTAAACTGTGAAAGAAAAGTTGCCAGTTTTGAAACATGATGTAGTTGGGATAGATGTTTTGGTCATTTCATTTTTACAACAGGAAAACATAATTTCCTTTTCAAAAAAATTTTCACAGCCTTAGAATATTTTGCAGTTAATAATTTTCTGTGTTAAAATTTTCAATGGAGATGACACTATGCACCTCGTATATGATATCACTGTACTTAATGAATGAATGCAATGTATCTTAAATAAGATTCATCAAGTATTCTTAGTCCTCCAACTTGTGAAATGCTTTTTTCCCACTTAACTTTGATTTTAAAATGGGAACTTAACATAAACACTAATGCTTCTAGATATAACTTTTTTTTTTTTTTTTGACAGGCAGAGTGGACAGTGAGAGAGAGAGACAGAGAGAAAGGTCTTCCTTTTGCCGTTGGTTCACCCTCCAATGGCCGCCACCACTGGCGCGCTGCGGCCGGCGCACTGCGCTGATCCGATGGCAGGAGCCAGGTGCTTCTCCTGGTCTACCATGGGGTGCAGGGCCCAAGCATTTGGGCCATCCTCCACTGCCTTCCCGGGCCACAGCAGAGAGCTGGCCTGGAAGAGGGGCAACCAGGACAGAATCCGGCGCCCTGACTGGAACTAGAACCCGGTGTGACGGCACCGCTAGGTGGAGGATTAGCCTATTGAGCCACAGCGCCGGCCATAACTTACTTTTAAAATGTCTTTTGGAAGTTTCTATTAAGTTTCCTTAATATCTGTGATATTATTTGTATGATCATATTATATTGTGATAATATTTGTGTGATTAACTGATAAATTAATGTATTTTTTCTGATATGTAAACTGTTTACAGAGTGGATATATTTTAAATAGAAATAATGGGCCATTTGCAAATATTCATTCATTATGGTATTTAAAATTCCCCTAATCAAAAAATGTACTTGAGGAATTTGTTACAAGTAGACATATCCTTAACTTCAACTTAAGTGGGTCTATAAATTTCAAATTTAGTCATCCTTTGATTTGTTTTTACTTTAGATAGCATTATTCCTTGTCAAAAATGTCAACAACTATGAATAGTCATTTAAAATTACTATAACATGTGAAAGACAGAATCTTCATAATATTCAAAGAAAATCTAATTTGTAATGTGAATCATCATGTTATATAGCTCAGATAATGATAATAACTTCATTTGGTCATTTATTGTAATATTTTCTAAAGCTGTGAGATTTGCCCCATTTCTTTTTAATTTTTGCCTTACTTGAGAATCAGTTGCTTTTCCTAATTTCTTGAATTTATTTTTAGACTATTTTTCTGAGATCTTCTGTTAAATCACAAGTATAATGATATAGTTGTGTTTGTTTAAGATATGAAACCATAAGTTCAAAATTAGAAAATAAAATTAAATAGTCATCTAAAACAACATCTCTTAACATTTCATCAGTTGCACATCTACCATACTTTGGGAAAAAATTGCTCTGTGAATACAATAGAACAACCAACAATCACAATGGAAATGTTTTTGATAAAATAACTGGTGGCTGCAAGGTTTGAAAATCAAGACAAAGAGGCGGCAAACCATAGGGTCTGGAGTGGGCAGGTATTAGGCCTGGCTGAGCACAGAGGTCTTGACTAAAGGCTGAGGCAGGGTTGAGCTGGTCTGAGGAAGAATGCATTGGGTTAGTAAGTCCCTTAGGGGATGGGATTTACTCAGTCAAGTAGGCAATGAACCTAAAAGTGATTGGGGTACTGTAGATCTGCTTTCCTTCTTGTTCCAGTAGTGGCAGTGCAGCTGATGGGACACAATGACGGAACTTGGAGAATTCAGTCTAGAAGACAAAGGCTTCAATTAAAGAAATGTTATTGTGGTTTGGAAGAGAAGATGCCACATCCTTAAGAGAAGAGATTTCAGATTGTCTTGTATCTGCTTGGGAGTGTGCATTATTTTCCTAATGCAGGTGTAATAAATTGTGCTAGACCTAGTGACTTAGACTATGCAAATTTATTATGATATGATTCTAGATACCAGAAACCCAAAATATATTTTAGTGGCTAAATCCAAGGCATTGACAGAGCTATGTTCCCTCTGGAAGCTCCAGGGGAGAATCTATTTCCTTGCCTTTTCCAGTTCCAGAGATCACCTGAAGATTTTGACTTGTGATCCTGTCCTCCAACTTCAAAGCATAGTACATCAACCTCTGCAGTAGGTCCTTTTTCTTGGCCTCTTATTTAATAACCATTGTGATTACATTGGATTCAATCTCCCCATCTTAGGATTCTTTGCTTATGCATATCCATGAGTGACTTTTTTTCTGCATAATAACATATTTGCAAGTTCCAAAGACTGGGATATAACCATTATTGGAGGCCATTATTCTGTTTGCTGTAATACAGAAAGAATAAAATGGTATAAAAATCACAGTAGAAATCTAGGTCAAGAAATGACTAAGGGAATGATGAGACAGTGTGCAAAATGTATATTTGTGATTGGTTAAAAATTAATTTATTTGTATTTTGAGTACTGTAGATCAATACTCAGAATACAATAAAGAGAGAGCTCTAAAGATGCGACTATAAATTTGTAATACACTGGTACAGAGGTTTTAATTTAATATACTGGATTAATTAAGATAAAATATATGGAAGATAAAACTTTAGTCTAAGGTAGAAGAAAGATAATAAAAGGAATAAATGAGACTACAGATCAACTAAAACCAGGTGGTATTATAGTGATAAGATTGTTATGGCAAAGGGTCAGGTAAGATAGGATATGAAAACAACTGCTTAATGCCACGGTAAGAAACAAATTAGATGGGTTGAATAGTCTTGCACTCGATCTGTGTCAATCACTAACTAGGTATCATATATAGATAATGTCCTCTAATTCTTATATTATTACCACAAATTATATGGCATCAAATACTTTTCAGTGATGAGGAAAGTGTGACTAAATACCTCCATGATCATTTGTCTAACAGTTGCAGAGGATGGAGGATGGGTGTGTCTATATGGCAACCAGGTGGTATATTGATTAAAGAATGCTGCCTTTTGGGAAATGGCAATAAGAAAGTAAATGTGTTAAGAATGAGCAAATACAAAGAAAAATAGTGAAGACAGTGAATAAACTACTCTTTCAGATAAAGGGGAGAGAGGGGGAGGAAGAGGGAGAGGAAGAGGCAATCCTCAAATTTAAGTTGAGGAAACATCCAAATGGCTAAACCAAAGACATGCAAACCATTTTTTTTAAAGTTAGGTATTTGAATGATTGGGATATATGTGAGAAATGAGCTCTTTGAGACACTGAAAAGAAGAAAATCAAAACTTTACATGGCAAAACAGGTCTTGAAATGAAATCCAACAATATGGGGCCAAATCCTCCTATGCAGTCATGCCAGTGCACTCCACTATGCTGAATTCTTAATCGCTTACCTAACATACCACACAGATTTAACATCTGTTTCCACCCTAAATTCATGATGAGTTACCAGACTTGAAGGTGATGGTATTAGGATGAGGGGCAGTTGGGAAGTCCTAGGTCATACAGATGGATGAGTGTCCTTTGAAAAAACACATAAGAGCTCCTTTCAGTTCTCACTGAATTTCCACCATGAGAGGAAACAATGAGAAGCAGGCAGTCTAATCCAGAAAAGAGCCCTCATTAGAATCCAGCTACACAGGCATCCTGATGTCAAATTTCTATCCACCAGAACCAAGAAAAATATTTTCAGAGCTTATAAGCATCTCATAGATGGTTTATAGCAGCCCAAACTGACTAAATATTATCTGTATTTCAGTTTCAAGAATTTGGACCCATAATTATTTCATGTTGAAATTTCCTTCCTAATATTCTGTTAACATTCTACTCATGGGGACAGATATTTAGCCTAACAATTAAGACAGTAGTTAGGACAGCCATGTCTCATAGCAGAGTGTCTTGATTGAATGCTCAGCTCCATCTGTGACTCCAGTTTCTCATTTACACAAGATGAGTCGAGTAGAAGGGTCCTGTCTCCCAAGTTCTAGTCCAGGTGAGTTCTCACCTCCTGGCTTCAAGTCCTGCCATTTTGAGTATTTGAGGAATAAAACAGCAGATGGGATTCTGCCTCTCTTGCCCTCTCTACAGTAACCAGATAAATAAATAGCAATTTTTACGTATTCTACTCATGAATCAAAGTCTGCGGGTATATAACCATAATTCATGAAGATGTCATTTTTTAAAGAAGTATTTCAGTGCTCACTTTCATATTTTTCACCTCTCTTTATAAGTGGATTTGTAGTAATATTGAAATTAATTATAACACCTGTTATTATAACCTCCTTAATCACATATTACATGTTCTGTGTAGGGTAATATTTAATTTTTATATGACAACATAGCTTCATCTTATAAGAGTGAAATCTAATGTTATGTAACATCACATATATAATTGTGAGAAACAAGGAGAAATCAATACTTTGTTATATGTCTTAGGTTAACTTTGGTTGGAAGCAAATACTCCACAAAATAACTCAGAAAAAACTGAGAGTAGTAGTAGTTTTCCTGAGAGCTATAGCCCTATTCTCCTCCATAGGCAAGAGCAATAGTACTCATGCACACAACTATATAGACATTTATAATTAATATAGCAATTAATTTGTAATTTCTCATCTAACTGATAATGCTATATAACAACACAGTTTAATAAAGTTTTTTTTCAAAAATAAAAATAAGCCTTTATACCATTTTGAAACTATTGTCCTTGTCTAAATCTATCCTGAAATAGAGCAAAGCAATAATTTGTATCAGTTTTCTTTTTTAACTGAAGGGGAATGATTCAAACCTTATGTGCCTATGTAAGCCCGAAAAATCATTCCAACATTATGATTGATGAATTTGCTGCTGTCTCAGATTTTAAAATTAATTGTATAGAAATGAAAATTCTAATACAACATGCTTTGTCTGCACAGCATGCCTTCTATGTAAATCACCAAATGAACACCAGAGGGAATTAAATATTTTGGACAGGTAAAAAAAGTGTGAAATAAGCAAAGCTGTAAGGTAAAATATATGAGGATATTCTTATGTCTATTAAGATGAAACTATTTTAAAAATTAAAAACACAATGCTTTCAAAAACAAGATTAATTTGTTTAGTTTTTGCTCATTTTGCATTATGCTTTATGAAAAGTTTTAAAATTATGTTAATAAAAATATTGCTTAAAATTTACCAAATTCTTTTTTCCTACCACTTCCACAAGCAGAAAGCAATTCTATTTGATATCTCAAAGTGAACTGATCACCTTACAAAGGCAGGCTCTAACTCCTGTATAGGGACCAGGGCTACATTTCATGGGCACAGACAACTCAAGCTGATGTCATAGTGATGAATTGCTTACTTGAATTTCTGAAGTCAGCCTGATTGTGTTTCCTCTCAAAGCGACTTCTCTTTGCATTTGAAATTGGCTTTTTTAGATGGCTTATTTCAAAAGTTTTATCTTCACTATGTTTGAAATAACAGGAATTCACATTGCCAGACTTGGTCACTTCCCTAAGTTGGTCTTCCCTTTTATATTATTGATGAGTAAGATGTAAATAATTTATCTTAAAGTACTTTCTTCATTTGAATTTGTACTAAATAAGGACAAGCCATGAAATAGGAACTATTTCTAATACAGGGAAATCCATGACATTTTCCAGAACTCCTTAGAATTTTTGGTTCATATTTAAATTTATAATGAAGTCTTTCATGAAACTTCATTGACAATTTTGAGAGTCAATGCATTTGGAAGAAATTCTGATATTATATAAATAACATATTTCTGTGAATTACTTACTATATTGCTAATCACCATCATTAAACATGCACTTACGGACTACTCTAATTACAAAGACCATATAAAAAATTTCAATAAAGGAACATTCTCTAAAATACCTGGTTAGTGTCATTCCCCAAAATAAGGAAACCTGAATTAAGTATGTCCCTCAATGAATAATAATGTGTACACATATTAATTCATTATCTGTGAAAAATGTGCCACCATAAAAGATGTTAATATGAAGGGAATCTAGGGACTGGCATTGCAGTACAGTACTGGTGTTAAATTGCAACCTGTGATGTTAGTGTCCAATATGAGTTGCGATTTGAGTCCCAGCTGCACCACTTCCAGCTCAGCTCCCTGCTAATATGCCTGGCAATCAGAAGGTGGCCCAAATAGTTGTGCCCCTGCATCCACATGGGAGACCTGGAAGAAGTTCCAGGTCCTTGGCATCTGCCTGACCCATTCCTGGCCATTGCTACCAGTGGATGGAAGATCTCTTTCTCTTTCTCTCTTTTTCAAAAATAAATAAATAAATAAATAAATCTTTTTTTAAAAAAATTAAGAGGGAATCTAGGTACTGTATATATGACTTCTATGTATTATTTTTAGCACTTTATATAAATGCGAAACTATGTCTAATGTTTAAAACTATTCTAGTACTATTGAGAATATCAGGTACAAAACCATGTTCACATATTCTTGAATGTGGTCAGACAATTCTAGCACCAGGCTGAAAAAGAATGAAATTTTTGGCCTAACAATCTGGTCATGGAAATTCTGACCATTACTCCTTCTTCACCATATAGCTTCCATTTCTAACTGAATGAGGGAAGAAATGTGGAAACAAGCTAGTATTTACATATCAAAAGTGTTGCCATTGTTCAATACCTTTGATGGGCAGGCCCCAGCCCTCTCCCTAAGAGCAGCTTATGGTAATCTCATCTACCCTTCACCAAGGAGGCTAATGTGAAGCTCTGAGAGAAATTATAACAATGCCACACCCAGGGAACCCTCTGTCCAATGAGACAGTCCAAACAGGAGTGGGGAGAGGACCCACACCCACATCCTTAAAAACTCTAGTCTGAATGCAGGATACATTCTCAGTTCTTAACTGAGATACTCGCCTGACCTGTCAGGTGTACTTTCTTCATTATTTCTTTTTATTAAGCTATATTTCAAAATTAATATATATATATTTCAATTTAAAAACATTATTTACAAAAGAGTGACTTGAAATCACTTGGGTGACTTGAAACTATAATGTAATATGTTTGCAATTTTAGATAAACATGGTGATCTCAAGTGTAAAAAATTCTGTATATTATAGAACTAAATTCAATGTTAATTACATAAAATTATATTGGTTTACATTTTTCTTATCTAAATTTATATTTAGTAGTATAATCACACAGTGTAAAATAGTCTACTTCATTAAATGATACTCTGTTTTGGATATCATATACTACATTTCAATAGAGAGTTTTCTATTGGATAAATTGTCCTTTGCTTGATATAAGGCATCTAGATCATTTCTATTCTAAAACTTGTTAAAAAATAGGATCCAAGATGCCTGAAGAGGGAAAAGTATGTTGATTTCAACCAAAATAAGATAACAAGAAAAGCAGAGTAAGTACAAACTCAAGGGAAAATAGGAGACACGTTTGCAGTGGAAATTCTGCAAGAAGAGACACCACCATGAACCAGCACGGGCAGTACAAACATGCAGGAGCAAGCAGCAACTCCTGCAGCCTAGGGATGGGCAACATGCCATCTTCTTAGAGTGAGTGCACAGGAGTCTATGACAACCCGTGTCATGTTGATATTTCCCAAGTGAGAACCCTGCATACCACACTGAGTTTGATTCCAACCTGGAGCACTAACTGGCAGCAGAGTGCCCACGTGAATCTGTGAAGGGACAGCATACTGAATGCTTCCCATTCCCCAATAAGGTCTCCCAGTGACTTGCAGGCAAAAAAACACCATATTAGTAAAGCAAGTACAGGCTATTGCAGCTCATGAGTGCCTGACAAGGGTTTTTTGTTGTTGCTGTTGTTAATAAGAGAGGCAGAGTTACAGACAGAGAGAAGAGATAGAGAGGTTTTCTATCCATTGGTTCACTCTCCAAATGGCTGAAATCGCTGGTGCTGGGTCAATCTGAAGCCAGGAACCTGGTTCTTCTTCCAGGTCTCCCATAAAGTACAGGAGCTCAAGCATTTGAACCATCTTCCACTGCTTTCCAAGGCCATCATCAAGAAGATGGATAAGAAGTGGACCAGCCAGGACTAGAACCTGCACCCATGTGAGATACTGATGCTGCAGGTGGAGGCTTAACCTACACCACAATGCTCTCCCCACACAAGGGGAATGAAGAGACGTAGTCTGAGTTCTAAAATGGAAAAAACAACCAAAAACAACAAAACTGTCAACCCAGAATACTGTACCCAGCAAAGCACTCATTTGTACATAAAGACAAAATAAAGAGTTCCCCCACTAAAAAAAACAGAAGTTGAAAAATTTTTCACCACTTGTCAAGCCTTCAAATGATATTAAGGATGTGTTAGACACAGAAACAGAGAATAATAGTCATCATTATGAAAGAATGTGATAGTGGAGAATCTCCTAGTAAAAATAAAAAGGAAATCTAAAGCAAGCAATAGGAATATTTATGGAACAATGGGAGCTCAAGTCATTACTTTCAGTAATAATCTTGAATGTAAGTGGCCTAAATTTACCAAATTAAAAGATATAGACTGAATGAATGGATTGAATAACAAAACCCATTTACATGCTGCCTGTAAGAAACACACCTCATCAACAAAGAATGTCATTCTTCTCAGATTCAGAAAAAATGATGTAAAACTTCATGTGAAACACAAGAAACCCCAAGTAGCTAAAGCAATTTTAACACCAAAACAAAGCCAGACACATCACAAGCCAAATTTCAACCCAGACAACAGGGCAACTATAATCAAAATAGCCTGATACCTTCAAATTATCAAAAAAAAATATAGAAAACTCTGTAAGACATTAGCATAGGAAAATTCTTCTTGGAAAGACTCTAGAAGCACAGGTAATTAAAGCAAAATAGACAAATGGGATTACATTGAGCCAAGAAGCTTCTGCACTACAAAGGAAACACTTAAGAAAGTGAAGAAGCAACTGAAGGAATGAGAGAAAATACTTGCATACTATGCAACTGGTAAAGAATTAGTATCCAAAATCTATAAAGAGCTCAAGAAACCCAAAACAAAAGACACAATCCAATTAAGTAATGGGCAAATGACATATATAAAGGCATTTTTCTAAAGATGAAATTCAAATGGCCAACAGACACATTACAAAATACTCAAGATCACTAGCCATAAGGGAAATGCAAATCAAAACCACAATGAGGTTTCACCTAACCCCAGTTAGAATGACTATCATTCAAAATTCAAAAGACAGTGAATACTGGCAAGGATGTAGAGGAAAATGTGCCCTAATGCAATGCTGGTGGAAATGTAAACTAGTACAATCACTATGGAAGAAGATAGGGGATTCCTCAGAAATGTGACAATAGATCTACCAAATGACACAGCTCTACACTCCTGGGAATTTACCCAAAGGAAATGAAATCAGCATATGAGACGGTTACCTGCACCCCCATGCTTATGGCAGCTCAGTTCATAATAGCTAAGATACAGAATCAGCCTAAATGCCCATCAACTGAATACTGCATAATGAAAATGTAGTATATATACTCTGGGGAACACTACTCAGCAGTGAAAAATAAAAATAAAAACACGACTGTCTCAACAAAATAGGTACAACTGGAAAACTGTATGCTTAGTGAAATAAGCAAGTCCTCCAAAATAAAATATCATTTGTTTACTTTCTTGATTTGCAGTAACTAATATCCTGAGTACAATAAAAAGAATGTATATGAGCAAATTGATATCCTGAGATTTGATTATTGTTTACAGCCCTATGTTATTGAGGAACATGTACTACTCACTCAAGTAATTTTTCCACATACTACTTAATGAATTCTTTATTTAGTGCAGGATTAAGCTTATGGCTATCAAATAAACAAATTATATCATTATAAAAATTAAAGGAAAAATATATGAAAGGAAGGAGCAGGGATGGTGATAGTGTGGGAGGGAAGGTAGGGTGGAATGTAGCATTGTTCTCTTAAATCTGTATATATGAAATACATGAAATTTGTTTACTTTATATAATTAAAAAATTAAAACTTTGCTGTTATGAACTATTTTGTATTTGTGAAAGGCAGGGCATTAACTTAAAAAGAAAAGACATAAATGAGGCTGGTGCTGTGGTGTAGCAAGTGTAGCCTGTGATACCAGCTTTTCATAAGGTACTGATTCGAGCTCTGGCTGTTCCACTTCCAATTCAGCTTCCTGCTAAAGGCCAGAGAAAGCAGCAGAGGCCCCTGCACCCACATGGGAGACCAGGACGAAGCTCTTGGCTGCTGGCCTATGCTTGGCCCAGTCCTAGCTATTGCCGAGATTTGGGGAGTGAGTCAGTAGACCAAAGATCTCTCACTTTCTCTCTCTCCCTCCCCTACCCACCATGTGTGTGTGCCTGAGTGCAATTCTTCCTTTCAAATAAATAAATAAATCTTAAAAAGATATAACTGGTGACAGAAATATGATGGGAGTGAAAGAAATTTAAATCAAATTTTTCTCCATGCATTTAGCATTTCACAGTCTGAGAAATAGATTAATGCTATTGCTGCTTTCTGTGCAACACTTGCAATGACAATCTGTATGCCAAAGCAGTTCAGGAAAGGGCATGTCATTTGAATTTTTTAAAAAAATTTTTATTTAGTAAATATGAATTTTCTTTTTTTTTAACTTTTATTTAATGAATATAAATTTCCAAAGTACGGCTTATGTATTACAATGGCTTCCCCCCCATAACGTCCTTCCCACCTGCAAACCTCCCCTTTCACACTCCCTCTCCCCTTCCATTCACATCAAGATTCATTTTCAATTCTCTTTATATACAGAAGATCAGTTTAGCATACATTAAGTAAAGATTTCAACAGTTTGCTCTCACACAGAAACATAAAGTGAAAAATAATAGATGATTTTTTAAATGATGATGAAATCAGATCAGACCTATTGTCATGTTTAATCCCAATGAGAGTCAAGTTGGGAATTGCTAATTTCTTCTTTTTTTTTAACAGAAGATCAGTTTAGTATACATTAAGTAAAGATTTCAACAGTTTGCACCCCCATAGAAACACAAAGTGAAATATACTGTTTGAGTTCTCGTTATAGCATTAAACCTCAATGTACAGCTCATTAAGGACAGAGATCCTACATGAGGAGTAGGATGAGTTGAGTAGTCATGAGTTGCCAAGGCTATGGAAGCCTTTTGAGTTCACCAATTTCGATCTTATTCCGACAGGGTCATAGTCAAAGTGGAAGTTCTCTCCTCCCTTCAGAGAAAGGTACCTCCTTCTTTGATGGCCCCATTCTTTCCACTGGGATCTCACTCACAGAGATCCTCCATTTAGGTCTTCTTCTTTTTTTTTTCCATGGTGTCTTGGCTTTCCATGCCTAAAATACTCTCATATTTCTTCAGCCATATCCGAATGCCTTAAGGGATGATTCTGAGGCCAGAGTGCTATTTAGGACATCTGCCATTCTATGAGTTTACTGTGTATCCCGCTTCTCATGATGGATTGTCTCTCCCTTTTTGATTCTATCAATTAGTATTAGCAGACACTAGACTTGTTTGTGTGATCCCGTTGACTCTTAGACCTATCAGTGTGATCAATTGTGAACTGAAATTGATCACTTGGACTAGTGAGATGGCATTGGCACATGCCACCTTGATGGGATTATATTGGGATTTTTATTAAAAATAATAATATTTGGTTACATTATATTCACTATAATTATCAAAGGCAAATTGAAATTATGCATACATATATAAAGTTATTTACTTATTTGTAAGGTAGAATTTACAGAAAGAACGAGAGGAAGGCAGAGAGTGAGGGAGGGTGGGAGGGGAGAGAGAGAGAGGAAGGAGGAGAGAGCGATCACCCATCTACTGTTTTACTCCTCAAATGTCCACAATGGCTGGAGCCAGGAGCCAGGAGCTTCATTCAGGTCTTTCACGTAGATTCAGATGCCCAAGGACTTGGGCCAGCTTCCACTGTTTTCCAGGTGCATTATCAGGGAGCTGGACTGGATGTGGAGCAGCCAGTACACAAAGGTACGCTAATGGAATGCCAGCATCATTGGTGGCAACTTTACCCACTACACCACAAGGCTGGGCCTGGAAAAGTAATTTAATGTTCTAAAATATACGAAATCATTTTATAATTATTGAAAACTCTGAGATGATAATTAAGCATCTGAAATTTCATTTACAAACAGGTGATTACTTGAGCAATACTAGTCACAAAAAATGATCAACAGAGCACAAGCAGTAGGTAACGCTTAATGTCTCGTGCATATCATTGATTTTGAAATTTCACTGTTTCATGTACTACTCATTGAAGTATAATTTTTATGTATCATTCAATACGCTTTTCCACTTAGAGTCATGATGATAAATTCTCCTAAATTTAACTTCCATACATATTGTATCAGTTGATTTCAAAGCAGCAATGATCTTGGGTACATTGTAGTATATCTGCAATATGTATGGCTTAATTTTGATTAACTGCCAAGACTAATATTTATTTTTGGCATCAAATCAATCTTAGAGAATCTTTAGTGCTTTGTGTACTACTCTTTTAAGCAGCTTCAGTGCTTCTGAAGATAGCCATCATCTTGATTATGTTCTGAGCTCAAAATACCAATTCTTTTTTGCCAAATCTGGAAAGCTCTGAAGACCCACCTATTGTGTTTTACCAGTCATATAAGCAATAAAATAACGTTCCCATATCTAGCCACAAGCAAGTATAGTATAATGAAATCTATCCCAAAAATCATTTCTAGTTGAACTGAAAAAAAAAATTGTTCAAGTTTCAACAAGCAAACATTTCTCTACCAAATAATTTTGATAAAGTGAAATTAATATTTAATGACACTTTCTTATCAATAATCCAAAATCATGGAATTTCAGAGTTAACACTAAGAGAACAACAGCCAACATCCATGTAAGTTCTTAATCATTTTAACAGGAGCAACCTCATTTTGAAATAGGTGATAAACTATTTCATAGTCAATGGATTTAACATGTTTTAAATATAGAATAAGGATTTCTTCAAAGATTCATTTATTAATTTGACTGGCAAAACTAGAAAAAGGGAGAGACAGAGACCAAGATCTTCCAACTGTAGGTTCACTCTCCAGGTGGCCTCAACAGCTGGGGCTGGATCAGGCTGAAGCTAGGAGTGAGGAGCTTCATCCAGGTCTCCCACATGGGCAGCAGGGGCCCAGAAAATTGGACCATCTTATGCTTCTTTTTCTAGGCCATTAAAAAGGAGCTGTATTGGAAATGGAGCAGCAGAAATATGAAACAACACCCATACAGGATGCTGGCATTACAGATGGCAGCTTTACCCGCTACACCACAATGCCAGCCTCAGGAATTTTTGTATTACAGCATTTTTTCATCAACATACAGAAATACAAATTCCAGAGTAGTCAGATAGAGTGGTGATGATACAGGGATTATTGTCATCTTGTCCATGTAATAGCGTTCTCTAGTTTGCAGTTGTTCTCACCAATTCTCAGAATTCTCATGAGAGATCTTAACTCTTAAAAATGTGCATTACCAGCTGGTGCCACGGCTCAAAAGGCTAATCCTCCGCCTGCGGCGCTGGCACAAGGGGTTCTAGTCCCAGTCGGGGCGCCGGATTCTGTCCCGGTCTCTCCTCTTCCTGTCCAGCTCTCTGCTGTGGCCCGGGAGTGCAGTGGAGGATGACCCAAGTGCTTGGGCCCTGCACCCACATGGGAGACCAGGAGAAGCATCTGGCTCCTGGCTTCGGATCAACGCAGTGTGCCGGCCACGGCGACCATTGTGGGGTGAACCAACGGTAAAGGAAGACCTTTCTCTTTGTCTCTGTCTCTCACTGTCCATTCTGCCTGTCAAAAATAAAAAAAAATTTAAAAATTTAAAAAAAATGTGTATCACCAAGGCACATGATGCAGCAAAGCAGGTAAAGCCATCGTTTGCAATGCTGGCATTCCATTTGAGTATTGGTTTATGCCCTGGTGCTGCATTTCTGATCCTGCTCCTTCCTAATGGCCTGGAAAAGCAGCAGAAGATGACTAAAGTGTTTGGCCCTCTACAATCCACATGGGGGAACTGGAAGAAAATCCTGGCTCCTGGCTTCAGCCTGGCTCTGCCCTGGCCATTTCAGCCACCTGAACTAGTGGATGGAATATCTCCACCCCTCCTCTGTCTCTGTCTCTTCCTCTCTTTCTCTGCAACTCTGACTTTCAAATAAGCAAAAAAAAAAACCTTTAAAAAATGGTGTAACATTTTTTCACAAATCAAGCCTGCTCATTCACTTGTCAAATAACTCTAAATTCCAGATACAATCCTCGAGTGTAGCAAGCACTGTGTTAAACAATGAACAAATAATGATCAAAATCTAATTGCTTGTCCACATAGAGTGTAGAACTCTATTTGTTCTAGCAATTCTCTTATAGATCTGGGAGCTTCCAGTATTTTGCTGTGAAGGATATCAATGAGATCAACATCTGTATGTAGCAAATTAGACAAATCTTCTTACATAGTCCATATCAAATATGGGAGACAGAATATTGTTAGCATTGCTGAAGCCTTTATTCATGCATATCCTGACAAACAACAACAAACACCTGTGCAAAAGTTCTATGGAAATGAATAAGAAATATATTTTATTGACACCAAGTACTAAACTAGATCCTGCTGGTTACAGTATTAACTGTTCTTAGGAGGAAAAAGAAAATAAACACTTCAAAGCAAGCAAGTGACAATGTCGACAGTGTTTTTGCAGGGGTGTATGCAACTTCTGCTTGGATGGTAATGGATGGCCTCAATGATATATCAACTATGGGGTTATCATGGGATTTTCTTATCCAATGAAAAAGAATTGTGGACAAACAGAGAAGATAAAAAATTATCATTGAAACAAAAAATAGGTCAAAGTCATTAAAATTTAACTTTTGAACCCCTAAGTGAGGGTTTGCTATAACTGCGTCAGTAATGTTTAAATGCATCCATTGTTGAGACAGCAATAGTAACTTCTATTCTTTTTTATTCAACATTATAAGTAGTTATGAATCTGTACTGTGAAATTTTGGCTGTAAAGCCATAGAGAAATTGTGATCTCTGTGCCTCAATTAACTCAACTATAAAATAAAGATAACATAAGTATGCACCTCAGAATTTATAACAATTCTATAAGTGAATATATGGAAATTCAGGTCTAAATCAAAAGATCAATACTAGGGTATCTAATGCAAATAACCCAATATTCACATATAAATTACAAAATTATTCTATATTTATCTGATTATATCTGAACAATGTAATCAAAGTTTATTTGGTGAATTTAAACTAACATGGTAATGGAACTTTACCATAACAAAGTACCATAAACTGGATGGCTTAAAACAATAGAATTTGATTCTGTCACATAGTTCTAGGGACCAGAATTCTGAAACCAAGGGATTGACAAGGCAAGGTTCTCTTTAAAATTCCTAGAAGATCTTGTCTTGCTTGTTCCTAGTTTCAAGTTGTTGCTAGAAACCGTGATTCTCAGACATCATACTAACCTCTGCTTTGTCTTTTTGTAGTATTCTCCTTGCTTTTCTCTAGACTGTCACTGTATCTTCTCCAATCAAGCCAGATTCAATGCCCACAATAATACATTGTGACTGTATCATAACTTGATTATATTTGCAAAATTTTAGTTCCAAAATGGGTCAAATTTTAGGTTCCAAAAGTTAGGACTTGAACAAAACTTCTTACATTGGGGAACACAGTTCACCCCACAACAAAATTAAAAAAATAAAAAATACCAATATTTTGGGGCCGGTGACATACTGGGTTAGCTCACTGCTTGTGATTCTGGCATCTGACATCAGATTGTGGCTGTCGGTTTCAGCTGTTCTGCTGCAGGTCCAGCTCCTAGCTAAATGTGTAGAACCGCCACCCTTGAGGGAGATTGGCTGGAATTGCTGGCTCTTGGCTTCAGACTAGCTCGGCTCTGGCTTTTGTGGCCATCTGGGGAATGAACTAGAATATGGAAAATTCTCTTTCTCTCTGTGTGTGTGTCTCTTTGCACTCTGTAACTTTGAAAGGAAAAAAGAGGGGCTGGCACCGTGGTATAGCAGATAAAGCTGCCACCTGCAATGGTAGCGTCCCATTTGGGCACTGGTTCTAGTCCTATCTACTCCACTTCCAATCGATCTCTGCAATGGCCTGGGAGAGCAGTAGAGGATGGCCCAATTCTTTGGGCCCCTGCACCCATGTGGGAGACCCACAGGAAGCTCCTGGCTCCTGACTTCAAATTGGCACAGCTCCAGCCGTTATGGCCAATTGGGGAGGGAGTGAACCAGCAAATGGAAGACCTCTCTCTCTGCTTCTCCTTCTCTCTGTATGTAACTCTGACTTTCAAATAAATAAATAACTCTTAAAAAAGAAAGGAAAAAATAAAGAAATCTTTAACAAATAAATAAATAAATCAAATTTTTTCATTCTACAAATATTTACTTAGGCATTTTTAGTAGTCTGGTCATTCTATCAAGTGCTCTTTTGAAAGTAATTTTAAAACTTGTAAGTTACACACTGAAAGAAGACAAAGTTTACATAAAAATTTATATTACCTGTAAAGTTAATCCAGTGAGTGTTCTCTTGTGTTAGCTAACAAATGTTGTGAATGCTAGGTAGTGTACTTAATGATCAACATTCTATTAATAGTGAAACTCAGATATTTGAAAGTTATACATCTCTCAATAGTCACACAAAAAGCACATTGGAATTGGGTTACTACATGGCTCAGTCTGCAAATACTTTGTGATCATCACTATGTTATATCTTTTAAGAAAAAATGTTTAAATGATATTAATGAAAAAGACAAATGCAGTTATAATTAGTCTTTGTCAGTAATACTTCACTCCTCATTTTACTGAACATTCGCTTTAGTTTGTGCATTAGAATCATACATTATTGCCTAGACCAAAGCTAGGCAAAATTTTTAAAGTTCACAATAATTTTGAAAATAGTCAATAATAATAAACTATAAAACCAATTATTTCTCAATAATTACTCCTTAAAATTAGCATTATAAGAAGTAATGCTTATCATTCACAACTTCATATAATCAGAAAATCTTTAAATGCACAGAAAGTAACAAAAATATTTCTTCCTGTAAGGCTAGATGATATCCAATAAATCTCTTTGCAAATATAAATATCAAATATTTGTTTTATGAAGTCAATACAACATACTCAATTTTATATTCGGTATCTTGATAAACATTTTAAGATATCACCTTAAAATCTTAACTGTATTTATTATGTATGAAATATTTGATGAAAGACACATAAATAAAAGGAAATATAACTCCCATATCCATTGCTGAGTAATTGAAATATATTAGAAAACATGTCAAGTAAAGATGATAACTGTTTTTATAAAGAAAGAAGGTATAGCCTTCTTTTTTTAAAAAAAGATGATTTATTTATTTGAAATGTAGAAAGAGACAGGAGAGAGAAAGAAGATGAATCTCCCATTTGCTAGTTTACTTCCTAGTAGCTATAGAGCTAGGAACTCCAACCAGGTCCCCCATGTAGGTGTCAAGGGCCCAATTTGGGGCTTCATACACTGCCTCTCCAGGTACATTAGCAGGAATCTGAATCAGAGGCAAAGAAATGGACTCAAAGTGGCACTCCTGGTTGGTAATGTTCTAATCATTAATTGCATTTATATACTAGGACCAGAGCAAAAAGGAAAGAGACTTCATTTCTGGGTCATGAAGTATCCTACATGAGACAAGGATTTAAACAAAGCTCTTCACAGATAAGAACAATGGCCCATTGCCCAGGAAAGTTTTGACCTACTAGTTGCCTTGAATATCTGGAAAATCTCTGCCTTATTCCTCCCTGCTGTAACTTGTGTGTTAGCGATGCAGAAAGTGTCCCTGTCTATAGATTACAAGCATCTTACTTGTTCCTCAGCTTTTGAAACTTAGAGAAGAGTATGGTTCCTATGTTCAAAAAATATCAAGCTCAAATTCAGTAACAGATAATCAAAATATATTCTTGGTAGCAATGGAATGTATAGAGCATTATGCATATACTAGTTATAAAGTTTAATATAATTGATAATTTCAAATAGGAACTGCATTAAATATCTTTTTCTTGAAATTTCCATTGTATATTGAGAAAGGAACTACTTCAGCAGCACAATTGGATAAGGCAAGCTTCTATTCATTTGCAGATACCTGCTATTTTCATATTTTATATGTGCTTGGAGACCCTATAATTACATACCTTTTAAATCACCAATATCAAATAAATATATATGGACTGCTTATATTGTAAGAGAAAAAAATAACTGTTTACTTTCATGAATGTCCCAATCTTCTAATCATAATGTTCCATTCATTTTGTATGCCAATGAAAAGAACACATCCTACAACAAAGTCTAAATATGTCTTAAAATGATCCCTATGGCAGGGTTTTATAATATAGCTTTAAAAATACATGAATGTATGCCCTCACATGAGCACAAGTCCATTATGCCAAATTGTATATCATTTAAAATGGAAAAAAAAATTTGTACTGGTGCTTGCACTTGGGGATGTAATTTGAATACCTAAGAAATCAATATCTGCTTGACTATGTGATTACTGCCAAATAATTGAAGTATCAGACAAGCAGTGAACCACAGGGCTTTTCTGTGCAAACAGCAAGGCATTCTAACTATAAAGCTCCTCTCAGTGCAATGGACCTCAGGTTGTAATTATATAAAACTTTTAAATGTACTATTTTTTTTTCAAAAGAGCCTGTTGGGGTAAGCATTCAAGAAAAGAAAAATTCTAAAAATACCGAAATTGACACTTCATACTGAGGCAAGAAAGAAGGAGCTGTTTAAAGGCAGATTGATAAGGAAGATTCTGGAGAGCTCTCATTCACAGTGGCTAACAATACCATCCTCAGGGTCACTTACAGTCTTTCATGCACAGCTTGGGATAAGTTAGAATCATTCAGCTTCATTCTTCACCAGATCATCAGGGATGGAGCTTTTCCTTTACTCACTTCTAAAAGCTTAAATTTCTCTTTCTGGCTGGACTTTCATATCTTTTCCTGAAAATACTTTCTCTCTGTGGCATTTTTTTTTCCTAAATCAGAACTAGTGATCCACTATAGTCGCTGAGAAGCACAGTTCTCCATACCTCCCATATGCAGCAGGACAGGGATCACACACACAGGTGTCTACAGGGAGAACCAGGTGGGACTCAAGCAAAACAGGGAAGGGAGATAAGTTCATAAATGGTAATTGAAGCTTAGCTTCCATGTTGAGTTGGAAATGGGGATGGCCTTGGAGTGTGAAAAGGAAAATGAACTCTACATAAGACAGGTTGCTGTTTCAGTTCAGTTCTTCAATTGACTTTTTGTGTATGTGACTCAGTTTTGTTGTTATTTTTTTTTTTCTTTTGTTTCCACCACTACTTGACATCAGCAGTTATTTCAAAATGTTGGTTTGAGTACAGGCTATTCTGCTTATAATGATCTAGCTGTCTGCTAACGCTCTTAGGCAAACAGTAGATGCTGGTCAAAATGTTTAGACTCCCTGCTACCAATTTGGAAGATCTAGATGGAGTTTCTGACTTTTGGCTTCAGCATGACCCAGCCCTGGCTATTGTGCCATTTGGAGAGTTAACCAATGGGTGACAGTTCTCTCTCTCTCTCTTTCTCTCTCTTTTTCTCTGTCTCTCTCTCCCTCTCTCACTAACTCTGCCTTTAAAACAACTAACTAAATCTTCAGAAAAAAATAATAACAAAAGGACAAATTCTACAATGTATGCCACTTTAATAATATAATCTAATAAACATGAAATGACTACATTTTAATAAGGTTTCATTGTACCCATCATTGATTACATTGTTGTATTATTTTTATATATTACATCCATTTCTTTACAGCTTGATGAGCATTTTGATCAAACAACTCAATGTAAATTTCCCTAAGTGTCGGGATTATAACTGACATATTATTTAGTATATGAAGGGAAGAAATGAGTGGAAAGTGCTGTCATGGCTTTTACCTTCATCTAGTCTATAGAGACTGGATACATGCTTTTAGTGGTCAAAAGTAATGTCAGGGGGCTGGCGCCGAGGTGCAGTAGGTTAATCCTTCACCTGAGGTGCCAGCATCCTATACAGATGCCTGTTCTAATCCCAGCTGCTCCTCTTCCAATCCAGATCTCTGCTGTAGCCTGGGAAAGCAGTAGAATATGGCCCAAGTGCTTGGGCCCCTGCACCCACATGGGACACCAGGAAGAAGCACCTGACTCCTGGCTTCAGATCGGCACAGCTCCGGCTGTTGCAGCCATTTGGGGAGTGAACCATCAGAAGTAAGACCTTTCTCTCTGCCTCTCCCTCTCACTGTGTGTAGCTCTACCTCTCAAATAAATAAATAAAAAAATCTTTTAAATAAAGTAATATCAGAACTGAGTAATATGAAAACTGGCATAAAATTGTGCTAAGTTTAATAACTCATTTATATATGGGACCATATTACTGAAAAATTTCTTCTAGTCACAATGCTTTTCATCTGTAGGCTTCTGAAATCTTTGCAATATCATTCCCTTTGTTCTCTCTTTATGGTATTTGGGCCACTCTCTTGGTATTTACCATTCTCTTATGCAGTTAATTTTGTACAATTCAAACAAGATTAGAAAAATTGTGAATAAATGTAGCATTAAAATTTCTATTTTTGACATGAAAAACAGCCTGAGTTTGATTCCAATGAATATTATTTCCATATTCCTCTATATAAGCTGCATACTCAATATAAGGTCAATATATATTCCATACAGCTTGATGCATATTATTCTATCACATACCAAAATATGCCTTACATTCATGTCCATAATTTATCTACTCTTTTTTCTCTTCCTAGGATATTCTTTCTCCAAGCCATCATTTAAAAAAAATTAACTGTGTGTATTGCATATTTATTTATTTATTCAGCATCAGAAACGTCGTGTTTGTTGAATTTTGGAGAATGGAAGAACTTCTATCACACAACTTACTGTCGCTCCCCCTCTTCGTGGAGGAACGACACAGGACCCTGCGCTGTTCTTTCGTCTGCTCGGCCCTCCCCGGGTTTGCTGCTGGTTCTTCCCGGGTTGGCTACTATCCCTTCCACCTCCGTGGAAGGGCAGTTCCCCCTGGCCACATTCCCCACTTCCGCAGGGGAGCGGCACACCGCCGGCCGGCTCTTCTCGGGGGCTGCACAGGTTCCCTTAGATGTTCCCCATAGATGTTCCTGGTGCATGCCGTCTCTCTCCTCCTTTATAGTCCTCCTCCGCCAATCCCAACTCGGCTGCCCACACGCCGAGCACGCTGCTCTCCAATCAGGAGCAAGTCCTACAGTTTATTGGTTGAACTGGAGGCAGCTGTGCGGAAGCTGTTTACTTCTCTCCCAGCGCCATATTGTGGGAGAGCAGATGCACAGAATAAGTCTTAATTCCAGTAACTCAGTCCAGTCCGGATTGCTCCCCACACTTACTAACGTCAAAATGTGTGTTATTCTTAGTGCAAGTCACCAATTCAGTGAAAATGTTGGATTGAGCTGCAATTAGAAGTTAGATATATCAACTGTGGAATATGAATTGGAAGCTAAAATTATCAGAAAGAAAAAGAGTAAAAGGAGTGAGGGCAGGCACTGTGATATAACAGGTTTAGCTGTGCTGTGATACTGGCATCCAATTTCAGAGTATTAGTTGTAGTTTCAGCTGCTTTGCATCTGAGAAAGATGTCCTGAGTGCTTGGGTCCCTGCCACCCATGGGAGACCTAGATGAATTTCTATGCTCTTGGATAAGGCTCAGCCTAAGTGGCCATTGCTGCAAGCAGGGAAGTGAATCAGTGGATGCAAAATCTTTCTCTGTCTCTGTCACTCTGATTTCAAATAAATTAAAACAAAATAAATCTTTGATTAAAAAAAGATTGAAGTCATGTTTGTGTGATCAGAAGTTGTGGCAATGATATCTAGCCTTTACGAATATGAATAGCAGTGAGAGTAGGAGTACTGTATAGTCATCTTTCTATGGCAAGACTGTAGCAGAATTAGTTTCTGTATGGAAAGTTGTTACATGTAATGTTTACCATTTATAGCAATGGTACTGTTTTCTTTTACATTTTTATGAACAATAATTGTACATATTTAAGGACCACATTAAAAAAGTCAATACCATATACAATATATACTGGGGCATAGTGTGTAAAGTTGCTGACTGCAGCGCCGGCATCCCATATAGGTGCCAGATCAAGTCCCGGAAGCTCCGCTTCTGATCCAGCTTCCTGCTATGACTTGGGAAAGCAGTAGAAGATGGACCAGGTCATTAGGCCCCTGAACCTTAATGGGAGACCAAGAGAAAGCTCCTGGCTTTTGGTTTCTGATTGACGATGCTTCGGCTGTTGCGGCCAATTGGAGAGTGAACCATAAATGGAAGACTTCTCTCTCTCTGCCTCTCCTTCTCTCTCTGTGTAACTCTGACTTTAAAATAAATAAAAATAAATCTTTAAAAAGTATATCATATACAATGCATACAAATAAAATCAGAATTATTCAACATTTTTCCCTCTTTGACATTAGTTCATGTTGGGTTCCCTGGAGGTCTCCTCCACTTTCTTACAAAACACTCAATTGATTAATGCACATTATAGTAGGATCTCTAAGAACTTATTCTTCCAATCTATCTTTTTGGATCTTATCCAAAAAAATTTTTTTGACAGGCAGAGTGGACAGTGAGAGAGAGAGAGACAGAGAGAAAGGTCTTCCTTTGCCGTTGGTTCACCCTCCAATGGCCGCCGCGGCCAGCGCGCTGCGGCAGGTGCACCGTGCTGATCTGAAGGCAGGAGCCAGGTGCTTCTCCTGGTCTCCCATGAGGTGCAGGGCCCAAGCATTTGGGCCATCCTCCACTGCACTCCCGGGCCATAGCAGAGAGCTGACCTGGAAGAGGGGCAACCAGGACAGAATCTGGCGCCCCGACCGCGACGAGAACCTGGTGTGCCAGCGCCGCTAGGTGGAAGATTAGCCTGTTAAGCTGCGGAGCCGGCCTCTTACCCAAAATTTTATTGCATACATCAATGTCCTGAATGTGTTTTCTCTATATTTTATTTTAACAGTTCCATACTTTTAGGTATTACATTTCAGCTTTGATCAATTCTGACTTAGTTTTTTATATTTTTTAACTTTTATTTAATAAATATAAATTTCCAAAGTACGGCTTTTGGATTACAATGGCTTTTCCTCCCAATAACCTCCTTCCACCTCAACCATCCCATTTCCTGTTCCCTCTCCCATTCCATTCATATAAAGATTCATTTTCAATTATCTTTACATACAAAAGATTAATTTAATATATACTAAGTAAAGATTTCAACAGTTTGCACCCACACAGAAACACAAAGTATAAAGTACTGTTTGAGTACTAGTTATACCGTTAATTCACACAGTACAACACATTAAGGACAGAGATCCTTATGGGAGTAAGTGCACAGTGACTCCTGTTGTTGATTTAACAATTGACACTCTTATTTATGACATCAGTAATCAATTAAGGTCCTGTCATGAGCTGCAAAGGCTATGGAAGCCTCTTGAGTTCGCCAAATCCGATCTTATTCAAACAAAGCCATAGTCAAAGTGGAAGTTCTCTACTCCCTTCAGAGAAAGGTACCTCCTTATTTGATGGCCTATTCTTTCCACTGAGATTTCACTCACAGATATCTTTCAGTTATGTCATTTTTTTTTTTTTTTTGCCAGAGTGTCTTGGCTTTCCATGCCTGAAATACTCTCATGGGGTTTTTAGCCAGATCCAAAAGCCTTAAGGGCTGATTCTGAGGCCAGAGTGCTGTTTAGGACATCTGCCAGTCTTTGAGTTTGCTATGTATCCTGCTTCCCATGTTGGATCATTCTCTCCTTTTTAATTCTATCAGTTAGTATTAGCAGACACTAGTCTTGTTTATGTGATCCCTTTGACACTTAATCCTATCATTATGATCAATTATGAATTGAAACTGATCACTTTGACTAGTGAGATGGCATTGGTACATGCCACCTCGATGGGATTGAATTGGAATCCCCTGGCACGTTTCTAATTCTACCATTAGGGGTTAGTCCAATTAAGCATGTGCCGAACAGTACATCTCTTCCCTCTCTTATTCCCACTAATATATTTAACAGGGATCACTTTTCAGTTAAATTTAAACACCCAATAAATAATGGTGTGTCCATTTCACTTCAGCAGGTTTCTTTTTGGGTGCTCAGTTAGTTGTCACCAATCAGGGAGAACATATGATATTTGTCTCTTTGGGACTGGCTTATTTCACTCAGTATGATTTCCAGATTAATCCATTTTGTTGCAAATGACCATAGTTCATTTTCATTTACTACATTATAGTATTCTATAGAGCACATGCTCCATACTTTCTTTATCTAGTCTTCTGTTGATGGGCATTTAGGTCGATTCCATATCTTAGCTATTGTGAATTGAGCTGCAATAAACATTGATGTGCAGACAGCTCTTTTATTTGCCAATTTAATTACACTTTGGGTAAATTCCAAGGAGTGGGATGTTTGGGTTGTATGGCTGGGTTATGTTTAGGTTTCAGAGGAATCTCCAGACTGATTTCCATAGTGGCTAACCAGTTTGAATTCCCATCAACAGTGGATTAGTGTCCCTTTTCCTCCACATTCTTGCCAGTATCTGTTGTTAGTTGATTTTCTATGTAAGCCATTCTAACTGAGGTGAGGTGAAACCTCATTTTGGTTTTGATTTGCATTCCCTTGATTGCTAGTGATCCTGAACATTTTCTCTTGTGCCTATTGGCCATTTGGATTTCCTCTCTTCAAAAATGTCTATTGAGGTCCTTGGCCCATCTCTTAAGTGGGTTGTTTGTTTTGTTGTTGTGGAGTTCCTTGATCTCTGTAGATTCTGGTTATTAAACCTTTATCTGTTGCATAGTTTGCAAATATTTTTCCCATTCTATCGGTTGCCTCTTCACTTTCCTGAGTGTTTCTTTTGCAGTACAGAAACTTCTCAATTTGATGTAATCCCAAATGTTAATTTTGGCTTTGACTGCCTGTGCTTCTGGAGTCATTTCCAAGAGGCTTTGCTTGTGCCTATGTCTTGCAGGATTTCTCCAATGATCTCTAATAATTTGATGGTGTCAGGTCATAGATTTAGATCTTTAATACATGTTAAGTGGATTTTTTTAAAGGTGTAAGGTAGGGGTCAGTCATGCTTAATACTTCTGCATGTGGAAATCCAGTTTTCCCAGCACCATTTTTTGAATAGAATGTCCTTGCTCCAGGACTTGGTTTTAGATCCTTGATCAAATATAAGTTGGCTCTAGATGTTTGGATTGATTTCTGCTATTTCTATTCTGTTCTATTGGTCTATCCATCTATTTCTGTACCAGTACCACGCTGTTTTGATTATAACTACCCTGTAGTATGCTCTGAAATCTGATATTGTGATGCCTCTGGCTTTCTTTTTGTTGTACAAGATTGTTTTAGCTATTCGAGGCCTCCTGTGTCTCCATATGAATTTCAGCATCATTTTTTCCAGATCTGAGAAGAATGTCATCGGTATTTTGATTGGTATCACATTTAATCTATAAATTGCTGTTGGGAGAATGGATATTTTGATGTTGATTCTTCCAGTCTATGAGCATGAAAGATTTTTTTCCATTTTTTGTATCCTCTTCTTTCTTTAAGATTTTGTATTTCTCATCATACAGATCTTTGACTTCCTTGGTTAAGTTTGTTCCAAGGTATTTGTTTTGTAGCTATTGTGAATGGGATTGATCTTAGAAGTTCTTTCTCAGCCATGGGATTGCCTGTGTATACAAATGTTGTTGATTTTATATCCTACTACTTTGCCAAACTCTTCTATGAGTTCCAATAGTCTCTTAGTAGAGTTCTTTGGATCCCCTAAATGAAGAATCATATCATCTGCAAAGAGGGGTGGTTTGAGTTTTTCCTTCCCAATTTTTATCCCTTTAATTTCTTTTTCTTTCCTAATAGAATGGCTAAACCTTCCAGTACTATATTGAATAGCAGAGGTGAGAGTCTCTGGTACCAGATCTCAGTGGAAATGCTTCGAACTTTTCCCCATTCAATAGGATGCTTGCCATAGGTTTTTTAAAAAAATTGATTGTATTGAGGTATGTTCCTTCTATACCCAGTTTGCTTAGAGTTTTCATCATGAAAGTGTGTTGTATTTTATCCAATGCTTTCTCTGCATCTATTCTGATAATCATATGGTTTTTCTTCTGGAGTTTGTTAATGTGGTGTATCATATTGATTGATTTGCTCACATTAAACCATCCCTGCATACCAGGGATAAATCCCATTTGGTCTGGGTGGATGATCTTTCTGATGTATTTTTGCACTTTATTAGCCAGAATTGTATTGAGGATTTTTGCATCTATGTTCATCAGGGATATTGGTCTGTAATTCTCTTTCAATGCTTCATCTTTTTCATCTTTAGGAATTAAGGTGGTGCTGGCTTAATAGAAAGAATTTGGGAGGATTCCCTCTCTTTCAATTGTTCTGAATAGTTTGATAAGAATTGGAGTTAGTTCTTCTTTAAATGTCTGGTAGAATTCAGCAGTGAATCCATCTGGTCCTGGGCTTTTCTTTGTTGGGAGGGCCTCTATTACTGGTTCAATTTCTGTCTCAGTGATGGGTCTGTTTAGGTTTTCTATGTCTTCATGGCTTAGTTTATGTTGGTTGCATGTGTCCAGGAATCTATCCATTTCTGATAGATTTCCCTGTTTGCTGGCATACAAGTCCTTGTGGTAATTTCTGATGACTCCTTTTATTTCTGTGGTGTCTGTTGTTACATTCTGTTTCATCTCTGATTTTATTGATTTGGGTCTTTTTTCTTCTTTTTTTAGTTAGTTGAGCCAATTGTGTGTCAATTATGTTTATTTATTCAAAAAACCAGATCTTCCTTTGGCTGATCTTTTGTAATATTTTTTTGATTCAATCCTGTTGATTTCTTCTCTAATTTTAATTATTTCTCTTCTTGCACTAATTTTGGGTCTGGTTTGCTGTAGTTTTTCTAGATCCTTGAGATGCATTGATAGCTCATTTTTTGGTGTCTTTCCAATTTCTTGATGTAGGCACCTACTGCTACAAACTTTCCTCTTAGCACTCTTTTTTGCTGTATCTCATAAGTTTTGATATGTTGTGTTGTTATCTTCATTTACTTCCAGAAAGTTTTTGATTTCTCTTTTGATTTCTTCTATGACCCACTGTTCATTCAGGAGCATGTTGTTCAGTCTCCATGTGTTTGCATACTCTTTAGAGATTCCTGAGCTGCTAATTTCCAGCTTCATTCCACTGTGGTCTGAGAAGCTGCATGGCATGATTCTAATTCTTTTGAATTTGCTGAGACTTGCTTTATGGCCTAGTATGTGGTCAATCCTAGAGTAGGTTCCATGCACTGCTGCTAAGAATAAATTCTTTAGTTGTAGCTTTGAAAGTTCTGTAGATATCTGTTAGATCCATTTGGTCTATAGTGTCGATTAAATCTGCTGTTTCCTTGTTGATCTTCTGTCTTGCTGATCTGTCTATTGCTGAAAGTGGAGTATTGAAGTCCCCCAACACTATTGAATTGGAGTCTAAGTCTCCCTTTACGTTCCTTAACATTTCTTTTAAATAACCCTGTCCCTTTAATTAGGTTCATATACATTTATAATAGTTACATCTTCCTGTTGAATTCATCCCTTAATCATTATATAGTGGGGCAGTTGCCATGGCTCACTTGGTTAATACTCCACCTGTGCGACCTGCGTTCCACATAGGAGCGAGGTTCTAGTCCTGGTTGCTCCTCTTCCAGTCTGGCTCTTTGCCATGGCCTGGAATGCAGTGGAGGATGGCTCAAGTGCTTGGGCCCCTGAACTCGCATGGGAGACCAGGAGGAAGCACCTGCCTCTGGCTTTGGATGGGCATAACTCCAGCTTTGGAAGCCATTTGGGGGGGGTGAATCAATGGAAGGAAGACCTTTCTCTCTGTTTCTCTCTCTCTCACTGTCTAAATCTATAGGTCAAATATATTTTTAAAAATCATTATATAGTACCACTATTCAAAGAAATCATTGTATAGTACCCTTTTTTGTCTCTTAACAGTTTTTGGGTTAACGTTTATTTTGTCTGATATTAATATGATTACACCAGCTCTTTTTTGGATTCTGTTGGCATAAATAAAAATAGAACAAATGAAAAACAGGTTTGAGAGCCTTAAAAACAGATTCAGTGAGATAGAAGAGAGAATGTTAGACTTAGAAGACAGAGCACATAATAAAAATACCTTTTCCCAACCTTTCATTTTCAGTCTGCATGCATCTTTGTTGGAAAGATGTGTTTCTTGAAGCATCAAATAGATGGGTTTTGTGTTTTAATCTATTCAGCCAGTCTGTGTCTTTTAACTGGAGAGTTGAGGCCATTAACATTCAGTGTGACTATTGATAAGTAGTGACTTTGCCTTGCCATTTTCCCAAAGATATTTCTAATATATGTTTTGAACTTTTTGTGATCTTTTACTGAGAGATTTTCTTCCTTTACCTTCTTTCATATTGATGGCCATTTTTCTGTGTTTTTTGTTTGTAACACATCTTTAAACATCTTTAGCAGGGCTAGGCGAGTAGTGACAAATTCTTTCAATTTCTGTTTCCGATGAAAGGTCTTTATTTCACCTTCATTCACAAATAAGAGCTTTGCAGGATATAATATTCTGGGCTGGCAGTTTTTTTTTTTTTTTTCTCTTAGTACTTGGGCTATATCTTGTCATTCCCTCCTAGCCTGTAGGATTTCTGATAAGTTAGCTGTGAGTCTAATTGGAGATCCTCTGAAGGTAATCTGACGTTTCTCTCTTGCACATCTTAGAAGCTTTTCTTTATGTTTTGCTGTGATATGTTACAACGTGTCATGGTGAGGATCTCTTTTGGTCAAGTTTATTAGGGGTTCTATGAGCTTCCTGTACTAGGATGTCTCTGTCCTTATCCAAATCCAGGAAGTTTTCTGCTAGTATCTCACTAAAAAGGCCTTCCAATCCTTTCTCTCTCCATGCCTTCAGGAACTCCTAGAACCAGAATGTTGGTTTTTTTAATAGTATCCTGTAGATTGCCAACAATATTAGATTTCTAATTTCCTCTTCTTTTCTTTGGTTTGACTGTATACTTTCCTGTGCTCTGTCTTCTAAGACTGATCTTCTCTCTTCTACCTCACTGAATCTGTTTTTAAGGCTCTCAAATGTGTTTTTCATTTGTTCTATTAAATTCTTCATTGCATTTCCATTTCTCTTCAATATCTCAGTTTCATATTTTACCATATTACTCATTTCATTTTGATTCCTCCTTAAGATTTCATTTTCATGAGAGTGATTTCTGCCCTGCCCTGAATGGATTTCTGTGGTTCATGCATTTGTTTTTGATAACTTCTAAATGTTCTTATCATAAATTTTTGAAATCCGTATCTTGCATTTCTTCTATCTGATCGTCTAATAATCTTGTATTGGAGTGTCATGTTCATTTGGGAGCATCATGATGTCTTCCTTGTTCTTGTTTCCTTGGTTTCTGCATTTGTTTGGCATTGTGGAGATATTCTTTGGTTTCTTCTTATTATTTTTTTCCTTGATGTGGTGGCTTTTCTCATTATACTATGACTCTAGATTAAGTGGACTGTCTGCTTTTGGTGAAACTCTAGAGGCTTGTCGTGGGTGTGGCCAGAGAACTCTGTTCAGTTCTTCAGGGTTAAGGGTGTACCAAAGGTGACACACCCAGGTTTGAGGTGGTAAATCTTCTCTCCCTCTCTCTCTCTCTCTTTTTTTTTTTTATTCAGAAGTGAAGCAATTTCCACTCAGCTGAGCTCTTCTCCTTGATGGCAATCAGTGCCTGAGTGCTGGCCCCAGTGGGTATAATTTCTGTCTGCTCTGTCCCAAGGACCATACAAAGAATCTGTACAGTCCTCAGTGTAAGCTCAGATTCCCCAGCCATGTCTCTCACCAGGTAGCCAAAGCAGCCCGAATTTGTGGCATCTCACACTGAGACTACTCACGTCTCAGCCGTACCGTGAGTTCTCCCACACACCCTCAATTTTTTTTCAGGGTCCCGATTCATAAGCTCCACACATTCACTATATCTTAGTCTCCTATTATTTCTCCCCAGCAGAGTCAGGTTTTTCTGCTTGGCAGAGGGCGGGCACAGCCCTGAGCTGGCACAGCTGTTACATATGTCCAAAATGGTGTCTGCTGTATTGTCTTGCTCACCTTTGTAAGGTGAGTGGATAGAGAGAATTGTGTCTATATTGGTCCCTTTTATTTTATTTTTTTTCTCTCCTCTAGTTCACTGTTGTACTTTCCCCTGTGGTGCTTCAAGCCTCATTCCCTCTAGGCTCTTCCTGCCACTTTTCTGCCAGTGTCTTGGGCTACTGCTGTTTCCTCTCACCTCCCTTTCCAGCGCTGGTGCATAGACTTGGCAGCTGGGGTCCCGAGCCATGGGTGCCTGTTCCCTCCACATAGATCTACTGTGTCCCTCTAATTCTGGAAGAAATTCCTCTGCAGTTTTTTCCTTATCTCTCCCTGAGGCTACAGTATCTCCACTTTTATTAAACTATCTTTTCCTGAACTATCAGTGAGCTCCCTCCCTATTCCGCCATCTTGGGGGCCTCTCCTGGTTTTTATATTTTTGATGAGAATTAGGAATCTACCTTCATTATTCAATATGTACATATCCAGTCTTATGAGCTACATTTATTGAAAAGACTGTCATTTCTCCAATGTGTGTTCCTGACACCTTTGTGTAAAAACAGTTGGAATATGTACAAAAATTAACTTCTGGGATTTCTATTCTGTTTTATTGAACTTGTGTCATTTTTGGTTTAGTAGCATTGTACTTTAATTACTAATAGTTTTATAGTATGCTTTACATCTGGTATTGTATTTCCTACATCTTTATTTTTTAATTATTATTATTACTTGCTTAGGATAATCTTGGCTTTTCTGGGTCTTCTGCAGTTGCATATGTATTTTAGAACACTTTTCTACGTCTTTAAATAATGTCATTATTATTTTTGATAAAGATAGTATTGGAAATTTAGATTACCTTATGTAGTATGAACATTTTAAAAGCATTAAGTATTCTAATCCATAAATATAGAACATCTTTCTGGTTTTTGTATGTGTATGATATCTTACATCAGTGCTGTATAATTTTCATATTAGAGATATTTCACTACTTTTCTTAATTTTGATCTTCAATATTTTTGGCAGCTTTGATGAAAAGAATTGCTTTCTTGATTTCCCTTTCAGTCAGATAAGTTTTAATGTACACATATTCTACTTATTTGTACATTGACATTTTAATCTGAAACTTTCCTGAATTGGTTTATCAATTTTTTGTTGAAGTATTACGTTTTTACAAGTATAAAATAATGTCATATGAAAAGTTGGATATTTTTACTTCCTGTTTTCCAATTTGGATACCCTTTTAATTTTTTCTTTTCTGTTCATGAATTGTTCTTGCTAATATTTCCAGTGATCCATTGAATAAAATTGGTAAAAGTGAACGCCTTCATCTTATTCCACATCTGAATGAGAATGCTTTCAGCTTATCCCTATTCAGTATGAAATTGACTGTGAACTTTCATATGTACCATTTATAATTTTGAGGTATGTTCCATCTGTAACTCATTTGTTGAAAATTTTATCATAAAGAGATGTTGAATCAAATGTCTTTTTTCCGAATTGACTGAAATGACTGGTGCTTATTCTTAATTCTATTGATGTGATTTATTCTTTTTAATGATTTGAAAATGTTGAAATATTCTAGAATTTCTGGAATAAATCCAGTTTGATCACTGTATATGATATTCTTGATATGGTATTGGATTTGGATTGCTAATATTTTGTAGCTGCTTTATAGTTTCCTTTCTGTTTTTCCTCCCTTTTTTGAAAGATTTATCTATTTGAAAGTCAGAGTTACAGAGAGAAAAGGAGAGACAGACAGACAGAGATCTTCCATCCACCGATTCATTTCCCAAATGTCTACAATGGCCAGGGCTGGGCCAAGACAAAGTCAGGAACCAGGAGCTTCAGCAAAGTTTCTCATGTGGGCCCAGAGCTTGAAGCACTTGAGACATCTTCTGCTGTTTTCCCAGGCTGTTAACAAAGAGTTGTACCAAAAGTGGAACAGCTGGACCTTGAACCAGTACCGATATTGGTTGTTGGCACCACATGCAGTGAAAACCCACTATGCCACAAAGCAAGCCCGTTTTGTTTTTAATATTAGAGTAATTCTGTTATCATAAAAAGGGTTTGATAGAGTTTCATTCCTTTCAAGTATTTGAAATACTTTGAGGTCTTTTGGAATTAGTTCTTTGGATGTTTTTTAGAATTCAGTTGTAATGCGAGCAGATCCTGGAATCAATCCTTCCTTCTTTCCTTCCTCCCTCCCTTCCTTCCTTCCTTCCTTCCTTCCTTCCTTCCTTCCTTCCTTCCTTCTTCTTTTCCTTTCTCTCTCTTTCTTTCTTTTTAAACAATTACTCTATTTGAAAGATATTTTATCTCTCTTTCTCTCTCTCTCTCTCTCTCTCTCTCTCTCTCTCTCAGTATCCACTCACCCACGCAACCACACACACACACACACACACAGATTCCTTCATTGTTTTACTCCCCCAAATGGTTGCAATAGTGGGGACAAATCAGGATTCCAGAGCACCTCCCACATGGGTGACAGGAGCCCAAGTACCTGAGCCATCTTTCACTTCCTCCTCAGGTACATTAGCAGGGAACTGCATAGGAAGCACAGTGGATTGGACTGGAACTGGCACTTCATTATAGGATACTGGCATCACACCTGATGACTTAACCTTCTGCCAAATAATGCCAGCTCCTGAGATTCTCTTTGATGGGAAATATTCATAACACTTTAATCTCCTTATTTGTAATTGTTCTATCTAGATTTTATATATCTTCTTGGTATAATATTTCTAATATTTATCCCTCCAAGAATTTATCCGTATCTTTGAGGCTCCCTGATTTTTTAGCATACAATTGTTTACAATAGTTTTTAGGATCCTGTGCATTTTTGTGGTATCAATAGCAACACATTTTTATCTTTAATTTTATTTATTTGTGTTTTTCCCTTTTCTTCTTTCTTAATCTAGCTAAAAATTTTTCCTATTTGTTTGTTTTCAAAAAGTAGCTTTTTATTTTGTTTGTCATTTACATTATTTTAATTTCCATTTTTTTATTTCTGCTATGATCCTAGGTTATTTTAGTCACATATTAATTTTGAGTTTGCTTTCTTCTTGACTTTGCAGGCCCTTGAGGTACATCATTCAATTCTTTATTTAAAATCTCTCTTTTTAAAAATATGAATGCATCATTCAATTGTTTATTTAAAATCATTTTTGAATATGAATATTTATTATTATAAAATTCTCTATCAATATTGTTTCTCATATCTTTTTTCAAAAGGGCATATATTTATTTAAGAGGTATAGTCACAAAGAGAGGGGGGGACAGAGAGAGGTTTTCCATTTGCTGATTCACTCTCCAAATGGCCACAACAGCTAGAGCTGGGCCCAGCTGAATCCATGAGCCAGGCATTCCCATGTGAGTGTAGGGGTCCAAGCCCTTGGGCCATCTTCCACTGCTTCCCCAGGCCAGAATCAGAGTGCTTCTGAGAGCAATTGGAACAAGAACTGGCACCTAAATGAGATGCTAGCACCACAGGTGGAAGCTTAACCTAGCATGCCACAGTGCCAGATCCACTTTTTCTGTATCTGGCAGACTGATACATTGTGGCTTTAAATTCATTTTCAAGAGATATTTTATTTCATTTTCAATTTCTTCCATGATTCATTGGTCATTCAGGAACATGTTCAATTTCATTGTATTTATACATTTTCTATTACTGTTTTTATTGATTTCTAGTTTTATTTCATTGTGTCTTAGAAGATATGTGGTATGATTTCATTTTTTTTTTTAATTTATGAGTTTTGTTGTGTGTGTTAATATACCATCTCTCCTGGGAAATGTTCCATGTGCTGATTAGAAGACTGCATATCAGAGCTGATGGATGTGTTGTTCCATAAATGTCTGTTACATCCATTTACTCTGTAGTATGGCTCAATTCTGATACATCTTTGTTGATTTTCTGTCTGGATGATCTATCCATTGATGTCAATGGGGTTTTGAAGTCCTTTACCTTTCTTGTATTGAATCCATCTCTCTCCCTTTAGGTCTAATATTATTTTCTTTATAAACTTATATGGGCTGGCATTGGCTGTATATATTTAGAATTGTTACATCTTCTTGCTGAATCAATCCTCTTATCGATATACAATCTTCTTTGTCTCATTTAAAAATTTTTAAAGTCTATTTTTCTTTTCCTTTTTTTTTTCTGTTGTGATTCTAACTACTCCTGCTTGCTTTTGGTTTCCATTTGAATGCAATGCATTTTCAATCCTTCACCTTCAGTTAATATGTATCTTTGCTGTGGATTGAGTTTCTTATTGACAAGAATACAGCTGTATTTTTCTTATTCATTTGCCCAAATCATGCCTTTTGACTTGGAAATGTAACCCATTTAAATTCAAGGTTAATATTGCTAAATAAGAACTAACTCCTGTAATTTGTTACTGATTATTTTATATATTGCTTTTGTATTTCTTACTAATCACTATCCTTTAGTAGCTTTCTGTCATAGTGAGGCATGTATGAATCTCTTCTTTCCCTCTTTTGTGTGTTTTATGGTTTTTGTGAATTTTGTATTGTCCTGCATTTCCATGAAGATTGTTCTGATCTTTTCACTTCCAATGAAACACTCCCTTCAGGATTTCATGTAGTGTTGGTTTGGTGGTGCTGAATTCCCTCAATATTTTACTTGTCTGAGAAACACTTTACTTTTCCTCAATTTTCAAAGAATTGCTTCGCTGGATACAGTATACCTGATTGAAAGTTGTGTTTTTTGTTTTGTTTTGTTTTGTTTTTTCCTTTCAAGACTTTGAGTATGTCATTCATTCTCTTCTGCTTGACAGGGTTTCTCCTGAGAAGGATGCTGATGTTTTGATGAGTTTTTCTTTGTATGCACCTTCTTATTTTTCTCTCCCTGTTTTTAGAATTCTCCCTTTGTCTTTAAATTTTGTCATGTAATAGCATTCTTAGTAGGTCAACATCATGATAGAATTTTGTCGGTTATTTTAGCCACATGGCCTTCTTTGTTACTGTGTACTTCTATGCAGGCAGCAAAACTGGGACTATAGTTTGCCAATCCCTGGATTATAGGGTACACGTATAAGGGAACAGATTAGAGAGGAGACTGGTTCTCTTTACATTTTTTTACATCTAACTGTATTAAAGAAGAAGTCAGATAAAGAAACATTGCCTCAATCTTTCCTTAGTAAAGGATTCTTCAATTGTATTAGTACTTCTGTTACTTTTCCAGGCTCTCAGCTCTCAGCTCTCAGCAAAATACTATGTTGTACTTAACAGAGATCGTTTCTTATTTTACTTGTAACAAAGTTCAATACATATAGATAACAAGGCTGCAGTACTAAAGACAACTGATATCCAGCTGTTGCTCAAGAAAATTCTTTATTTTTTGTCTCATTAAATAAAATTTTTACAGAAATAGTTTGCTTTTACTTGTACGAAATAATTTATCACTCCTATTTTCCTCTCTATTTTGTCAATTCTTAAATTTTGTGTCACAATTTGTACTGTAAAAATTTCAATTGTCTCCCCATTTTATAATCATTGATCCATAATTAAAGATATCATGTTGAGAAAACAGCATTGTGGCACAGCTAATTAAAACAATGCTTGCAATGCCAAACTCCCACATTGGAGTGTCAGTTCATGTCTCAGCTAGTAAGCTTCCAGTTTTGTTTCACTCAGATGCAACTGGGGAGGTAGCAAAAGATGGTTCAAGTAATTGGCCCCTTGTCACTATATGGGAGACTAACATGGAGTTCCTAGCCATGAATATTGGTTTCAGTATGGCACAGACTCAATTGTTGTGGACATTTGGAGTCAATCAGCAGACTGAAGATTCTCTCTCTCTCTCTCTTTCTCTTTCTCTCTCTCCTTCCCTCCTCCTCCTCCTCCTCCTCCTTTTTCTTCTCCTCCTCCTCCTCCCTCCTTCTCTCTTCCCCTATTTTTTCATTGCTCTTCTTTCTTTTTTTTTTAGTTTTTGACAGACAAAGTGGACAGTGAGAGAGAGAGACAGAGAGAGAAAGGTCTTCCTTTGCCATTGGTTCACCCTCCAATGGCCACCACGGCCGGCATACTGCACTGATCCAAAGCCAGGAGGAGCCAGGTGCTTTGTTCTTCCAATCCATGAACATGGAGGGTTTTTCCAATTTTTAGTTTCTTCTTCCATTTCTCTCTTTAGTGTTTTGTAATTTTCATGGTAGAGATCTCGTTATCCTTGGTTAAATTTATTCCAATTTATTTAATTTTTTTGGTAGCTATTGTGAATGGGACTGATCTTAAAAGTTCTTTCTCACCCATGATATTGTCTGTGTATATAAAGGCTATTGATTTTTCTGTGTTGATTTTATATTTTGCCACTTTATCAGACTCTGTCATGAGTTCCAATAGTCTCTCAGAAGAGTCTTTGGATCTCCCATATATAGACTCACATCATCTGCAAGTAGGGATAGTTTGACTTCCTCCTTCCAAATTTTTATCCATTTGATTTTTTTTTCTTGTCTAATAACTCTGGCTAAAATATCTGGGGCAACACTGAATAGCAGTGGGGAGCGTGAGTATCCTTGTCTTGTTCCAGATATTAAGAGAAATGTTTCCAATTATTCCCAATTCAATAAGATGTTGGGCATCAATTTGCCATAAATTGCCTTAACCACGTTGAAGAATGTTTCTTCTATACCGAGTTTGCTTAAGGTTTTCATCATGAAAGGATGTTGTAAAGACAACATCCTTTAGTTAAAAATGGATACAGAACTCATGGATAAAGAGGGTTGATCATATATATATAGAGAGATAGATATTTTAAGTACTATAAATACAATACAACTTTCTACATGGCAGGAACTTTAAATTTAGAACATAGACATTCATTCCACCCTTTATCAAAAGCTTTCACTGCATCTAATGAGGTAATCATATGGCTTTTGTTCTTCAGTTTGTTAATATGATGTAGCATATTTATTGAGCTGCAAATGTTGAACCATCCCTGCATACCACAGATAAATCCCACATGGTAAGGATGAATGATATTTATAATGTGCTGCTGGATTCAGTTAGCTAATATTTTGCTGTGGATTTATACATCTATTTTCATCAAGGTTATCTTTCTCTATTGTATCTTTTTTTCTGGGTTATGCAGGCTTCATAGAAGGATTCTGTCCTGTTCAATTGTTTCAATTAGTGTGAGAAAAATTGGAATTAGTTCTTTAAATGTCTAGTAGAATTCAACAGTGAATGCATTGGTGGTGAAATGTATTAATTGTAGGCAGTAAATATATGGGTCTTGTTTTTTAGTTCATTCAGCCAGTCTGTATCTTTTAACTGGAGAGTTGTGACCATTTACATTAAATGTTGCTATTGGTAATTAACAACTCAGCCATGCCATTTTTCAATAAATATTCCTATTGCTTACTTTGGATTTCTTTTTTACCTACATTGGGGGGATTTTCTACCTTTACTTTCTTTCATAATGATATTTATCTTTCTGTGTTTCTGTATGTAGCACATCCCTAAGCTTCTTTTGTAAGGCTGGGTGAGTGTTGATAAATTATTTGAATTTCTATTTGTTATGGAAGGTCTTCATGTCCCCTTCATTCATAAAAGAGCTTTTCAGGCTAATTTTGGATTGGCAGGTTTTTTTTTTTTTTTTTCCTCTTAAGGCTTGGACTGTGTCCACTCTCTACTAACCTATAGTTTCTGAAAAGAAGTCAGCTCTGATTCTAATTGGAGATCCTCTGAAAATAATCTGGGGTTTCTCTCATACACATTTTTGAATCTTTTCTTTATGTTTTGTTTTTGAAATTTTTTAATTTATTTGACAGGTAGAGATATAGATAGTGAGAGAGAGAGAGAGAGAGAAAGGTCTTCCTCCCATTGGTTCACCCCCCAAATAGCCGCTATGGATGGCTTGAGCCCTGGAGCCTGTGGTATGTTAGGAGGCTGGGGGGCACTTTGCAGTACTATGCAGGTGCCCACCCACCTCCAATCCTCCCAACTAGGTTAAAAGTCAGTGCACACTGCAGATTTTTTCCTCCACTAGAATCTGTGGATCACAAGCATACACAAGAGCTACTGTTTGATTGTTCTAATGCATCAATAATTAATATTTACATCTGAGGAATATGATTTTTTCACAAATTTTGTCTATTTTGTCATTTCTGATGCTTTCTAAGTTTGTTCTGATATTCTTGCTTTCCTTTAGCCAGAAACATTTCTCCCACTTTTTCTCTTTGGGTCTTCATGATAATTTGATTTAAATCAATTCCACTTTGTGAATAATTTTACTGACTATGTTGTGGCTTAGTCAGAATGAGGAGACTCAAACAAAGCTCAAGTAGGAATAGATCCTTTTAAATGAGTTCAGTTTTTCATCATTTCCCATGGGGTGTTCCAGAACCTCTGTGTATGTAAAAGTTTAAGTGTACTCAAGCTCCTTTTCACAAACAGGGTACTATTTCATATAAACTGTACACATTATCTAGTATATTTTAAGCCATTTCTTGATTGCTTATAATGTTGAATACACTTTTCATATTATTAGATAGTTGTTATAAGGTTTTGTTTCAAGAAAAATGACCAGAAAATGTCTACATATATTTGGTACAAATGACATTTAATCTTATTTATTATGGTTAGTTAAAAATGGATACAGAACTCATGGATAAAGAGGGTTGATCATATATATATAGAGAGATAGATATTTTAAGTACTATAAATACAATACAACTTTCTACATGGCAGGAACTTTAAATTTAGAACATAGACATTCATTCCACCCTTTATCAAAAGTCTTATCTATAAACCGGTGTTGTGTTGTAGTAGGCAAAAACTCCAACTAGTGCCGACATCACACATAGGCACTAGCTCAAGTCTGGGCTGCTTCTCTTTTGATCTATCTCTCTGCTATTGCACCTGGGAAAACAGTGGAAGATGGCCCAAGTGTTTGGGCCCCTGCCTCCATGTGAGAGACCTGGAAGAAACACCTGGCTCTTGGTTTTGGATCGGCTGAGCTCTAGCCTTTTGACCATTTAGTGGAAGTGAACAAGCAAATGGAAGACTTTTCTCTCTGTATCTTCCTCTCTCTGTCTGTTAACTCTAGTTTTAAAATAAAAAAAATAATTTTTAAAAAATTCTTACCTATTGGTATGACTCTTAACACTATTTTGCTGTGACAATAAATATATGGTTCATAAAACATATTTATCTTAGTTTCTAGAAGCTTTCCATAGAGAAAAGACATTTAGGGATGCACAATTTCCAAACATGATTATCTATGGATAAAGTTTGGAAAATCATTGCAAATTAGTTTATTAAATTATCATAAAATTATTGCTATTTAATTATTCATGGAATCTTGACATGAGAGCCATCACATCACATCCAGATAATTCTACTTAAAACATTATGCAGAAAATATCCACCAAATGTGATGGACAAAGAGAGTCAAAAAATGGAGGGAAAGCAAATGAGAAGTAACTCTTTTCTCACATGGAAATACCAGGGAGTATATAAAATATAAGATATATTGTAAAGGTTTCAAAAAAACTGAAATTTCTGATTTACAAGTTTATTTCCCAAAGACAACCATTATTATGATTTAGTGAACATACTTCACAAATTGTTTTATGTATCCTTATCTCAAATTTTCTGCTTTATATTCCAAAAATAATAGCATAAAATGAGAATATCACTAATTTCTGGCCAACTGACAATAATTCTAGGAAGTTCACATTAGCACCTCAGGTTCTATAATTTACTAGAATGATTCAAACACTGAGAAGTTAGGGAAGCAATGTACCAAGCTTTATAGTAGTTTTGTTGTGAAGCATTCAAATCAAGACCAGCAAAAAGAAGACCTACAGATGGCAAGGTTGAAGAGGGTATGAAACACAATGTTTCTGTATCATCTCCCTGTGGAGTCAGAATATTTCACCTTCCCAGTTTATACATAAGAGTCATAAATCACAAAGTATACCCAAGCTCACAAAGTATACCCAGTTTCTAGAGTTTTTAATTGGAGTTTTTCTTTACTTTTCATTGTGTTTTATTATACAGGTATGATTGATCAAATCCTTAACCACAGGATTAACTTGATGCCTAGCCTTGTATCGGGGGTAGGGTGTTGAACTGATATCACATGGCTGAAAATTCCAACACTGTAGTTGCATAATTGGTCTTTGTGGTGTAGACAGTTCCTTTCTACAACTACAGAGATTCCAACCATGAGTAATGCGATTATCATGAACTCAGATTTGGCCCCAGAGGCCTACCATGAATGACTTAGAAGCTCAATCCTAGAACCCGGGGACAAAGATCAAACAAAATCACTATCATACAAAATTACACCACAATTTTTGCTTCATTTTTTAAAGAAAATTGTTGAAGTAACATATTATGCTCAGAAGAAGTCAATGGATCTTAACTATAATCTCAATTTCAATCAGACTAAATGAAAGTTCAATGGGTGTTTTAGAATAGCCTATTATAGTTATCACATTAATGGTAGATAGCACACTAATTCATAAGTATGTCAATAACTTCTCACTTTGGAAATATTCATATGTATGTGGCCTAATTGAGCATGGTCAAAAGAGTAAATCAATCTGATTCACTACAGTCCATTTTTATAACCCGCTGACCATGAAGGAGTCACAAATACCAACCTCATTATTTATAGAATCATTTTACTAAGAAAAGAAACTTTGTTTTTATAATCTCAATTTGACCAAACATGGTATTCAGAAAAAAATGTAAAGTGAACCTCTGTAATTTCAAATACATTAAGGCTATTGAATGGAAATAAATCATTTAGGTTATAATTTTTTTCATTTAAAATTAGAATGAGGGAAAATACTGGCATATATGAAATCTAAAGATAATTTAGCCACATGAGCCTTTATTACATTTTTAAACATTATATCCATATTTTTTATTTTTTAAAGATTTAATTATTTATCTGAAATGTCGAGTTACAGAAAGAGAGAGAGAAAGGGAGAGACAGAGAGAAAGAGGTCTTTCAACCCTTGGTTCATTCCCCAAGGCAGAAGTGGTAGGGGCTGGACGGAACAATGCCAGGGGCCAGGAGCTTCTTCCAGGACTCTCACGTGGGTGCAGGGGCCCAAGCACTTGGGCTATCCTCTGTTGCTTTCCCAAGTACATTAGCAGGAAGTTGGAGTGGAAGTGAAGCAGCAGGGAACTGGTGCCTATTTGGGATGCCAACACTACAGGCAGAGGCTTTACCCACTACCCCACAGTGCCAGCCCCCATAAATAGTTGTACTATATTTTTTTGAACATTGTAAGGTAATGACTAGATTACCAAGATTTGTGACATGGAGATTTGGTCTATTTCTTTTTCTTTCATTACTTCTGCAAACCTGAGAAACTATAACAAAAAATATCCAATACATTATTTTCAATTAGTGGCTGTAATGGAAAGGAAAAAAAATTGATTTTAATATTTCATATCTCTTTTTAACTAAAGTGCATAAAATTGGATCTGTCTATTAGTTTGGACAGAATTTCATTATTTCTTGAAAATATTTCAAAGCCTAAAAACATCAACCTAGATAATCAAAAGTGTTGCATTAATTTAAATATTTAATGATTACTATAATCTGTAGATAAATACATCACGTTCAAAATCATGTTATTATTCCAAATGCGTACATTAAAAAGGCTGAATAGCAATAGATGAAAACTTAGGAATCAACAGTTATCTTTATTTTTGAAGGTATTTTTAATGTTTACAATGTCAATTGGAGTTTGAAGACATGGATGAGAAAATACACATCTCTTGTTTGTTTTCCATGTATCTTATCTGTTCGTTTTATATACTGACAGCAGTAATATTATTTGATTGCTTCATTTCTTCTCAGTTAACAAATAAATCTGATCTTAGAAAATGGCAATGGCATACTAAGATAATTTAGTGAAAATTATAACACAATTTTCAATATTGCATTCAGAAGTTATATGTTACTCTGGCCGACACAAAATTCTTATATTTGAGAACCATGATTACACATCCCTGTTGCTCTAAGGTGACTGATAGTTACATTACACTCCAGTCAACACATAGAAAATGATGAGATAAGAACATGGCCACTAAGATCACACTATTTCTTGACAGTGACAGCTTGTATAAAATAGGGAAGGAGGAAATAGTATCTTGATACCCTGATTAACCCCATCTGCCTCACCCTTTGCAATTAAATTTATATACAGTCTCATCTGCTGATTATTTTTAGACACATAATGACATAAAATCCTAGGTACAGCCATGTCTCTGGCCACTGCTGAAGAATCTACCTGCCGAAGAATCTGATACCTACTTGTAAAGAGAAAGGATAAATTGAAAAACAATGTAGAGGGAAAAATCACAAAACTTGCTGATATTTTCCAGCATTTGTATGCAGCTTATCTGAAGATGGTTAAACAAATAAACTTCACAGTTATGTGAACTAATAATTTCTTCTTAAAAATGAGTTATGTGGTTTTGGTTTTCTGTCCATAATAAGCAGTAGACCTATAAATGACAATGCTGCTGTGGTAGTACTGTAAAAATTTACAGCAAACATTCAAAACATGTTAGGCTATAAACTAGATATACAAATACATGATAAAAACCTTTCCATTGTTCAGTTTTCTAAGCATAGAAATATATTAAAATGATTAAAATAGCACATTTCAGAGTGTTTAGTATATGTCAGACAATAAGCTAAGTACCATATATATATATTTTTTGAAAGGCAGAGTGGACAGTGAGAGAGACAGAGAGAAAGGTCTTCCTTTTCCGTTGGCTCACCCCACAATGGCCGCTGTGGCCGGCGCATTGCGGCCGGTACACCATGCTGATCTGAAGACAGGAGCCAGGTGCCTCTCCTGGTCTCCCATGCCGGTGCAGGGCCCAAGGATTTGGGCCATCCTCCATTGCACTCCCGGGCCATAAAAGAGAGCTGGACAGGAAGAGGAGTGATTGGGACAGAATCTGGCACCCCGACCGAGACTAGAACCTGGTGTGCTGGCGCCGCAGGCGGAGGATTAGCCTATTAAGCCACGGCACCGGCCAATAGCATATATTTTTGATATTGCTAATTCTCACCTCAATCATATGAAAGTGGTGCTATTTGTAGCACATTTACAGATGAAGAAATTAAATTGAGGAACAGAAAGTTAATTTACTTGCTCAATGAACACCCTTATCAAGGAAGAGACTGAGATGTATATGTTTCTCTTTTCACTCCAGTGCCACAGCTCCTGTAGCTCAAGTATTACCCCAGCAAAGACCACTGAGATGTTTCTTCTGGCATGAGAAATGTTTGATCACCTTAACCTGAGACTAGATACTAGAAATTTACCTTGGCTGGCACCATGGCTCACTTGGCTAATCCTCCGCCTGTGGCGCCAACATCCCAGGTTCTAGTCCTGGTTGGGGCACCGGATTCTGTCCCAGTTGCTCCTCTTCCAGTCCAGCTCTCTGCTGTGACCCAGGAAAGCAGTGGAGGATGGCCCAAGTGCTTGGGCCCTGTACCCACATGGGAGTCCAGTAGGAAGCTCCTGGCTTCGGATTGGCACAGAGCACCAGCCGCAGCACACCAGCCGTAGCAGCCATTTCGGGGGTGAACCAACGAAAAGGAAGACCTTTCTCTCTCTCTCTCTCTCTCTTTCTCACCATCTAACTCTGCCTGTCAAAAAAAGAAATTTACCTCATTTTATTCTAAATATTAAATATAATATTTGCTTCTATCATATGATCATATGAGAAGGACAGGCTAATCATTGGAATTCAAACTGCAATAAAATATTTCATTTCCTACAGAAAGGTTTCTGTATGAAAGGCGTTTAAAAGTGTAAAATATTATTATTTATATAAGGATAGTTGGAAATCACATGTAATATATATTGAAGATAATTTGAAATCATATTTTGCATTCATTTTTCCAGATTAGGAACATACTGATACTTCTACCCTAACCTCTCCCCTGTCCATGCTCTCATCCTTCCTCCTCCTGCTTCTCTTACTACATCTCTTAATTTCTACGGTGACTTACCTTCAGTTTATTTCATATTCATAGGATTAATTCTATGCTGGCCAGCGCTGTGGCTCAATAAGCTAATCCTCCACCTGCAGTGCTGGCACACTGGGTTCTAGTTCTGGTCCCGGCGCCGGATTCTGTCCCAGTTGCTAATCTTCCAGTCCATCTCTCTGCTGTGGCCTGGGAGTGCAGTGGAAGATGGCCCAAATTCTTGGTTCCTACACCCACATGGGAGACCAGGAGAAGCACCTGGCTCCTGACTTTGGATCAGCGCGGTGCACTGGCCGCAGTGCGCCTGCTGCAACAGCCACTGGGGTGTGAACCAATAGAAAAAGAAAGACTTTTCTCTCTCTCTCTCTCTCTCTCTCTCTCTCTCACTGTCCACTCTGCCTATCAAAAAAATAAAATAAAATAAAAAATAAAAACAATTAATTCTATGCTAAGTAAAGAGTTCAACAAATAATAAGAAAAAAGCACTCTTGTTCAACATTATAGGTAAAAGTTGTAAACAATCATTAAATCCCAAAATGTAAATTTCACTCTTATACATTAAACTTTTGGTACTCTATTAGTAACCATAATCATGGAAAACATGGTGTTTTTCTTTTGGGGGCTGATTATTTCACTAAGTACAATGGTTTTCAGTTGCTTTCATTTTTTTGCAGACAGAATTTCATTCTTTTACAGCTGAGCATCATTCCATCAAGTATATATACCATAATTTCATTATCCAGTGATCAATGATGGACATTGGGTTGATTCCAATTCTTTTTTTTTTTTTTTTTACTTTTTTTTTTGACAGGCAGAGTGGATAGTGAGAGAGAGAGACAGGGAAAAAGGTCTTCCTTTTGCTGTTGGTTCACCCTCCAATGGCCGCTACTGCTGGCGTGCTGCGGCCAGCGCATCACGCTGATCCAAAGGCAGGAGCCAGGTGCTTCTCCTGGTCTCCCATGGGGTGCAGGGCCCAACGACTTGGGCCATCCTCCACTGCACTCCCTGGACACAGCAGAGAGCTAGCCTGGAAGAGGGGCAACCGGGACAGAATCTGGCTCCCCAACCGGGACTAGAACCCGGAGTGCTGACACCGCAAAGTGGAGGATTAGCCTAGTGAGCCGCGGCGCCAGCGATTCCATTTCTTAGATATTGTGAATTGAGCTGCAATAAACACAGGGGGATATGCCTAACTCTTTCATATGCTTATTGCAACTGCTTTGGCTAAATTCCTACAAGAGCTGGATCATATGAAATATCTGCTTTCAGGTTTCTGAGGTATCTCCATAAATTATTCTACAATGGCTGCAGCAGTTTACATTCCCACCAACAGTGGATTAGGATATCTTTTTCATCACATCCTCACCAACATTTATTGTTTGTGGATTTCTGTATGAGAGCCATTCTAACTAAGATGAGGAAGAACTTCATTGTGGATTTTATTTGCATTTCCCTGATGGTTAGTGATCTTGAGCATTTTTCCATGTGTCTGTTGGTCAATTGAATTTCCTCTTTTGTAAAATGCCTGTTCAAGTCCTTTGTCCATTTCTTAACGGGATTACTTTTTGTTTTTGCTGATTTTCTTGAGTTCTTTATCAATTGCATAGTTTGCAAATATTTCCTCCCATTCTGTTGGTTGTCTCTTCACTTTGCTAAATGCTTCCTTTGTAGTGAAGATGCTTCGTAACTTCATGTAATACAATTTGCCTATTTTTGCTTAAATTGTCTGTGCTTCTGATATCTTTTCCAAGGACTCTTTGCCTATCCCAATGTGTTTCAGAATTTCTAGAGTTTCCACAATGTTTACCTTTAGTAATTTTATTGTATCAAGTAATAGATTCAGATACTTGAAAACTTCTAGTAGAATTTTGTATAAATTGTAAGGTAAGGGTCTTCTTTCATATTCTGTACATGGAAATCCAATTTTCCAGTAATCATCTATTTAAGAGATTATGCTAACTGTTAATAAAATGGTTTCATCTCCCTAAACCCTTCCTGGCTTACTCAAAGTCAGGTGACCAAATATACCAATCGCAAGTATTGGCTCATCCCCATCCTAATGGTATTTGCTGCTCCTGTTTCCTTACATCTGTAAATCCATGTAAGACCTGTTATCCTAGTATAGGGCGTTGTTCTCTCTGTGAATGGGGAGGCAGCTGACAGGTTTCCGCCATCCAATAGCAAACCATTTTACTGATGCTGGTATTTGGTATATTTTGTGGTGGCCTTTACTTTGACTTACTCCAGGGGTTAATTATAGCTCCTCTCTCAAAGAGTAGTTGAATGCCGATGTGTGGATTGATTTCCAGACTTTCTATTCTGTTCCTTTGGTCTATATGTCAATTGTTTTGCCAGTACCAGACTCTTTCGATTTACTGTGTGTAGTATGTCTTGAAATCTGCTGTTGTGATGTGTCTTGCTTAGTTTTTTTGTTTAAAATTGTTTTAGCTATTCAGTGTTTTATTTTATTGTTGTTTCTACATGAATTTTAGCATCATTTTTTCTAGATCTGAGATTAATGTCATTGGTATTTTGATTTGATTCACATTGAATCTACAAATTGCTTCTGGTAGTAGGAACATTTTGATGACATTTATTCTTCCAATCCATGAACATGGGGGATTTTTCCACTTTCCTGTGTCATCTTCTATTTCTTTTTTCTATTTGTTTTTTTTTTTTATATTTTTTATATTTATATTTATATTTCTTTCTTTAATGCTTTCTAATTCTCATTGTAGAGATCTTTGATGTCCTTTGTTAATTTTTTTCCAAGTTATTTAATTTTGGTAGCTATTTGAATGGGATTGATCTTAGAAGTCCTTTCTCAATCATGGTTTTGTCTGTGTACACAAAGACTATTGGTTTTTGTTTGTTAATTTTACATCTTGCCACTTTACAAGATAATCTCTTATGAGAGTCTCTTGTTTCCCTTATAGTTAGAATCATGTCATCTGCAAATAGGGATAATTTGACTATCTCCTTTCTAATATTTACCCATTTGATTATATTTTCTTGCCTAATGGCTCAGGCTAAAACTTCCAGAAATATATTAAATAGCAGGGATGACTGACAGAATCCTTGTCTGGTTCCAGATCCTAGCAGAAATGCTTCCAACTTTTCCCCATTCTCTAAAATGCTTGTTGTGAATTTGTTATAAATTGTATGATTATTCACATATGTTTAAATGATCCCTTAATGTTTATATAATGCACTTCTTTATCTCATTTAACAGTTTAACAGGTTTTTGTTTTTTTTTTTTTGTTTTTTTTTTGTTTTTGTTTTTGTTTTTTTTTCTGTGTAAGTCTATTTTGTTTGAAATTCGGATGGCTATACCTGCTTGTTTTTGCTTTTGGTAACATAGAATAATTATTTTTTTTCAGCTTTAACGTTCAGTCAGCTTGTGTTGTAGGTGGCAAGGTGTGTTTCTTGCAGACAGTCAATGGATGGATCTTGTTTTTTAATACATTCAGCTAGTCTATATCTTTTAATTGTAGAGTTTAAGCCATTTACATTCCAGGTTACTCTTGATATATTATGACTTTACCCTGCCATTTTTTCCCTAAATATCCCTACTGTTTATTTTAATTTCCTTTTTTTCCTTTAATTTTCCTTTTTCCTTTTACTGGGAGATTTTATGCCTTTATTTTTTTTCATAATGATGACTCTTTTTCTGTATTTCTGTGTGTACCATATCCTTTGGCATCATTTCTAAGGGTGAATGAGTAGTGACAATTTTTTTCAACTTATGCTTGTTATGAAAGTCTTTATTACACCTTCATTCATAAATGAGAGCTCTGCATGGTACAATAATCTAGGTTGACAATTTTTGTTATCTTTCTTTTAAAACTTAGACTATATCTCTCTATTCTTTCCTAGCCTGTAAGATTTCTGATGAAAAATCAGCTGTGAGTCTAATTAGGTGTCCTCTGAAAGTAATCTGTCATTTCTCTCATGCATATTTTAGAATCTTTTCTTTATGTTTTACTGTTGAAAGTTTTACTAAAATGTGATGTGGTATAGAAATTTTCTGGTCTTCTCTACTAGGAGTTTTATGTGATCCTGTACTTGGATGTCAATTTCTCCAAATTAGTGAAGTTTTCTGTAATTGTTTCACTGAATAGGCCTTCTTTTTATTAAATATTTATTGATTTTTATTTGAAAGGCAGATTCACAGAGAGCAGAGAGAGAGAGAGAGAGAAAAAGAGAGAGGTCTTCTATCTGCTGGTTCACTCCCCAGATGACCACAGTGGCTGCAGCTGCAGCAATCTGAAGACAGGAGCCAGGAACTTCTGCTGGGTCTCCCACATGGGTGCAGGGGCCCAAGGACTTGGGCCATCTCCACTGCTTTCCCAGGCTACAACAGAAAGCCATATTAGAAGCGGATCAGCTGAGACTCAAATGGGCAACTATATGGGATGCTAGCACTGCAGGCAGCAGTCTTACCCACTACATCACAGTACTGGCCCCATACATAGGCCTTCAAGTCAATTCTCTCTTTCTACACCTCAAGAACTCCTAAGACCCATATGTTAGGTCATTTGATAGTATCCCATATATCTCAAACATTGCTTTTAATTATTATAATTTCTTTTTCTGTTGGAGGGTATCTCTGTGATATTTCTAATGATTTATCTTCTAGTTAGGATATTTTTTCTTCCGTTATGCCTTTCCACTGTATTTTTTTACTTGACATATTAAACTTTTCATTTTGGTATTTCAGTTTGATTGCTTTTCAATATCTCTCACAGGAAATTATTTTCTTCATGTCGTGTACGGATTTCAATAACTTTTGATTTTTCTTCTCATTGCTTCTGAGTAACCCTAAGATCAATCTTTGGAATTATTTTCAGACATTTCTTCATTGTCTTCATCTTCACAATCTAATATTGAAGAGTTGCTATGTTTTTTCTTAGGGGTGTCATGTTGTCTTCCTTATTCTTGATTCTTGAATATCTGCATTTATTTATTGGAATTTATGGAAATATTTGTTGGTTTTCTACTCTGATGGCTTTTATCTTTGAACTATGCCTCTTTGGCTAAGTGGAGTTTTTCCTCATTTGGTGATTACTCAGAGGCATGTGCTGGGTATGACCAAATTATTTTACACCATTGTCAGCATGGGAGAAAGTGTGGTCACCTCTGTTGGTGTAATCACACTCTCACCTCTTCCCTTCCAAGGTAGTCAATGCCTAGGGTTAGTCTAGGCATTGGCAGAGGGTGCAATACTCACCAACACTCCTGCATGAACCACACAAAGGATCTGTGAAGGCCTCAGTTTGAGCACAGATCCTACTATAGTGTCCCAATCCTGGAAATCAGGCAGATTTGAGCTTAAGGTACAGGACAAATTGATTTGGCACTCAGCTACACCCTGCACTCCATTGTGCGGTCACAGCATTCCCAAAGTCTCAGCACACAAGTTTCCCAGCATCACTGGGTGCAGAGAATAAACTCTGTCCCATTGTCTAGTCCTGTCTATGGAAACAACAGAGGCATTCCCAGAGCCAGCTTCCTGTGGGTGTTCTACCTTTTCAGTTTAAGCCCCAGAGCCAGTAATAAAGAAATGAATCTTCTTGAGATAGTGCATAAATATAACTCTAGATGTATATTGATAGTTTTAGTAAAGTTTTGGCTTTAAATATCTCATGGATTAATATAAGTTGAACACGTGAAAAAGTTTGGAAAAGTAAAATAGTATGTTCCCTTATCAAGACATATAGACAAATGGAAGGATCATAAATTTTAAAAATGAATTCTTGTTCATTTTTAAAATTTATGATCCTTCCATTTGTCTATATGTCTTGATAAGGGAACATACTATTTTACTTTTCCAAACTTTTTCACGTGTTCAACTTATATTAATCCATGAGACGGTTGATGTACAGTGTAATACTTTATCCATTTTAGTATTTTTTTTTGTTCTAGTACTATTGGTTGAACTCTGTAATTAATACACAATTATTCTTAGGTGTTTAAATTTTAACTGAAAAGTGATCCTTGTTAGGAATTTGGAAAACATTATGCTGAGTGAAATAAGCCAATCCCAAAGGGACAAATACCATATGTTCTCCCTGATTGGTGACAACTAACTGAGCACCAAAAAGGAAACCTGTTAAAGTGAAATGATCACTATGAGAAACGGTGACTTGATCAGTCTTCACCCTGACTGTTGACGAACAACTTAATATGTTATCCCTCTTGGTATTTTTTTGTTTGTTTGTTCTACTTAATACTTTTGGTTGAATACTGTAATCAATACACAATTCTTCTTAAGTGCTGAAACTTAACTGAAAAGTGATCGCTGTTAAATATAAGAGTGGTAATAAGAGAGGGAAGAGATGTGCCATTTGGGACATGCTCAAGCTGACTTACCTCAAATGGTAGAGTTAGAAACATACCAGGGGATTCCAATTCAATCCCATCAAGGTGGCATGTACCAATGCCATCTCACTAGTCCCAGTGATCAATTTCTGTTCACAATTGATCATAATGATAGGACTAAGAACCAAAGGGATCATATAAACAAGAATAGTGTCTGCAAATACTAGCTGATAGAATCAAAAAGGGAGAGAATGATCCAACATGGGAAGTGAGATACTCAGCAGACCCATAGAATGGCAGATGTCCTAAACAGCACTGTGGCCTCAGAAACAGCCCTTAAGGCATGCGGATTGGCTGAAAAGCCCATGAGAGTATTTCAGGCATGGAAAGCCAAGACACTCTGGGAAAACACACACACACACACACACACACACACACACAAACAAACACCGAAATGAAAGATCTCCGGGAGTGAGATCCCAGTAGAAAGAACAGGTCATCAAAGAAGGAGGTACCTTTCTCTGAAGGGAGGAGAGAACTTCCACTTTGACCATAGCCTTGTCTAAATATGATCAGAGTCGGTGAACTCAGGGGGCTTCCATAGCTTTGGCAGCTCATGACAAGAGCCTAGGGTGATTACTGATGCCATAAACAAGAGTGTCAAATTGTTAAGTCAACAACAGGAGTCACTGTGCACTTACTCCTCATGTAGGATCTTTGTCCTCAGTGTGCTCTACGTTGAGATTTAATGCTATAACTAGTACTCAAACAGTATTTTTCACTTTATGTTTCTGTGTGGGAGCAAACTGTTGAAATCTTTACTTAATGTATGCTAAACTGATCTTCTGTATATAAAGAGAATCGAAAATGTATCTTGATGTGAATGGAAGGGGAGAGGGTGTGGGAAAGGGGGGGTTGCGGGTGGGAGGGACATTATGGGGGGAAGCCATTGTAATCCATATTCTGTACTTTGGAAATTTATATTCATTAAATAAAAGAATATATAAGTAAAAAAATGAATTCTTGTATTAATATAATTTATCAATAATCAGCCACCAAATTTAGTGGTAAAGCAGAATTAATAAACATATGTTTTTGTACAGTCTTAGACCACTTACTAAGGCTTTTGAAAAATAAAGTTGTAGTACACAAAATGTCTACAAGCATTGAGGTTTTAAATGAAATTTAGAATTACTTAAACCATTTAGATCATTTTACAATCTGAATAAAATATTACAAATATTTTGCATTTTTATTAGGTTAAGATTAATATGTAAAATATTCATTTTATGTATGCAATTTGATTACTTTGGACAGACACATATAACTGTTGGAACATAACCACAATCATCATACTAAACTTCTCCATCACCTCCTTAAATTTCCTTGTTTTCTTTTGTATTTGTGTGTTTTCTAAGAAGACATGGTTCTGTCTCTCTAAGTATAGATGTATAGAAGATCTCTGAAACGTATACACCATGCATAAAAAGGAACTGTCTATCCATTGTACAATGCATTACCGTTTCCCCTGAATCTGGTTTCCAGCAACCACATGTTCTATTCCATTTCTATAGTGAACACAGAGTGACTTCTGGATATGTACTTAATGGAGGAACTATTCTATTGTTAATCTATTGAGGCAAGTCTACACTGTTTAGTATAGGGACTTCCCCTTCTGCATTCCTAGCAAAAAATTGGAAGATATATATTGAGTGAGTTGAGCAACAATGACAGACATATTTATTGCTTCCCAACAAGTGATGAAAACACTACTCAAGTGAACTACTCAATGAATTTAAGCTTCTCTTTAATTTTGTTTTTCAAGTGCAAATGAAGATAGAATATTTTAGCAGGAATATTAGTGATATATTTCATGTGTGTTTGACAGGGAGAGTATAAACAATGTACTTTTTTTAATTGTGTTAAGTCTCCAATTTCTCCAGTTTCTTGCTGACATATTTTATCATTTTTTTGGAATAGTCATTCCAAATATGTTTACTGGAATGTCATTGTGGTTTTGATGGACATTTCTCTATTGATTAGTAGTGGTGAACACAATTTTATAAATATTTTGGTATTTTTCTGTCATTTTTAAAGTAATATCCATTTAAATCCTCTCCTTTTTTTTCAATTGGATTGTACTTGTTTGCCACTGAGTTCTAGGATGTTCTTAGGTATTTTGAATATCAACCCCTTATCTGATGGTTGGCAAGCAGTTGTTTCCATTCCTTACATTCCTCTTTCATTTTGTTGTCTGCTTAAATGAGCATAAACGTTGCACTTGTTTTTTGTTTTCATTTTGCTGCCTGTGGTTTTATGATAAATAGAAGAAATAATTACCAAAATGAATGTTAAGAATATTTCTTCTATGTTTCCTTCAAGTTGTTTTATAATTTCAGATGTTATTTTTCAAATGAGCAGAAAGATAGTCATAAAAATCATGTGAAACTCCAGGAGAACTGAAATAGCCAATATAACTTCGAAAAAGAATGAAATTGGAGGCTCTGCATTCCCTGTTCACAAAATTAATTGCTAAGCTTCATTAATTAAAATATATATATATATATATATAGTGTTAAAAGATACACTTAGGCCAATGCAATAGCATTGAATTTCCATGAACAACCCATATATGTACAATAAACTTCAACAGGAGTACCAAAAATATACAAAGGAAATAGTCTTTCCACAAATGGGATTGAGAAAGCTGAATTTTATAACTAGTATTATAAAATTTACACTGAAGACTGTACAGATCCTTTGTGTGGTCCTTGGGACAGAGCAGACGAATATTATACCCACAGGGGCCAGAGCTCAGAGCTCAGTACTGCTTTCAACTCTGCTAAGCTGTGCAGATTTACTTCCCTTCTGAATAAAAGAGAGAGAGAGAGAGGGAGTGAGAGAGAGAGAGATTAACCACACCTAACCTAGGTGTGTCACCTTTGGCACACCCTTAACCCTGAAGAACCTAACAGAGCTTGCTGGCCACACCCATCACAAGCATCAAAAGCAGACAGTCCACTTAATCTAGGGACATAGTATACAGAGAAAACCCACCAAAGAATATTGCCACAATGCCAAACAACAAATGCAGAAACCGAGGAAACAAGAACAAGGAAGACATCATGATGCTCCCAAATGAACATGACGCTCCAATACAAGATTATTAGATGATCAGATGGAAGAAATGCAAGATACGGATTTCAAAAATTTATGATAATAACATCTAGAAGTTCTCAAAAACAAATTCTTGAACTACAGAAATCTTTACTGGGCAGGATAGAAAATCTCTTTCTTAAAAATGAAATCTTAAGGAGGAATCAAAATGAAATGAAGAAACTAGTAGAATATGAAATTGTGATCATGAAGAGAAATCATAATGAATTGAAGAATTCAATGGATCAAATGGCAAACACATTACAGAGCCTTAAAAACCGAGTCAGTGAAGCAGAAGAGAGAATATTCAACTTAGAAGACTGAACACAGTCAAACGAAAGAAAAGAAAAGGAAATAAGAAATCTAAAAAAATACTGTCAGGAATCTACAGGATACTATTAAAAAAAAAAACAACAACAACAACAACAACATTCGGGATCTATGAGTTCCTGAAGGCATGAAGAGAGAAAGGATTAGAAGGCCTTTTTAATGAGAGACTAGCAGAAAACTTCCTGGGTTTGGAGAAGGATAGACACATCCTAGTACAGGAAGCTCATAGAACCCTGAATAAAAATGACCAAAAGAGATCCTCACCACAACATGTTGTAATCAAACTCACTACAGTGAAATATAAAGAAAAGATTCTAAGATGCACAAGAGAGAAACATCAGATTACTCTCAGAGGATCTCCAATTAGACTCCCAGCAGACTTCTCATCAGAAACCCTGCAGGCTAGGAGAGAATGACAAGATATAGCCCAAGTACTAAGAGACAAAAACTGCCAGCCCAGAATATTATATCCTGCAAATCTTTCATTTGTGAATGAAGGTAAAATAAAGACGGTTCATAGAAAACAAAAATTGAAGGAATTTGTCACTACACATCCAGCCCTGCAAAAGATGCTTAAAGATGTACTACACACAGAAACACAGAAACACGGCCATCAATATGAAAGAAGGTAAAGGAAGAAAATCTCCCAGTAAAAAGATCACAGAAAATTCAAGCATATATTAGAAAATATCTTTGGGAAAATGGCAGGGCAAAGTTACTACTTATCAATAGTCACATTGAATGTTAATGGCCTCAACTCTCCAGTTAAAAGACACAGATTGGCTGAATGGAATAAGGAACAAAACCCATCTATTTGCTGCTTACAAGAAACACAACTTTCCAACAAAGATGCATGCAGACTGAAAGTTAAAGGTTGGAAAAAGATATTCCATGCCAACAGAAACCAAAAAAAAAAAAAAGCTAGCATAGCCATCTTAATATCAGAAAAAAACAAACTTTAACACAAAAAAATGTTGAGAGACAAAGAGAGGCTCTATATAATGATTAAGGGTTCAATTCAACAAGAAGATGTAACCATTATAAATGTATATGCACCTAATTACAGGAACAGGGTTATTTAAAAGATATGCTAAAGGGCCGGCGCCACGGCTCACTAGGCTAATCCTCCGCCTTTTGGCGCTGGCACACCGGGTTCTAGTCCCGGTCGGGGTGCCGGATTCTGTCCCGGTTGCCCCTCTTCCAGGCCAGCTCTCTGGTATGCCCAGGGAGTGCAGTGGAGGATGGCCCAAGTGCTTGGGCCCTGCACCCCATGGGAGACCAGGAGAAGCACTTGGCTACTGCCATCGGATCAGCGCGGTGCACCAGCCTCAGTGCGCCAGCCGCAACGGCCATTGGAGGGTGAACCAACAGCAAAAGGAAGACCTTTCTCTCTGTCTCTCTCTCTCACTGTCCACTCTGCCTGTCCAAAAAAAAAAAAATATGCTAAGGGATATAAAGGGAGACTTAGACTCCAATTCAATAGTGTTGGGGGACTTCAATACTCCACTTTCAGCAATAGACAGATCAGCAAGACAGAAGATCAACAAGGAAACAGCAGATTTAATCGACACTATAGACCAAATGGATCTAACAGATATCTACAGAACTTTCAAAGCTACAACTAAAGAATTTATTCTTAGCAGCAGTGCATGGAACCTACTCTAGGATTGACTGCATACTAGGCCATAAAGCAAGTCTCTGCAAATTCAAAAGAATTAGAATCATGCTATGCAGCTTCTCAGACCACAGTGGAATGAAGCTGGAAATTAGCAGCTCAGGAATCCCTAAAGAGTATGCAAACACATGGAGACTGAACAACATGCTCCTGAATGAACAGTGGGTCATAGAAGAAATCAAAAGAGAAATCAAAAACTTTCTGGAAGTAAATGAGGATAACAACACAACATATCAAAACTTATGAGATACAGCAAAAAGAGTGCTAAGAGGAAAGTTTGTAGCAGCAGGTGCCTACATCAAGAAATTGGAAAGGCACCAAAAAATGAGCTATCAATGCATCTCAAAGATCTAGAAAAACTGCAGTAAACCAGACCCAAAATTAGTACGAGAAGAGTAATAATTAAAATTAGAGAAGAAATCAACAGGATTGAATCAAAAAAATTACAAAAGATCAGCCAAAGGAAGAGCTTGTTTTTTGAAAAAAAAAAAAAAAACATAATTGACACACCATTGCCAACTAACTAAAAAAAACAAGAGAAAAGACCCAAATCAATAAAATACTCTAAGCAAAATGGGTATAGGAGGAATATTCCTCAATACAATCAAAGCAGTTTTTGAAAAACCCACAACCAGCATCCTATTTAATAGGGAAAAGTTGGAAGCATTTCCACTGAGATCTGGTACCAGACTGGGATGCCCACTCTCACCACTCCTATTAAATAGAGTTCTGGAAGTTTTAGCCAGAGCCATTAGGCAAGAGAAAGAAATTAAAGGGATACAAATTGGGAAGGAAGAAGTCAAACTATCCCTCTTTGCAGATGATATGATTCTTTATTTAGGGGATCCAAAGAACTGTACTAGGAGACTATTGGAACTCATAAAAGAGTTTGCAAAGTAGCAGGATATAAAATCAATGCACAAAAATCAACAGCCTCTGTATACATAGGCAATGCCACGGCTGAGGAAGAACTTCTAAGATCAATCCCATTCACAATAGCTACAAAAAAAAACAATCAAATATCTTGGCATAAACTTAACCAAGGATGTTAAAGATTTCTACGATGAGAATTACAAATCTTAAAGAAAGAAATAGAAGAGGATACCAAGAAATGGAAAAATCTTCAATGCTCATGGTTTGGAAGAATCATTATCATCAAAATGTCCGTTCTGTCAACAGCAATTTATAGATTCAGTGTGATACCAATCAAAATACCAAAGACATTCTTCTCAGATCTGGAAAAAATGATGCTGAAATTCATATGGAGACACAGGAGGACTCGAATATTTAAAAAAATCATGCGCAACAAAAACAAAGCTGGAGGCATCACAATACCAGATTTCAGGGCATACTACAGGGCAGTTGTAATCAAAAAAGCATGGTACTGGTACAGAAACAGATGGATAGACCAATGGAACAGAATAGAAATAGCAGAAATCAATCCAAACATCTACAGCCAACTCATATTTGATCAAGGATCTAAAACCAAGTCCTGGAGCTAGGACAGTCTATTCAATAAATGGTGCTGGGAAAACTGGATTTCCACGTGCAGAAGCATGAAGCAAGACCCCTACCTTAACCATACACAAAAATCCACTCAACATGGATTAAAGACTTAAATCTACGACCCGACACCATCAAATTATTATAGAACATCGGATAAAGCTGTACGACATAGGCACAGGCAAAGACTTCTTGGAAAGGACCCCAGAAGCACAGGCAATCAAAGCCAAAATTGACAATTGGGATTGCATCAAATTGAGAAGTTTCTGTACTGCAAAAGGAATAGTCAGGAGAGTGAAGAGACAACCGACAGAATGGGAAAAAATATTTGCAAACAATGCAACAGATTAAAGTTTAATAACCAGAATCTACAAAGAGATCAAGAAACTCCACAACATCAAAACAAACAACCCACTTAAGAGATGGGCCAAGGACCTTAATAGATATTTTTCAAAAGAGGAAATCCAAATGGCCAACACACATGAAAAAATGTTCAGGATCACTAGCAATCAGGGAAATGCAAATCAAAACCACAATGAGGTTTCACCTCACCCCGGTTAGAATGGCTCACATACAGAAATCTACCAACAACAGATGTTTGCGAGGATGTGGGGGAAAAGGGACACTAAGCCACTGTTGGTGGGAATTCAAACTGGTAAAGCCACTATGGAAGTCAATTTGGAGATTCCTCAGAAACCTGAACATAACCCAGCCATACAACCCAGCCATCCCTCTCTTTGGAATTTACCCAAAGGACATTAAATTGGCAAACAAAAAAATCTGTCTGCACCTTAATGTTTATTGCAGCTCAGTTTACAATAGCTAATACCTGGAATCATCCTAAATGCTCATCAACAATAGACTGGATAAAGAAATTATGGGAAATATACTCTATAGAATAATATACAGCAGTAAAAAACTTGAAATCCAGTCATTTACAACGAAATGGATGAATCTGGAACACATCATTCTGAGTGAATTAAGCCAGTTCCAAGGGGAAAAATATCATATGTTCTCCTTGATCAGTGACAACTAACCAAGCACCAAAAAGGAAACCTGTTGAAGTGAAATGGAAACTATGGGAAACATTGACTTGGTCAGCCCTTGTCCTGACTGTTGGTGAACAACTTAAGACTTTATCCCTTTTAGTATTTTTTTGTCCTACTTAGTAGCATTGGTTGAACTCTCTAATTAACATACAATTATTCTCAGGTGTTTAAATTTTACTGAAAAGTGATCTCTGTTAAATATAAGAGTGGGGATAAGAGAGGGAGGAGATATACAATTTGGGGCATACTCAATCTAACTTGCCCGAAACAGTAGAGTTAGAAACGTGTAGGGGATTCCAATTCAATCCCATCAAGGTGGCATGTACCAATGCCATCTCACTAGTCCAAGTGATCAATTTCAGTTCACTATTGATCATAATGATAGGTCTAAGAGTCAAAAAGATCACATAAACAAGACTAGTGTCTGCTAACACTATCTGATAGAACTAAGAAGGAGAGAATGATCCAACATGGGAAGTGGGATACACAGCAGACTCATAGAATGGCAGATGTCCTAAACAGCACTCTGGCCTCAGAATCATCCCTTAAGGCATATGGATTTGGCTGAAGAGCACATAAGAGTATTTCAGGCATGGAAAGCCAAGACACTCTGGGGAAAAAAAAGACCTAAATGAAAGATCTCTGCGAGTGACATCCCAGTGGAAAGAATGGGCCATCAAAGAAGGAGGTACCTTTTTCTGAAGGGAGGAGAGAACTTCAACTTTGACTATGGCCTTGTCTGAATCAGATCAGAGTTGGTGAACTCAAAAGGCTTCCATAGCCTTGGCAACTCATGATAAGAGCCTAGGGTGATTACTGATGCCATAAACAAGAGTGTCAATTTGTTAATTCAACAACAGGAGTCACTGTGCACTTTCTCTTCATGTAGGATCTCTGTCCTTAATGTGTTGTACAATGTGAATTAATGCTATAACTAGTACTCAAACATTATTTTGCACTTTGTGTTTTGGTGTGGGTGCAAACTGTTGAAAGCTTTACTTAATATATGCTAAACTGATCTTCTGTATATAAAGAGAATTGAAAATGAATCTTGATGTCAATGGAAGGGGAGAGGGAGCCAGAAAGGGTAGGGTTGCAGGTGGGAGGGAAGGTTTTTTTTGGGGGGAAGCCATTGTAACCCATAAGCTGTACTTTGGAAATTTATATTCACTAAATAAAAGTTAAAAAATATAAAAAATATAAACAAATTACACAATAAAAAAATCTCTTTTAATTTCCAACCTTCCTCCCTATACACAGTTGTGCACACATACATGCTTTAAACATATTTTTGTTAAAATAAAGAGAACATATATGTATTTCATACATTTCTAAGATGTTAATCATATTTGTATTTAGTTTCATATATATATATATTAAAGAAGATCCCTAGATTTAATCCCACTGTTATACAATTAATAATTCGTATCAATCTATGAATTACATTCGATTCATAAGAACACAACTCAACATATCTTATGAGTTCTCCACATATATTTTCCAGTTTTAGTTTGTTAGCAGAAATCATATTCCTGAGACTTTAGCTCACATGTGTTGAGTGCTTCAGCTCCAGTCCTAGCTATGGGAGTGTTAACACAATCAAGCATGGTTAAATGGGTCAATGACTCTTCCTGGACACAGTACCTGATTTAGGGATGCAGAAGTGATCTAACCATGTGCTCTGTATTGCCACTTCAGACATTGTCTTTTATTGTTAGTAAATTATTTATTTATAAATGTATTTACTTGATTATTTGGGAGAGAGAAAGGCAGAGAAAGAGAGAGCTCTTCTATCCAATAGTCCATTCTCCAAATGCCCACAAGAATCTGGACTGAGCCAAATCACAGTTAAGAGCCCAAAATTCAGTCACGGTCTCCAAGATGGTTAACAGTGACTCAAGTACTTGAGCCAGCACCTGCTGCCTTCTAGAGTGCACGTTAGTAAGAAACTAGAATGGGGAGTGGATCCAAGACTTCAGTCACTCCAGGCACTCCAGTAAGGGATGTGAGCATTCCACACAACAACCACTGCCAAATGCCCATCTCATGAAAAGATTTATATTTCTGATGGATTGAAAACTAGAAAGTAATGACAATCATTTTATCACAGGTAAGTGGAGGCAATGGGAAGCAACACAATTTTTAATGTATTTGAAAGGCATAGAGACAGTGATGAAATGACTCGAGAATATTAATGGAACACTTGAATCTTACTTTGTTGAACCACGGATTATCTCTAGATATTTCAGCTGCATGCAGACTATATTCTTTCTTTAATTTTGATTTTGGTTAGGTTCTATCAGGTGAAGCTAAAATTCATATGGATTCCCTTCCCTTTTTCTCTGTCTTTGTTTCTGTCTCTCTCTCTCTCTATGTCTCTCTCTCTATCACAGTCCAGATATCCTCATATATAGAAAATCACACAAATAATGAATTTATTCCAAAATGAGTAATGCAGTCACGTAGATTTGCATATGTGTTTTTTTGTGGAATAATAGCTAAACATTACTTATTGTAACTCATTATTTATAGTTTTAATTTGGTAAACTACAATAAAGTTGGTTCATTTTTTATTATTTTAAATGTCCACCAACCAACATGTAGTTCCTTATCTGGTGTTCCTTTGCTGACTGAATGTTATCAATATTTTATGTTTTCTTTTGGTAAGTAAAAGCAAAGCCTATAATTCATATGTGTATATCAACAGTTTCTATTTTAATGGGCTAATTGTCTATCGATAATCTTAGATTTATGTTATTAATTTTTCTCAAATATTTTTAAGATGTTAAAGTTGTCATTTATTAATCATGGTGACGAAAAAGTCCCTCTGTCAAATTTTGTTTATTCATAAAGTATTCTTTAACATAAATGGTTTTTTGCTTAATTTGAAGCTTTGTAACATCTGATTGCATTTCAGAATTGGGAATTCAAGAAAACTATATTAAATATACAACCTAAGAAATAATCATGTAATAATTGTTTGATCATAAGCTCAGACTGAACAGAATAAATACTTGAAGCAAAAAATAAAGCACAAGAAAGAAAAATATGAAAACTATTTGCAATAATGTGACAATTTTGTACATGTTCATTATATCAACAATTCTTAGAAATAAAATACGATTGAAAAATTAATAGGTAATCATGAAAGATTATAAAAATGTATGTGTGCATAAATCTATATGTGTAAAGAACTCAAATTTTTGAGAAAGTATAAAGAAACAGGAAATATAAAAGACTAAAACAGAGAAACCTGTATAAAATTTCTGGTAAGATTTGGAAAGCATCCATAAAGTTACTTGTATGGAAATATGCATAACAATTGGCCAAGAAATTCAACCTATGAGAATTTGTCCCAAAGGAAAAATTTAATAACTTTATGACATGCTTATACAATATATTAGTTACAACATTATTTTTATAAGCAGAATACTTTAAAACAGCCAAAATTGATTACATATATTTATATCCATTAAATGGAAAACTGCCACAGATCAATTTGATTTGACATGAAAATAGAGCAAATTTTACATGAAAATCTATTATGTGATAGAAAATGAATATATCTTAAGTGCATTAGATGTAATATACCTTTCTTTATTTCTTTCTTTTTCTTTCTTTCTTTTTTTTTTTTTTTTTTTTTTTTTTGACAGGCAGAGTGGACAGTGAGAGAGAGAGACAGAGAGAAAGGTCTTCCTTTGCCGTTGGTTCACCCTCCAATGGCCGCCGCGGCCGGCGCGCTGCGGCCGGCGCACCGCGCTGATCCGATGGCAGGAGCCAGGAGCCAGGTGCTTTTCCTGGTCTCCCATGGGGTGCAGGGCCCAAGCACCTGGGCCATCCTCCACTGCACTCCCTGGCCACAGCAGAGAGCTGGCCTGGAAGAGGGGCAACCGGGACAGAATCCGGCGCCCCGACCGGGACTAGAACCCGGTGTGCCGGCGCCGCAAGGCGGAGGATTAGCCTAGTGAGCCGCGGCGCCGGCCTTTTTTTTTTTTTTTTGATTGAGACGTATACTTATAGATGGAGAGAGGGGGAGACAGAGAGAAAAGTCTTTCATCTGCTGGCTTACTGCCCAAATGGCAACAAGGCTGGTGCTGAAGCCCAGAGCCAAGAATTTCTTCGTGGGTGCGGGTCCCAAGCACTTGGGCCATCTTCCACTGCTTTCTGAGGCCACAGCAGAGAACAAGATCCAAATAAGAACAGGGACAAGCACGTGCATCCATGCAAGATGCTGCACCACAGGTAAAGGCACAGCCTATTACATCACAGGGCCAGCCCCCAAGATAAATATCCATGCAGATTAAAAGTATTTATACAATTTAGTAGATTCATGTTAGAAATTAATAGAAATAATGTTAATTTTCCAAAAGGAAAATTTTAATATTTATCAATACATATCTTTAAGATATTCTTTTTTTCTTCTTTCTTTCTTTCTTTCTTTCTTTCTTTCTTTCTTTCTTTCTCTCTCTCTCTCTCTCTCTCTCTCTCTCTCTCTCTCTCTTCCTTCCTTCCTTCCTTCCTTCCTTCCTTTTTATGTTTAAAGACAGGAACAGTTTCAAAGACAGAGAGAAGGATAGAGCACCCTTTATTCCATCTGCTGATCCACTCCTATGCTCACAATAACTTGAGCCACTGCCACCACTGGGTGATTCTCAGTATGTACCTCAGCAGGAAGCTGGACTTGAGAGTGGATCTAGTCAGTGAACCCATGCACTCGGATATTGGAGGTGGACCTTCCCAATTTACATCTTAACTGGTACACCAAATGTTTGACCTGAAGATGATGTTTTCAACAAATGAAAAAGTTTATTTTTATAATAAGACAGTTTTAAAGCCATTTCCATTTTTGAGATATCATGAGAGCAGCTGTGACTAATTCTGGGAAGAGCAAGAGTAGGAGAAAGTACAGAAACAAAAATTGTCAGAATTGGTTTAAAAATAATCCAACTACTTAATAATGATATACTTCCTCCAGTGGACTGTGCCTTCTTTTCATGACACTTTCTCCTTCTCACACGTCAATGTGTTAATTACTTTGCTTTTGTCTTTTGTGTGTGTGTGTGTGATTGCCACTGCCTTTCATTGTTTTATTTCCTCAAGCTAAACTTCAGCATTTCCTGTCTGTGTCACATACTTCTAATTTGCATCTCAAGTTGGTACTAAAATGACACCTCTTTTGTCATTTTTTTCAAAAGCATCATTTAACTTTTTTCTTTATTTTTCATTCTTTAATCTCATTTTTATTGAAAATTAATTTTATTTCATAAGAAAATCTGGAAAAGCACCTAAATTTGTGCTCATTTTTTAGAAATTGAAAGTATGTATTTCAGGTTAATATTCTCATGTGTCTATATACTAATGTAATTCGTCAGTCCTGAAATTTCTCATTTATTTTTAACTTAAAATGCAAGACTAATTTATTAAAAGGTCATCAGTCTGAATCAGTATATTAGTGCTATCTACTTCTCTTTACAGCACAAAATAATCTGTTCCTTTTTATCCTTATTATTCAAGAAAGTTCATGATACTATTTTAAATAAATGTATAACATTAAAATATTTGAAAGAAACAAAGCAGATATGAATTCCAGTTTCTTCTCTCACAGCACCTAGGTTACATTATGCTAAAAATGAGTAGGGCTGAGCTCCAAAACCTGAAAGTATCCAATGATAATAGTGTCCAGTGTTTTGTCTGTCTAGCCATAGTGCACAAATTATGACAAAATATGGCATCTAATTCCAGATATATTTCTCCTTATGACAGTAAAAATATGCTTAATAGGATGGGGATCTACACACATATGCTTATTTCTATTGTTTTGACAATTAGAAAGGAAGTTCCTGTACTGGGGATTATTCATTTCTAAATACACTTTGTAGGCCACCTTTGCATGAGCACTTTCTTATGGTAAACTGGATTTTTCTAGATGAATTGTTATAGGACCCAACTCAAAATGGAAAGATTTTAGGGCAGGCATTTGGCCTAGGAGCTGATATCTAAGGTTAAGATATCCAGGTTTCATATCAGACAACGTAATGTTCAATTCAGCTCTGTCTATTGAATCAAACTTCCTACCAAATAGGTGCATCTCTGTCATGCACGTGAAAGACCCATATTGAGTTCCCTGTTGCTGGTTGCAGTCCCCATGCAGTCCCATCCTTGTTGGCATTTGGGGGTGAACTGGTAGATGAGAGCTTTGCATCTCTCTCTCTCTCTCTCTCTCTCTCTCGGAATAACTAAATCAAAGTTAAAGAAAAAGAAAGTTTTAGATCTGAGGTTACCTATTGCAGTACTCTCTATTCCTATCCTCTCTACTTTAGATTCCTGTATACAATTTTACTGCCCTTTATTTAAAAGTCTAAACCTGGTTATTTTATAATATAACCATATGAACGGAGGGATTTAATGATCTTAGAATACAACTCCAAATTTTAACATCACAAATGTATATGTATCTGTATACATACAGATATATATTTGTTTTGTTTTGTTTTGTTTTAATTTAGTATTTATTGAGAGGCAGAGTTACAGACAGGAGAGACAGAAAGGTTTTCTGTCCTTTGCTTTATTCCTCAAATGGCCACAACATCCAGAGCTGGGCTGATCTGAAGCCAGGAGCCAGGCGCCTCTTCCTTCCACCTTGTGCAGGGACCCAAGCACTTGCTTCCCCTGCTTTCTCATGCCATAGCAGAGAATTAGATTGGAAAAGGGGCAGCTCGGACATGAAGCAGTGCCCATAGAGCATGCCGGCACCACAGTGCTGGCCCCATCACAAATATATTTAATATGCCTTGTCTCACTTGCTTGAAAGAAAGTATGAATATGTTGATTTATTAAAGATCAATTACTGCCGGCGCCGCGGCTCACTAGGCTAATCCTCTGCCTTGCAGTGCCGGCACACCGGGTTCTAGTCCCGGTCAGGGTGCCGGATTCTGTCCCGGTTGCCCCTCTTCCAGGCCAGCTCTCTGCTGTGGCCAGGGAGTGCAGTGGAGGATGGCCCAGGTGCTTGGGCCCTGCACCCCATGGGAGACTAGGAGAAGCACCTGGCTCCCACCATCGGATCAGCGCGGTGCGCTGGCTGCAGGGCGCCGGCCGTGGCGGCCATTGGAGGGTGAACCAACGGCAAAGGAAGACCTTTCTCTCTGTCTCTCTCTCTCACTGTCCACTCTGCCTGTCAAAAAAAAAAAAAAAATCAATTACTGTTCCTCAAGACTACTTTGAACAACTTCATCATGTTATAGCAATAAACAAGTTTGCATTGAATGAAATAACAATCAAACAAAAAACATAATTTGAGCATTCAAGATAAGATGCAATAATTAACTGGCCAACATAAAATGAGAGATATAGAACTTCCCGGTTAACAATCTTGAATCAATATAAAAGTGATGTAGGAGGCCGGCGCCGTGGCTCACTTTGTTAATCCTCTGCCTGCGGCGCTGGCATCCCATATGGGTGCCAGGTTCTAGTCCCGGTTACTCCTCTTCCACTCCAGCTCTCTGCCACGGCCCAGGTGCTTGGGCCCCTGCACCTGCATGGGAGACCAGGAGGAAGCACCCGGCTTCTGGCTTCGGATCGGCGCAGCGCCAGCCATAGCAGCCATCTGGGGAGTGAACCAATGGAAGGAAGACCTTTCCCTTTGTCTCTCTCTCTCACTGTCTGTAACTCTACCTGTCAAATAAATAAAAATCTTTTAAAAAAAAGTGATGTAGGCTGAAACAGGTGACATATTTCATATGTCGTTCACCCCAACTGTGTATTGTGTATATAATTTGTTTTTACCCCTCTAAAATCATTAGAAATTAGAACACATGCATCATAAATTTATAATCATAATCACTATGATGATTCATAACAGTAACTTTAAATTATTAATAGCAATATAATTAAAACATATGATATAATTTTATGTGGTGCTTCTAATGTTTATCATGAGTAAGATTGTAAATCATAGGTAATAATGAAATAGCAGAAATAAGAAAGAGCTGAAATAGCTCATAGGATGAAAAAAGTAACAAACCTTTATATTTTAAACTATGTTGATATAATATCCTAATGAATTATGCTTCCATTTTCCTGTAATAGTAAAAAGATAAGAACTTTCAATGATAATTACTACATTTTATTTAGAAAAAAATGACAAAACTAATTAAAGAGTTATTCCTGTTTGCCAAACTATGTCATACTGAAAAAGTATCGTGAGCAATATAAGCAGATATTATTTGTATATATGCATTAATGAAATACATTTTGAAAATTTTGATTTAAAGTTACATAAATATTACAGAGACTTTCCGATATCTAAAATTTTCAATTGGTGCTGAATTGTCTGAAAATACTTTATGCCCCATTCATTTAGTTGATCAGCTGTCCTTTCACCATTCATTGAAAACTCAGCAACAAAACTCACTATTAACTACTAATCATTATTCCATTAATGAAATACTTATTTTTCTTAGGTGAGACAACTACAATGCAGAAAGTTAAGCTTCATTAAACATCTAAAATTCACATATAAAGATGATTGAGGACATCTGCCCATGGATCAATTTGTTAAAATTTATGTACAACGTTAAGGCCAAATGTGTTACTTCCTTGCATTATGCATTGATGAAACTTGCCTTAAAACTCTGAGAATTTTCAACATGCTGAAAACAAATTAAAATCAATTCTGTAAAATTTGTCAAGCTTGAGTCTTTATTAGAATTACTAATTATCTGTATCATTTGATTGAGAAGATATAAGACTCTAAGCACAGCAAGGGGTATGTAACACCATTAACTGTCTCTCCCTCTAGATACAGCAAGTGATGTGTAGACATAAACTCAGCAGGAACCATCTTTATAACCATACCCTGAGGGGAACTGGAGGGTGCTTGAATGAAATACTGTTAAATGAGCCTAATATGACCCTTCTCTCTCTCCTCCTCCATGTACTTATTCTCTTTAGGCTTGCTTTTCAAAATACTAGTGTCTATTTCATTACATCCATGCAACACACATATAGTCCCTTTTAAAACTAATTGAAAAAGGTGGTCATTTAAGGATGAAGTAGGACAATGCTGCCAATCAGTAACCTTTGGATTTCATAAGAGCTCTGAAATTGTAAAAATCATCTGATAGCACAAACTCATTTTAGCGGGGCCAGAGCTTTGGGATACCCTAGAAAGCCACACAATATTTGAAGGTGCCTTCTCTCACATCATGCCTTGTGTCAAATGTCTCAGAGATAGGAAGGAAAGTTAACATGGTTCTCATTCCTGGAAGCTCTGATTGTTAGCAGGACATCATAAAAAGTATCCTAGACTGCTCCATGTAAGTCCTCTTGCATTGAGCGTTTGATACTCGTTTACAAGAAGAAATAAATCCTGATCTTAATTTATAGCTGTATTGCTCCAGAATGAGAATGCAAAAGGAAATTTTGAGTTCTGTTTTGCTCCTTCAAGGCTGATTTTACTCAGAAAGACAAGCTTCCAAATCTATAACACTAGGTAAAATTTTTAGCTCTGTTGCTGGGTCCTATAGAAATAATAAGGCAGGGAAAGATAATTAGTAACAACTTGTTGACTGACTTTTTTGCACAAAGTATACAGGAAACACCTCTCTCATTTTTGAGAAATAAATGGGTGTCTGGATCATATAACTATTAGAGAGGCAATCACTTCAAATTTCAGTTATATATCAAGGAATTAAGTGTGGCTGGAACAGAAAAAAAACTGTGTGGCAGAAAGGAAGAGTTAAGTAACTGACAGAGGCTAGAATATATAGCCCATTTGAGGCTGTATTACAGACATGTAATTTAATCTGTTATTTTAAATAAGATGGTATGCAATAATAGGGCATGCAATGAGGACTAGCTCTATCTTACGTATTTACATGCAATTGCTTTCACTGCAATATGGAGACTTGCACATTAAAAGATAGTAGTGAAAGGAGAAGGCATTTGGTACAGTACTTAAGGCTCAAGTCAGGATTCCTGCTTCCGGTAACAGAATGATTAGGGTTGAGTTTTGGCTCCACTCCTGCTCATGTATGGGAGACAAATAACAGCTCAAGTAGCTGAGTCTCTGCCACCCATATGGGAGACTTGGAATGAGTTCCTAGCTCCTGGATTTTTTGTTGTGGTATTTTGGAGAACCAGCTTTGGGAGACCTCCCCCCCGCTTCTCCTGCCTTGCAAATAAAATAAATAACCTTTTAAAAATGGCAGCAGAAATTCCAGTTATAAGACTTTTAAGTTTTGATAACTGCTGCTATTGAGATGGTAGTGGTGAACCAGTAAACAGTGGATGATTCAAGTATGAAGCAAGTGAAGTAAAGATTATTCATGGACGTAAGCACTTTGAGATGCTTTCGAACAACTACAAGGCAATAAAACTTTGAAATTGTCCATAATTCCGGGTTTTCATAGAGTCTCAAAGTTAGAGACATAAATGGTAGCACCATTAGCACAGAGGTGGAATTTAAAGAAATAGGACTTGATGAGATTCTCAAAAGAGGTATAATACAAAGAGAAGGAATAACATCAGAGACTGAGACCTGGATAACATTCTGACACAGTGACGAGCAAGATACTGAGAGCAGAGAAACGGGCACAGGCACTGAGTAGCTGGAAAGCTAGAGAGCAAGATGATAATTTTAGGCAAGGAGTAAGAGAATAAGCATCAGGATTAACTGCTGGCGACTTATGAAATAAGAACGGACATTGAATTAGGCTCAATGCATCTTTCCTTAACAAAAACCTGAGAATATGAACTTCTTTGCAATTAGAAATCTCCGCTTAAGTAATGTCAATAAATATTAGAGGGGACAGAAAAGAAGAATGCAGCATATAGATTTTTTCCTATAAAGAATATATAAAATTGTATGTAGTTGTAGGTCAAGGGATGATTATTTTTATAATAGAAAAGCAAGAGACAGGCACTAATGGTATAATACATAAAGCCACCACTTGCGAGGCCAGCAGCCCATAGTACACTGATTCATGTCCAGCTGCTCCACTTCCAATTCAGCTCCTTGTTAATGGACTGAGTAAGGCAGGAGAAGATGAAACAAGTGTTCTGGGCCCCCTGCCACCCATGTGGGAAACCTTGATGCAGCTCCTGGCTTCTGGCTTTTGCATGTTCCAGTGCTGGCCATTGTAGCCAGCTAGGGAGTGAACCAGCAAATGCATTATCTCTGTGTATTTCCCTCTCTGTAATTCTGGCTTTCAAAATAAATAAATAAATCTTATTTCTAAAAAAAAAAGATAGAGCAAATTGTGAACATACAATGTTCTAAATGAGATAGTCATCATCTATTAGAAGCTAAAAAATGCATTTTTTTCTTTCATTAAAATAAGTTGGGGCAAATTTGCTTAATATTTAATGGACTTGCATATGGTTAGATTATGGCCTGTAAAGATTGTTGAGCCTGAACATCAAGAGCTGAAGGATCATTTTCTCAAATATACAACATTTTTTCTGGTTCAAAATGATAACTAAAAGCAGAGCTTCTTAGATAATAGTTATCCAATAATCATAATATCTATTCTGTACATATGCACAGTGAAAATTTGCTTCTAATACACAATTTGGCTACTCAATTTAGAAGGTAAATATAATAAATGTTTAAGATACATGTGTCCAAATATGAGTCAGCACAAAGTGCAATATAGAAGAATTATTAGAGGGAAAATTAATGCTAATAAGTGATATAGTGGTCACATAGTCTAGAAAATGAGCATTAATATTCTTATTATAAGATTTTTCAGGGCCCGGTGCTGTGGCATAGCAGGTAAAGCCACTGTCTCCAGTGCTGGCATCCCATATGGGCACCAATTCAAGTCCTGGCTGCTCCACTTTTGATCCCATTCTCTGCTATGGCCTGGGAAAGCAGTTCAAGATGGCCCAAGTCCTTGGGCCCTATACCCATGTGGGGGACCCAGAAGAAGCTCCTGGATCCTAGCTTCAGATTGGCAAAGCTCCAGCCATTGCTACCAACTGTTGAGTAAACCAGCGAATGGAAGACCTCTCTCTCTCTCTCTCTCTCCCTCTCCTCTTTCAGTGCAACTCTGACTTTCAAATAAATAACTAAATCTTTTAAAAAAAGGAAGTTTAGGATAAACCATGAAAATTTGAAAATGGGGTATAAGAACCAACAAAACTGTTAACGCTTCATCAGCAGATATGATTGGCACATTTATGAGATGAAAGCATTTAACACTAAAGGAACATAAATTTTGTGGCATACACTGTGCCAATTATTGGCAGATTTTCGGAGGCCATACAGAAAAATAAGTGAAATCAAATAAACTCCAGAAACTGAAAAAAAAAAGATTTTTTACTTCTAAAGACAGTCTTCTTATCATCTTATCAATCCAGTGCCAAGTCTTTGAGAAGCAGAGCTAATATCAGAGACATAAGTTCAACTATAACGAAGTGGACTAAATTTGAATAAGGGAAAACAGAACTTCTTCTTTGGACAAACTCACCCAAAGGCTTCAAGACATTTCCAAATCCTGAACTAAAGCATGGTGCACACAACCAAAGGAAATTATATGCATGTTCATGAATTTCAAGGTTTTTTCGGGGGAATAAAATGGTACATATTTGATTATTCTAAGACTTGGCAAATTTGTTGCTCATTTAAATATTTTTTAAAGTTTACTTATTTATCTGAAGGCAGAGTTACAGAAAGTCAGAGAGAGAGAGAGAGCCTGAGAGAGTTCTTTCATCAGCTGGTTCACTCCCTAGATGTCTGCAAGGAGCAAGTCCGAAGCTGGGAGCCAGGAGCCTCTTCCAGGTCTCCCACACTGGGGCAGGGGCCCAAGGACTTGGGCCATCTGCCACTTCTTTCCCAGGGCATAACACAGAGCTGGATCAGAAAAAAAGCAGCCAGGACATGAAGTGGCACCCATATGGGATACCAGTACCGTAGGCACTGTCTTTACCTGTTACACCACAGCATTGGACCTTCTCCATTTAAATTTAGCAAGCATTTATTTTTTTTTCATTTTTTAGTATTGAGTATGGGCAAAATTCTCATTTATTTCCCATTTACATGAGAAAGTTGAAAAACTTTAGAGCAATCTCAAAATTGTGATTTAAAACGATTATATCAAACATAACATTTTCAGTGCATTTATGAAAGATTTTTTATTTGTGTTTATTATTAGAGAGATGAAACTGTATTCTATGTAATCAATAAAATATTATTATAAGTATAATCAGGAAAAATGAACTGTCACTAGACAATCTGTTACAACATTTTTCAATGAACAGGATTCAGTTAAACTAATTAAAACAATGTGCCATTAAAATGATGGTGTAACGCTGTTCTACATAATCATGTGTTTAATGTACCACACTAAATAATAATGTCTGCTTAAACTTGAGAAGAGTTCTGAGAGTATTTCTTAAGTTTTCATAGAAATTCTTAAATATTAAAAATCTGAGTTAGAACAAAATGTCCCACTATCTGTTTAAGATTTATTATTATTTGAAAGTCAGAGTTACACAGAGACAGAAGGAGAGGCAGAGAGAGAGAGAGAGAGAGAGGAGGAGTGAGAGAGAGAGAGAGAGAGAGAGAGATCTTCCATTTGATGGTCCATTCTCCAATTGGCTGCAATGGCAGGACTGCACCGATCTGAAGCCGGGAGCAGGAACCTCTTCTGGGTCTCCCACGTGGGTGCAGGGGCCCAAGGATCTGGGCCATCTTCTACTGTTTTCCCAGGCCACATCAGAGAGCTGGATCTGAAGTGAAGCAGCCGGGATATGAACAGGAGCCCATATGGGATGCTGGCGCTGCAGGCAGCGGCTTCACCTGCTATGCCAAAGCACTGGCCCCTATTATCTGGGTCTAAGTATGATGTTGATTTAATTCAGCGCGGTTGCCTGGGCTACTGCCCCTTTAAAATGCCATGAGATGGGTAACAACAGCAACAACACAAATAATAGAAATTCATTCGATAATGTGCAATGTATCCCTGAAAATATTAACATATTCTCATGAGAAAAGGGGTTAAGGAAGTGTGCATATGGTGCGAAAGTGCTGCTCCATGTAAACGTAAGTGCACAAGTAAAACTTTAAGATGTGAATTTCATTCAATACGCCATGGAAATATTTAAACATCTCAGTCACATGGGATCAGAAAAATTCATCAAATTTTGAAATATGTATTTAAAACAGGACTTTATAAATTACTACAAATGACATTCCATTTATTAAAGATCACAGTTATCTAAACATATGTATGAAGTTTGATGTATATTTGAGAAAATGGGATCTGCTCCAACTATTTAAATCACGTTTTTCCATTATACCATTTAGTCATAAAATTGGAACAAATTTTATTTCTCAATTTAAAGCATCTGAAATCCATGTGATCAATAACCCACCAGACTGTATCTTCTGGACTTCAACATGCATTCCTTCCGGAGCTTCATGATTGACTCATCATATTTCAGCCCCTACTCATGTTGATATTAGTTTGATCAGGGTAAAGAATTCTATCTCAGAGTTCACACTGCACATCAAATCATCCCTTGCAGACAGACTGGCTTTGATGTGGTTTTCTTATACTTAAAATAAGGGAACAATGCTTTACCCTATTCCCCAAATTCATGACATGACTTATATTCTATATAGAAAGGATTATAACTAATTTCCTGTGCCTGAATTCTCATCTATGAGCATAGATGTTCACATACACAGTTACCTATCAAGGTTGCAACCTTCTCTTTATTAACTGTAGTCATATTTAATTCATGCTGGGGCTATTTGCCCATTACCATAAGACAGTTTCCATAATGTCAACTGACTGCTTCCAATCTGTATAAATTCGTGTATGTTCTTAGGTTTTACACACACCATAGGTACATCCTACTAATTTCTTGCTGACCGTTAAATTTGCTGTTGTTAAATTCCATTATAACTGTGGCTATCACCTGTGTCTTGCAAAAACTGCCTATTCATTTATTTGAGGAGACAGAGAATGAGAAAGAAAATGAAAAAGAGAAAGAGAGCTCTTTCATCTTTTGGTTCACTCCCAAGTGTCTGTTACATCTGGGTTAGGCAAACCCAAAATCAGGAGGCCGAAAAGTCCATCTAGATCTCTCACACAGATGGTAGAGACTCAAGTGCTTGGGCCATCAACTATCCACTGTGTTTTTATTTTCTGAGGCGCTGGTTATTATATTTTCAATGCAGGGACTGATTATATTCCTTCATATGATAACACTGATATACCCCAATTTCTGGCAAGAGTGTCCATTTGGGAGTTTCTTTCCCAACTTTGACTATTCCATAAAATGTATTGTCAGTTCTAGCCACGTGCCATAAAGAGCAGTATCAAACTGAGTGAAAGCTTCTTTGGAATACTATGATGTCTGCATTGCACTTTATACTGTGAAAATCTGCATTGTATTCTAATTTTTATAGAAATTTCAATTTCATAAATATATCCTTATATTATGTCTATATTTTTAGATAGAAACAATTCATAAACTTTTTGATACCCAAAGGTTAAAATGCAGGAAACGTTACTATATTTAATTTTTTAATTCATACAAGATTTAAGCAGACAAGTGTTAACTTTTAGTTTATCTAATAGGTACTATTGCTTAAGTGTATAAAATAGGACATGAAAATAAAATGTATTTAACTGCCTTACATTTTATTGCTGATTGTTTTACTGCTGTTGGCATTAAGAAACTTTAGAAACAACATTTATTAACATAATTAGATATTTTAGATATCAGCGGAAGTCAGTTCCTGAGTGAAGACATACAAAATATTTGATGAGCATAATACAGATAGCTATTGCAATGTTGTAAAGTAAGTCAAGCCATATATGACTATTTAATTTATAACTGTATGCTTGCATCTCTTGAATTTCTCAATAGCATCTACTTCTACTGAGTTTCTATATAACAAAGCAACACAAGAGATAATAATATAAATATCTTTAGAGGTACAGATATTATGTGGTAAATTAATTATATATCTGGAAGACAAAGCAATAGCATTTGATACAGATGCATATTCTAGCAGAGAGCTGGATTGGAAGTGGAGCAGCCAGGACTCAAACCAATGTCCATATGGGATGCCAGAACTGCAGGGGCCTGCTTCACCCACTATGCCACAAATGCATATTTTCTTTCCAAAGGACACTCTTTTATTTTATAAAGTAATTTTTTTCACAATTTGGGCACCAAAATTAATACTGACTGAAACAAATTTTAAAATATTCAATTAAAAACGTGTGAGTCCATAATGATTTTTTTTTTTTTTTTTTTTTTTTTTTTTGGCAGGCAGAGTGGACAGTGAGAGGGAGAGAGAGACAGAGAGAAAGGTCTTCCTTTGCCGTTGGTTCATCCTCCAATGGCCGCCATGGCTGGCGCATCACACTGATCCAAAGCCAGGAGCCAGGTGCTTATCCTCGTCTCCCATGTGGGTGCAGGGCCCACGGACTTGGGCCATCCTCCACTGCACTCCCTGGCCACAGCAGAGAGCTGGCCTGGAAGAGGGGCAACCGGGACAGAATCCGGCGCCCCGACCGGGACTAGAACCCCGTGTGCTGGTGCCGCAGGCAGAGGATTAGCCTATTGAGCTGCGGTGCCGGCCCCATAATGATGTTTTAAAAAGACAAAAATATTTTAACAAGTAGCTGTCTACCAATATTGCATCAATTGTATTAGCACCAATATTACCTCAACCATAATGAATTTCTATCTAGAACTCCCTATTTAAAGAGACTAAATTTGCCTTTTAACTTTATTGAGAACTATACTTTATTTCATACTAATGATAAAACACTTTGTTTTAGAGATCAGCTAAAAATATAGAAAGAAATATATGTTTAGAAAAAACTTTTGATTAAATTGATTATTCAGTAAATGACCATTTTTTTGTGCAAGAAAACTGTCTAACAGATTTTTGGGTTATTAAGATATTTTCAAGGTGCCAACGATACTATCTTCCAGATTTTCTATTAATTACAAAATGAGGAAAACATACTTACAATAAAGATACATGACTTGGAAAATGCAAAGAAAATTAGCCTTACACATTTTGAGACAACCTGAAGTTGAGTGGTAATTAATAAGACAGGATGAACAGCGCATAGCATTCTCTGTTCCGTATTTTTTTTTTTTTTGCCGAAATAATATTTAGCCCGAGTCTCTTTAGGCCTTTAGTCTCCAGCTTATATTAAGTTTGAGAAATAAGTTAAATCAAATCATAAAGAAACAATAAAGAAATTGATTTGTTATTTTCAAAATCTTATTTTTGGAAAGAATTTCTAAGTGGGAGTTCAGCATAAACTGAAAAAAGCTAAAGAATCAAAACAAAATGCAATGTGTGTGAAAATATTTTTCATTATGATTGAAAATAAAAGTTTTATAATATGTAAAGGAATTTTGAATAGGAACTATATGTTAGAAAATATGAGATGTTAAAACATAAAACGTGTTTAGGTGAGGTAATAATATTGTTATAGAGGTATATGTTTTATTTGGAAATGCATGTTTTTATATATATATATATAATTTAGATATATGACCATCAGACTTTTCAAATGTATATACATATAAGCTTTAATATTAATAAATGAAAATGAGTGGTACAATCCTAATTTTTTATGTTTGAAACTATGAATTTTAGTGGAGTGATCAAGTCAAGCTAATTGTCCGATGTATAGACTTGCATCATTTTTATAGTGAGAACACTTAACATCTGTCAGTGGTTTTGTTTTCATTAATTTTATGAGTCATAATGGTGCATATTTATAGGCTACAATGTGACATTTCAATAAATGTACGCAAAATGATTTGATCAAAATAAGGTAATCAATATTTTCCATCATTGACATTACATTATGATTGGAAATTTGGAGCTGCTTTCTTCCATTTGTTCATACAATATCTCTGGGCTGATAAGAAACATAATTTCCCACTATGTTGTCTAACAATTGGAACTCACATTTTCAATCTGTCTCTGATATGGTACTCATTATCCAAATTCTCTCTCTGCCCTCTTCCCCTTCCTGTCAGTAGTAATCACATGTCCGTGCTCAGATTGAGGTTGTGTTAACTTCCTCATATGAAGGAGAACATGTGGGATTTGTCTTTCTGTGTCTGGTTTACTTCACTGAACATGATATCATCCAGTTCCATCCACTGTGTGCAAATCACAGGATTGCATTTTTTTAATAGCTGAACTCTATTCCATTGTGTCTGTTTATTACATCTTTAATCCTATGAATTGATGACAGACATCTTGATTAATTCCATGTCTTGGCTATTGTGAACAGTGCCACAATAAACGTGTTAGAACAGTTATCATTTTGATTTAATGATTATAGGTCTTTTGGATATATACTGAAAAGTGTGATTGCCAGATCATACAGAAGTTTTCTTTTTAAATTTTTTTTAAAAATTTATTTTATGTATTTGAAAGAGTTACAGAGAAAGATAGACACACACACACACACACACACACACACAGTGAGAGAGAGAGAGAGAGAGAGATCTTCCATCTGCTGGTTCACTCCCCAAATGGCCAGAGCTGAGCTAATCTGAAGCCAGGAGCCAGGAGATTCTTCTAGATCTCCCACATGGGTGCAGGGGCCCAAGCACTTGGTCTATCCTCTGCTTTCCCAGGTGCATTAGCAAAGAGTTGGATTAGAAGTAGAGTAGCTGGGACTCGAACCGGCAGCCATATGGGATGCTAATGCTGCAGGCTGGGTCTTTAACCAGTTGTGCCACAGCACAGTCCCTGACAGTTTTATTTCTGATATTTAAAATAATATCCCTAATATTTTCCATAGTAGTTATAACAAACAGTGGATAAGAGTTTCCCTTTGTTCACATCCTCACCAGAATTTGTTACTTTCTGTGTTTTTGTAATAGCCATTCTAACAGGGGTGGGGTAAGATCACATTCTGTTTCTAATTTGAATTTCACTGATGCCTAATGATTCTGAACATTTTTTCATATATTTGTCAGACATTTGCATTTCTTCTTTTGATAACTATTCACTTCATTTGCTCTTTTCTTCAATGGATTGTTTGTTTTGTTGTTGCTGAGGTATTCTTTTTGCTTGTTTGAGTTCTTGTTATATTCTAGATGTTAATCCTTAGATAATAGTTTGGAAATACTTTCTCCCTTTCTGATAGATATCTCCTCACTATTGAATGTTCCTTTTGCTAAACAGAAGTTTCTACATTTGACATAGCCCCACTTATCTATTTTTGTGATAGTGGTTGCAATTTTTTAAATTTTTAAGATTTATTGAGAGGTCCACACTGTGGCATAGTAGGCTATGCCTCTATTGGTGGTGTCAGCATCCTATATGGGCACCAGTTCATGTCACAGCTGCTCCTCTTCTGATCCAGCTCTCTGCTTATGAACTGGGATGGCAGTGGAATATTGCCCAGGGGCTGGGCCCCTGCAACCGTGTGGGAGACCTGGAGTAAGCTCCTGTCTTCTGGCTTTGTATCAACTTGGCTCTGGCCTTTGCTGCCATGTGGGGAGATGAAACAACTGATCAAAAACTTTTCTCTATGTCTCTCCCTCTCTTTGTCTGTAGCTCTGTCTCTCCAATAAATAAATACAATCTTTTAACAAAATGATTTATTTAATTACTTGAAAGAGAGAGAGAGCGAGAGAGCGAGAGAAAGAGAGATCCACCTGCCTTATTTGGTTCAATGACCAGTGCTGGGCTAGGCTGAAGCTATTAACCAAGAGCTTCATCTGGGTCTCCCAAGTGGATGTATAGCCTGCCTTTTTAAAATATATATTTATTTGTTTGAAAATCAGATCTACAGAAATAAAGGCAGGGCTGGCGCTGTGGCACAGCAGGTTAAAGCCCTGGCCCGAAGTGCCGGGAACCCATATGGATGCTGGTTCTAGTCCCGGCTGACCCTCTTACGATCCAGCTCTCTGCTATAGCCTGGGATAGCAGTACAAGGTGGCCCAAGTCCTTGGGCCCTGCATCCGCGTGGGAGACCCGGAGGAAGCTCCTGGCTCCAGGCTTCAGATGAGTGCCTCTCTGGCCATTGTGGCCATCTGGGGAGTGAACCAGTGGATGGAAGACCTCTCTGTCTCTACCTCTCTCTGTAACTCTGTCTTTCAAAAAACAAAATAAATCTAGAAAGAAAGAAAGAAAGAAAGAAAGAAAGAAAGAAAGAAAGAAAGAAAGAAAGAAAGAAAGAAAGAGAAAGAGAGAAAGAGGGAGGGAGGGAGGGAGGGAGGAAGGAAGGAAGGAAGGAAGGAAGGAAGAGAGAGAGAAAGGGAAAGGGAAAGGGAAAGGGAAAGAGATCTTCCAACTGCTTATTCATTCTCCAGATGATTGCAAAGCCAGGACTGAATCAGGTTGAAGCCAGGATCTTCATCTGGGCCTTTCAAATGGGTGCAGGGATCCAAACGTTTGAGCTATCCTTTGCTTCTTTTCCCAGGCCATTTGCAGGGATTTGGATTGGAGCTGGAGCTGCCTGGGTAGGATCCAGTGCTCATATGGGAAGCCAGGGTTGAAAGCAGTGTCTTTACCAACTATGCCACAATGCTGGGCCTGTTTGTGTTTGGTTTTTATGATAGCACTTGTTAAGATTACTATGGCTGGGGCCAGCAATGTGGTATAGCTGGTAAAGCCACCATGTGCAGTGCCTGCATCCCATAAGGGCACCGGATCATGTCTCAGCTGCTTCACTTCCTATCCAGTTCTCTGTTCTGGCCTGGAAAAGTAGTAGATGACGGCCCAAGTCCTTGGGCCTATGCTCCCGCGTGGGAGACCCGGAGGAAGTTCCTGACTACTGCCTTCGGATTGGTGTAACTCCTGCTGGTGTGGCTATCTGGGGAGAGAACCAGCAGATGGAAGACCCCCCTCCCACCTCTGCCTTACTGTAACTCTGCCTTTCAAATAAATGAGAATAACTTTGGAGTATGCTTGGAAATCGTGTTGTATATCTAAGGATTTTTTTTTTTTTTTTTTTTTTTTTTTTTTGCTTTTCTCAAGGTTACTTTGATTCTTCTGGGCCTTTTGAGGATTCATAAGAATTTTAAGAATTAATCTATTAATTCTATAAATAATGTTAATTGTTTTAGTGGAATTGCATTGAATCTATGGATGCTTTAGGAAATATAGAAATTTTGACACTATTTGTAGATTTATGAAAAAGGAACATACTTCCATTTTTTGTGTGTCTTTCATCAGTATTTAAAATTTTCATTGTAGGATATTTAAATTTTTAGCTGTGTAAATGGTATATAATTCTTTATTTCCAGTTCAGCAAGGTTATTATTTGGTGTATAAGAATGCTACTGTTCTTTGTATGATGATTTTGTAGACTGTAAATTTACTAAATTTGGTGCAATGTTTAGGTTATAACAAGCACATACAAAATTACTTCATCTGCAAACACAGATAGTTCAATGTTCTCCTCATAATATGGATACTATTCTTTCATTTTTTCATTGTTCTTACTAATATTTCCAATATCATAGTGTATAAGTTTGATGAAAGTGGACATCTTTGTCTTATTCCATATCTGAGGGCAATCACTTTCAGCTTTTCTCTCTGTAGTACTATACTGGATGTGGGTTTTTCATTTATATCCTCTATTATTTTGAAATATGTTCCTTCTATATTTAATTTGTTGAGAGTTTTTATCATGAGAATATGTTGAATCTTATCAAACTGTTTCTGCGCCCATTCAGATGATCATGAGCTGTTCATGTTGGTGATGGGATTTTTTATGTTTATTGATTTGTAAATATTGAACTACCCTTGCATCTCAGTTATAAATCACAGATATTTGGGATATATGATCTTTTTGCTGTAGGGTTGATTCAATTTGATATTTTGTTGATTATTTTTGCATCTATATTCATGAAGGATATTAGTTTATAACTGTTTTTGTGTGGTAAGTTTGCTTGGTTTTGGTATCAGAAAAATGCTGGGCCCATAGATTTTGAAACAGTTTCCGTTTTAAATGTTTTGAAATGTTCTGAGTAGGAGTTAGTTCTTTAAATGTTTATTGAAATTTGCTCTAAAGATGTCAGGTCCTGGATTTTTCTTTGATGGGACAATTTTAATAGCTATTTATTATTATTGGTCTGTTTACATTTTCTATATAAATTCTTGATTTAATTTGATAGGTTGTGTATGTCTAGGAATGAGCGCATTTTTGATGTTTTCCACTTTGTTAGCACCTATTTGTTCATAGTATTGTTTTATGATCCTTTGTATTTGTGTGGTATCAGTTATAATGTCTCCTTTTTCATCTCTTTTTATCTATTTAAATATTTCTTTTTTTTATTTCTTAGTCTGACTAAAGATTTCTCTATTTTGCCTATCTTTATGAATAAAGCCTTTTTGTTTCATTGATCTTCTGTATTGTTCTTTAGTTTCAATTTCATTTATTCTCAGAATCTGATTGTTTATTGCCTCCTACTAACACTGGGTTTGGCTGTTCTTGCTTTTTTAATGTCGTGAGTTGCTGTAATAAACTGATATTTTTCTGTTTCTTAATGTTTGCATTTATGCTATAAACTTCCCTCTTAGTAATGTTTTTATAGTACCCACAAATTTTGATTTGTTGTGTTTTCATTTTTATTTGATTTCAGGATTTTTTTAAAAAAATATCTTCATTGATCCATTGATCTTTCAGGGGCGTATGTTCAGTTTCCATGTGCTCATTTTTTTTGTTGTTATTTTTGTTGATATCTAGTTTTAATCTTTGTGATCTGAGAAGATAAATGGCATGATTTCAATTTTTAAAAATTTACTCAAAATTGGCTTATGATTTATTATCTATCCCATCCTGGAAAACACTTAATGTTTTGATGAGAAGACTTTGTGATTCTATAGCTGATGTATTAAATTATCTGCAAGTGTTTCTTAATAGTATGTCCACTATTAAATGTCTTTATTAGCATATTGCAACTATGATCTATCTTTGTTTTCTACCTATATGGGCTGTTTATTGCTAACAGTAAGTTATTGGAGTCTCCCCACTACTATTGTTTTTGATTCTAACTCTCCCTTAATTTCTAATAATATTTTCTTTATGTATTAGAGTGGTCTTGTGTTGGTTTTATATATCTATATATAGATATATAAGTATATATATATTACAATATATATTTATATACAAAATATAAATGTATATTTCCATTTAAATCTTCTTGCTGAATCAATCCTCTAATTATATAATGCCTTTGTCTCTTTTTGTACTTTTTGATTAAAAAATCTGTTTTGTGTGATATGAAAATAGCTATTGTGGTTCATTTTCAGTTGTATCTTTTTCCAGGCTTTCACTTTCAGTCTGTTTGTATCTTTACCTATGAGGTGAGTTTTTTTTTTTTTTTTTTTTTTTTTTTTCTGTGAAAAACCCAGGTTGAGGACCTGGGACTTCAAGCGGCAAGGGGCTCCACACCATTCCCTAAAATAAAGTGGAGTTTAGAAACAGCTATACAGCATAGTCTCAAGTTTGGAGGGCTGGGAAGGAGGCCATGTTGGTTTCTTTTTTGTAGTGAAGCATTTTTTGGATACCACTCAGCTTTCTTGACTGGATTTAAAGCCAACAAGATTGTGGAATTCTCCTGTAGTAAGAACTGCTAGTCTTTGTTGATGGTAGAGGTTGTGGAACTTCTTGCTTACCTTCCACAAGCAAGATGAAGTTTCCTGACTGGGGCGCTAGGCTAGGAGGCATCATTTGCTTTGTTCATCTCTCTATGCTGATTTTCTGAATCGCTGTGCTAAGCAGAGCTCTCGTCATTGATTTAGTGAAGTTCTCCCTAAGTCAAATCTCACGGAAATACCAGGCTTCTTTGTTGTTCTGGTTCTTCCATGTGGCAGAGAAGCATGCAGGACCTCCCTGTTCAGCTATCTGGGATCTATCAATAGTTTTCAAGAATTCAATATATTTTTATTATAAATGGTGGCAATGTGTAAGTAGTTAATTCTTCTGTTTGTTTTAAGTTCCAAGTTAGTCTGATGAAAATAAACTTTGCCAGAGCACTTAGAATAATTTAATTATGAAATATCAATTAAATACAAAACACAATAATGATTTTTTAACCTAATACATACACTTTCGTGGCGATAACAACTCCAAATTTGCCAAATCGTCCAAATGTTGTCTGCAACATGAAGCACAAGAAATCCAGATCTCTCAGAAGGTCTAACATTATGAAAAGAATTTTAGTTGTCCATTAAATTGTTCTCTATTAAAATTTACAAGGCAATTTTAATTTTGAGGTTCTGTAGATTAGCTTTGATTCATCAAATTAAATAAGCTTTTGTTTTCTGGATCTTAAAGAAAAGTTACTTCTGTTTTGCATTTGCTTTACTCTTGCCTAAAAACTCCTTGAAAATCATCCTGTATGCTGTTGACACAAATTTTGTTACATGATAAGTAAGTAAAATATTTAAAAATTTAAACAAGAGGAAATCATGAATTATGGATAACGTTTGTGTTAGCAACAATAATCAAGTCAATGCTGTTTTGAAACAAAACACTGACTCTGTGGCAGGCGGACTCTGCTTTGTGTTGGGTATAATGGAGTATTAAATATGTTTACCAAAATATTTTTTCTCTAAAAATCAACTGAATATTTCAAAACTATGTGCATTTATTTAAAAATACTCAATAAGTGGTTTATGGAAAATGAAAAGATCCATGTTTTACAATTTCTAATTACGTGTTACTACAATAACTGAATGTGGGTAAGATGAGAGAGCTAGGGCCTGTGCTACGCCCCTCACAAGCAGGAAGCAGCTTTAGAAGATATGATGATTTTGTGCCCTTCGGCATGCCTTAAGATTAAGGTCTTGGCCTGCGCCGCGGCTCACTAGGCTAATCCTCCGCCTTGCAGCACCAGCACACGGGGTTCTAGTCCCGGTCGGGGCGCCGGATTCTACCCCGGTTGCCCCTCTTCCAGGCCAGCTCTCTGCTGTGGTCAGGGAGTGCAGTGGAGGATGGCCCAAGTACTTGGGCCCTGCACCCCATGGGAGACCAGGAGAAGCACCTGGCTCCTGGCATCAGATCAGCGTGGTGCGCCGGCCGCAGCGGCCATTAGAGGGTGAACCAACGGCAAAAGGAAGACCTTTGTCTCTGTCTCTCTCTCTCACTGTCCACTCTGCCTGTCAAAAAGAAAAAAAAAAAAAAACTTAAAAAAAAAAAAAGATTAAGGTCTGTTATCTCTCTGGCGGGGGGTATGATGCAGGCAGGCAGATCGCGTATAATCGATTATTTTTGTAAACTGGAGACCATGCCTTCCACCACGCTCCCTGTGTGATCTCATGCCCCTACCTGGTCTCACCTGGATGCCCACCTGCCAATCAGATTATGTAACCACTCCCCTTAGGGAGTGAATAAAAGGCCTGGAGTACTGTGGGCCCTTACCTCGTTTCTTCCTAGTTGCCCAGTGCCTTCGGTGCATGAGGCCGTACGGCCTGCCATGCCTCTGCTTTCCTGCCTGCATGCTTGCTCTACATTGCTCCCAGCATGCTCTCTGCCTGGTATGGACCCAACTTAGCTTCCAGACTTCTTTGTCCCCTAATGAAAGTCCTCACTTTCCTATGCAGTTCTCTCACTGAATAAAATCCTTAAAAAAACTTAAGGAAAAAAAAATTGTGTCAAGCACCAGGAACCTACACAGTCTCAAATAGCTGATCACACAATGCTGGAATTTAGGTGGTAGAAGGCATTCTGAGCAAAATCATAAGGTTGTGCCTGCCTGTCAGGGTTTGATGTCATCAACCTGCAAAAATCACTGGATATGACTCAATAACTAGGCATCATGGGGTTAGAATAGCCTGGGATTAGATTTTTCTAAACAGTTTAAAAAGGATTCATAGGAAAAGGTCTAAGCATTAGCCATTAGAGCTTTTTTTTTTTTTTTTAAAGATTTTATTTATGTATTTGAGAGGTAGAGTTACAGACAGTGAGAAGGAGAGACAGAGAGAAAGGTCTTCCTTCTATTGGCTCACCCCCCAAATGGTCACAACAGCCGAGGTGCGCCAATCAGAAACCAGAAGGCAGGTGCTTCTTCCTAGTCTCCCATGCGGGTGCAGGGGCGCAAGGACTTGGGCCATCATCCACTGCTTTCCCAGGCCACAGCAGGAAGCTGTATTGGAAGAGGAGCAACCAGTACTTGAACCTGCGCCCATATAGGTTGCCGGCGCCACAGACAGAGAATTAATCTACTGTACCATGGCGCTGGCCCCAGCCATTAGAGCTATTAACAATTTCAGAAAGAAAAGAAATAGTATGATTCTTTCCAAATGATTATGAACCCAACCCAGATCCTTATAATTTGAAAGAAGTTTACATAAAGACTAAATGCAATTAATGAAGATATATTCCTAATATCTTAAGACTAAATTGTAGGGGTCAGTTCTGCGGTGCAGTGGGTTAAATGGCTGTCTGCAGAGCCAGCATCCCATATGGAAGTTGGTTCGAGTCCCAGCTGCTCCACTTCTGATCCTGCTTCTTCCTAATGCACCTGGTAAAGCAGCAGAAGACAGCCAAGTCCTTGGGCCCCTGCACCAACATGGAAAACCCAGAAGAAGCTCCTGGCTCCTGGTTTCAGCCTGGCCCAGCCCTGGCCATAGCAGCCATTTGGGAGAGTCAACCAGGGAATGGAAGATCTCTCTCTCTCTTTCTCTCTCTCTGTACCTCTTCCTCTCTTTCTCTTTAACTCTGACTTTCAAATAAATAAATGTCTTTTAAAAAAAGTGTACATTGTGGAGCAACATAATACAACTTATCAATTATAACAATAATATTTGTTATGCAATGGAAAATTTCCAAATTTATCTGTGAAAGATAATAAATGTAAATCACATAGCTTCATTTTTTTTTAAATTTTTCATTAAACATTTTAGAGCAATTAACTTGAACCCCTCAGGATCATCACATTTTCTTCTCTTTAAAATTAGTTTTTCTTAAATTCTTTGATAAACTTGTAATATCTGTGCAATTTAAAGCAGTACAAAGAAATATTTCAATTCACATGCACAAAGAAAGCCCAATGCCTGTGTATTTGTGTTCAATATATTATGCCAAGTTGGAGGGAATGGTATTATCAGTTTGTGATAGAAGATACCTTGTTTTGAAAACCTGCAGCTCACCTGCACTACCACTTAGAGTCTTTGAATGCACTTGAAGAAATAACTTGATTCTGACAATCCTTAATTTTGTCATATTTAAATTGTGAATAGAATGGCCTATTCACAGGCTTGCCAGGACGATTCTGATAATAGTAGCAATATTTAACCTTTACTGAGAAACATTGATGAGTACCTTTGTAATACGTGTGGTCATGAGTGCTAGGTGTCAAGCTCTCTTCTAAAATTTTAGATGCATGTTTTATTTAATTTTCAACAACTGCATGAGTTAAGTATTGCCATTTCTTAATTTTACAATTTAAGAAAATGAGACACATGGAAGTTAATTTGCTCAAGATGAAACAGAAAAAGGACTAAGAACACAGCAGTTTTATTCCAGGGCCTCTTGTACTGTGTAAAGGGCTAGAATATAATACATGATTAACAAGATTAGATTTAAAAAAAAAAAAACAAAAACACTTCAATGCTATTCATTATTTATGAGTTTCCTTTTTTTTTCTTGGAGAATAAAATACAAGGCTTTCTTTAGTCTCTAATTGCTAATGAGTGTATCATTTTTATGAACGTATGAATATACTTAAGCCTTCAAAGACTCTCACTTAGGCAAGCTGTTGAACACTAAATGGATGTGAATAGCTACAGGGTAATACGCTCTGCATAATAGAAGTGACTTTTCTATTAAAGAAAAACACGTGTGACTTGGTGTAGGATGTGACACTTCTGCCATATGATTTACAACAACATAACTATTGAACTCCTCCCAGCAATTTCAAGCCAGTTTATACATGCATTTTTTAACCTAAATTGCCTTTGCCTTCCAGTGGAGATCTGACATTTCAAAATATGAAATAGCAAGTATTATTTAGATCTAATGCCTAAAAATTTGGCTTCCATCTAGACAGGCACCTGATTTGCAGAAACGTAGAGGCTCTGGCCAGTTGGAAAGAAGAAGAAAGTAGAAAAGCATCGAGGTTTCCAAGAATATTCGTCTCTCCCCAGTTAAACTGTTCCAAACCACACTCAGAAACAGAGCAAAAAGTCTTGACTCTTTCTCTGCAGAATCTTTTTAATCATCTATGGCAGGCCAAGGGCTACAGCTTGAGGCAGCTACATGGCCAGAATCTCTGTTCTCATGTCTTTGGCTATAAGAAGTGTGTAAACCAATTTCCAGAGTGTGTTAAGTGTACTTTTACTGTGAGAAGAGAAAAAAAGCTGCCTTTGATGTTCAATATTTGCAATTAAACATTTGGTTTATATATGTGTCCTTTCTAGGATTATTAAACCATAACTAGTCACTTATATTGGAGTCCCATGTTGCTATAGCTAACACTTATATCACTTTTCTGCTGCCTCCAGCATTAAGCTCATGAATGCCAGTTATAATTAAATAGAACTTTTCAAGAAATTCACTCAAGGTTTATTCACAATACTGCTTGCACTTACTTTGTGGAATTACCTACTGCTAAACTGAGGTAAATGGGTAAAGATTCTCCAGCAATGACCCTCAAGTTTTTTTTTCTCAAACATTGGCAGTGTATAATAAAATTGAGTTACACTTTTCTCAACTTTTCCCTGACTTCCAATTGCTATAACATATTACAAAGCACACTAGTTTAAGTGTTTCTCTCTCTTTTTTTTTTTTTGACAGGCAGAGTGGACAGTGAGAGAGAGAGACAGAGAGAAAGGTCTTCCTTTGCCGTTGGTTCACCCTCCAATGGCCACCGCAGCCGGTGTGCTGTGGCTGGCGCACCGCGCTGATCCGATGGCTGGAGCCAGGTGCTTATCTTGGTCTCCCATGGGGTGCAGGGCCCAAGGACTTGGGCCATCCTCCACTGCACTCCCTGGCCACAGCAGAGAGCTGGCCTGGAAGAGGGGCAACCGGGACAGAATCCGGCGCCCCGACAGGGACTAGAACCTGGTGTGCCGGCGCCGCAAGGTGGAGGATTAGCCTAGTGAGCCGCGGCGCTGGCCCAAGTGTTTCTCTTCTAAGAGAGCTCTTGTATGTTTTCTATTACATGGGGAATTATTTATAGTCATGATTTTTAAACTATTAATACTAGAGAGTTTAGAACACAGATTCCTAAGACAAAAAATACAATTTTTAGGTTCTGAATAAAAAAGGCTCGTTATCTTGGTGATTCCAACATAGCAGATGAGATCATAAAAACTGTGTTCTCTGCATCACAAACCAAGTTCTGAAGAATATCTCTAAGTCTGAAAAGGTCAATTTTACTTTTATAGGGCAATTTCTACAGAGTAGAAGAACCTGAGGGCAGCTATAGTGATGTTTTTGGATTTCTTATTTTCTATTTCCATCATCTCCTCAAGGTTATCATATATAAACTTTAAAGAGAAAAACAGTGTCCTTGCTATAAAAATGTATCTTTAAATTAGACTGGGTGACCTAAGCCCTCTTTACCCCAAGTACAGCTGTATTTGGTATACTTGACAAATAAAAATTGTGTATATTTAAAGTACACAACATGGTGTTTTGATATACATGCACTCTAAAATGATTATCAAAGTCAATTAATTAAAGTTTCTGTCAACCCACATATTTATCTTTTCAGTGACGAGAAAACTTAAGAAGAACTCTTGCTAAATTTCAAGTATGTACCATCTTTACTAGTAATTGAATATATTCACCATATCATATATTAGGTTTCCAGAATAAATTTGTTATATAGCTGAAAGTTTATATTTGATCAACAACTCTGCATTTCCTCCAATCGCAACCTCTGTTGAATAAAAAATTTAGTTTTCATTTGCAGCATTCCCAGCAAAGCCCATATTTATTACATAATTAAATTAAAGTAATTTTTCATCAGCAAATTTGTTTAAAGTAGGCATTGATAATATTAGCTTATTTACTACAATTTTTGCATTAATGACTTCAAAAGCAAACAATAAAATAGAATAATATTCAGTTATTTAGCAGGTACACTCTGAGAATAATCCACTATACTTACATGGGAATATGATGTCCATTTTGGTTCAAAGGCTTTTGATTATAGCTCATATTTAACACAGCTTTCCTTTCACATGATCTCTATACATAGAAAATACAGTTGAGTTTCTAACGCATTCACAAATATTAATATACCTGTTATTTGGTTTTTCAGAAGATAAACATATTGCTACAGCCTTCATCTACATTATCCATTATTCTATAAATACAGAATAGGATATAGCAAGAATCTTTATTTTCACATATATTAATGAAGTAATTTAATGAATTTAACAAAATTATTACTATGTCATAGAGGCAGATATAAAAGAAAATATTTTGTAAGCTACAATTGCTATTTTAAACTGCAATTTATTAATCAGTAAATTGCATGAAATTTCTGTAACAATGGGAAAGTATTCATCTACCAATTCCCAGTTGAATCATGCAGTAAGTATCTTTTATGTTCAATGTTGAACATTCAATCTTAACATTGTGAGATCTATGCAGGATTTCATAAAATTATTTTCACTTAATTACTGTGTTTTTTTCCATTGTATGAGCATACTATAATTTATTTATCCATTTATGGTCAATAAATATTATATCCAAATTGGGATTATTTTGAATATTATTGCTATGATCTTTTTTATGGATGTCATTTGATTTGCATATGTACAAAAATGGTATGAATAGATACACATATGCAGAAAATAAAAATGGAATTGCAATACATAACCTATGCATTTTCAGCATTAGTAATCTCTATTTTGTCTAAGTGTATTTTACTCATATATACTCAATATATATATATTCTCATATATATACTCATATATATACATATATATATACATATATATATATATTACTCATATACTCATATTTACTGAGTAGTTTGATATGGAAGTTCCAAATGCACATCTTAATTTAACTTCTTAATATGATCAATGTTTTGTTTTTGTTCTTGTTCTAATTTCTCAGTTGGATGTGAAGTAGCAATTTACCACATTTCACTAGTGGCTACAGATGTTGAATACATTTCCCTTTGATTGCTTGTCATTCTTACAGATTCTTCAGATAAATATCAATAATCAGCATATTTTAAAATTAAATTTTGGGGTGGGCGCCATGGCTCACTTGGTTAATTCTCAGCCTGTGGCGCCAGCATCCCATATGAGCGCCGGGTTCTAGTCCAGTTGCTCATCTTCCAGTCCAGCTCTCTTCTGTGACCCGAGAAGGCAGTGGAGGATGGCCCAAGTACTTTGGCCCCTGCACCTGCATGGGAGACCAAGAGGAAGCACCTGGCTCCTGGCTTTGGATTAGCATAGCCCCAGCCTTGGCGGCCATTTGGGTGGTGAACCAATGGAAGGAAGACCTTTCTCTCTGTCTCTCTCTCTCTCTCACTGTCTAACTCTATATGTCAAATAAAAGAAATATCAAGTTTTCCTATTATTGTTGTGTTTTAAGAATTCTTCATGTAACATGGACACTAGTCTCTTATGAGTCTCAAATGCTTTTTTCAAAAAACATTTAATATTTATACAAAGGAAAATATTTGTGCGTTTCATACATATAGTTGTAAGAATATAATGATACCTCCCATCCAACCTTCCCTCACCCTCTCATTCACACCCTCCCTCATTACTCCTTTCTTATTTCTCTTTTATTTTTGCAATGACATACTTTAAATTTACTCTATAATTCCAAACTTCTTGGTTCTGAGGATTGTCTTTTCAAATTATTGTTGGCTTATTTTGAAACATAAAAATGTTTAATAGTAAAAGAGTTCAATTTGTCAATTTTTTTTGGTTGTTGTTTGTGTTGTGGTTTAATCTAAGAAATCTTTACATCGAAAGTAGTAGAGAGCTGGATAGGATGCTGAGGAGCCAGGATTTAAACAAGGAATTCTGATATGGGATGCAAATTTTATAAGCAGCAACTTAAGTGCTGTACCCAATGTGCAGCCTTCCCCATGAATTTTAGCATGCACTTGTCAATCAGTGAAAAGGCAGCAATGAAGTAAAGATTACATTGAATTTGTAGAGTAGTCTGGTGAGTATAACTATCTAAATAAAAATAGTCTTTGACTTGAGATATTTTTCCATTTTCTTAGGTTATTACTTTTTTAAATGTTTTGTAGTTTTCAATACATGCCTTGTGCATTTTTAAAAAAATGTTTCTTAAGTCTTTAAAAATACTATTCAACATGAAATTATTAATCTAGAAATTTCTCATTGCTAAAGCATTGAAATAGAATTGATTTTTAAAAATAGATCTTTTGTCCTGAGAATTTGATAAACCCAATGACATAGTAATTTTTATATCCTTTGATATTTTCCTAATTATACCTTATGTAAAAGAAAGTATAATATAAATATCTATGAGAAAATAGGTTTACTTTTTTGTTTCCAGTCTAGATGACTTATTTATTTATTTATTTATTTATTTTTCTTGCCTGATTGCCTCAGCTATAACTTCCAATTCAATAGTGAATAAAACAGCACAGGCAGGCATCTTGTTTTATTCTTGATTTTAGGATGAAATTGTTGTTTTTGCCCATTAAATTTGATGTTAGCTGTTGAGTTTTTCTGTACATAGAAAATATATATTTATGCTTTTCTCTACTTATGAGGTTCTTTATGTAACTATAGTGTTGAATATTTTTTTTAAGAGGATGGTGATTTTGTTAAATGCTTTTACAAATTTAAAAGAAACGGTCATGAAGAGTTTCCTTGTTTGCTGTTGTTTATTCTATCAATTTAGGAATATTAACAATGATTGACTTCATACACTGAACCAATTTTATCATCCTGGTATAAATCTGTGTTAGGTTGTATAATGTAATTTCCACTGTACTATAAGCAAACTGCTAATTATTTATAAACACATTTTGTAAATAAATGCATAAGGGATATTGCCACATAGTTTGTACTTTATATAACTCTAAATCTGATTTCTAGAATATTCATTAATGTGAGTGGCATAGAGACACCCAGAGAACTCCCATCTATCAGTTCTTTCCCTAAATGTCTGCAACAAAGACAGAAGACATGAACTCAATCCATGTCTTCCACATATGTGGCAGGGACCCAACTACTTGAGCCATCACTATTATATCCCATGAGGAACATTAACCCAACGCTGGAATTGAGAGCATAGCCAGGACTTGAACTCAGGAACTTTGATTCAAGATGCATGTATTCCAATTGGTGGCTTAACTCTTAGGGAAACATATGCCCTTAAGTATGATTTTTAATGTCAGTATAGTACTGGCCTAATAGAATTACTTGGTAATTATGTCCTCAAGTTTTAATATTCACAGAGTAAAAAAGAAATAAATCATAAAGATTTTGTTTCAAATCACCTGTTTCCTGGGCTACTATTTTGGATATATTTTTTAATATTCCAAATTATAATGTGGAATACAATATGGAGGATTCTCATAAAATTAAAAAATAGACCTACAACATGATCCAGTAACTCACTTCTAGTTGGAAGAGATATCCACATCCTGATGTTAATTACAATATTATTCACATTTACCGAGGCATAGAACAACATGAATGTCCATTGAAAGATAAAGAAAGAATGTGGATATACAAACAAATGAATGCTATTCAGTCTTTAAAGGAAGGAAAAGTTATCATTATGTTAAGTGAAGTGAGGCAGTTCCAGGAGGACAATATTTCACATTCCATTTATATGTGGCATCTAAAGTATTCAAAGCGGTGGAATGGGAAAAATGGGGAAGCAATTTTCATAAAATTTCAGTTATGCAAAGCTATAAATTCTAGAGTTCTGATATAACACATTACTGGGGAACTAAGGCACAGCATGTTAAGTTGCCACCTGTGACACTGGCATCATTTACGAGCACACTTTTGAATCCTGGCTACTCCTCTTCCCATCCAGCTCCCTGCTAATGTACCTGGAAATCAGCATAAGATGGCTCAAATAATTAGGCCCCAGCTTCCCACAAAAAAATCCAGATGGGGGGAGGCATGCGGTGGTGGTGGCGGCGGTGGCAGCAGGAAGGAGAAAGTGAAGCGGCAGCTTGTGCACACTCGCGTGCTCACCCCGGCCCAGCTGCTGTCACTGGGGTGGAGGAGGATGAGGAGGAGCCAAGCGGAGCAGTGTGAGCGCAGAAGTTCCAGGGAAAGGTTCAGGAAAAAATTGCAGAGGAAACTCTTCTGGATCTAGTGGATGTGACACGGAGGACCTACAGGGAGAGAAAGCACACCTACGGCTCAGGAGCCCAGTGACGCAGTCTACGCTCCAGCAATGGAAGGGAAAGTGAGGTCATTAGCCTGAGACATTGGTGGGGAAATGGCAGAAAGAGCCTAGAGGGAACAAGTCTTGAAGCCCCACTGGGAGAGTTCACCAGGCTAACTAGAGGAAAGAAAAAAATAAAGAAAGAAAGAAAAAATAAATAAATAAATAAAAGGGACCGGCACGGACACTAGCCTCTCCCTCCACACAGCTTACAAAGGCAACATGTTCCTGAATGAACAGTGGGTCATAGAAGAAATCAAAGAGACATCAAAAAACTTTCTGGAAGTAAATTAGGATAACAACACAACATATCAAAACTTATGGGATATGGTAAAAGCAGTGTTGAGAGGAAAGATTGTAGCAATAGGTGCCTACATCAAGAAATTGGAAAGGCACCAAATAAATGAGCGTTCAACACTCAGTTTCTGTTCACAATTGATCATAATGATAGGACTAAGAGTCAAAGGAATCACATAAACAAGACTAGTGTCTGCAAATACTAACCTATAGAATAAAAAAGGGAGAGAATGATCCAACAAGGGAAGCAGGATACACAGCAGACTCATAGAATGGCAGATGTCCTAAACAGCACTCTGGCCTCAGAATCAGCCCTTAAGGCATTCGGATCTGGCTGAAGAGCCCATGAGAGTATTTCAGGCATGGGAAACCAAGACACTGTGGCAAAAAAAAAAAAAAAAAAAAAAAAAAAAAACCAAACCAAACCTAAATGAAAGATCTCTGTGAGATCCCAGTGGAAAGAACAGGTCTTCAAAGAAGGAGGTACCTTTCTCTGAAGGGAGGAGAGAACCTCCACTTTGACTATGACCTTGTCTAAATGTGATCAGAGTCAGTTAACTCAAAGGGCCTCCATAGCCTTGGCAACTCATGACAAGAGCCTAGGGTGATTACTGAGGCCATAAACAAGAGTGTCAAATTGTTAAGTCAACAACAGGAGTCACTGTGCACTTTCTCTTCACGTAGGATCTCTATCCTTCATGTGCTGTACATCATGATATAATGCTATAACTAATACTCAAACAGTATTTTTCACTTTGTGTTTCTGTGTGGGTGCAAACTGTTGAAAGCTTTACTTAATATATGCTAAATTGATCATCTGTATATAAAGATAATTGAAAATGAATCTTGATGTGAATGGAAGGGGAGAGGGAGTGGGAGAGTCTAGCGTTGTGGGTGGGATGGAAGTTATGGGGGAGAAAATCCATTGTAATCCATAAGCTGTACTTTGGAAATTTATATTTATTAAAGAAAGTTAAAAAAAATCCAGATGGAGGTCCAGGCTCCTCATTTCGGACTGGCCTTGCCCTTGTGTTTATGACTCTTTGAGGAGTGAATCAATAGATGAAAAATTTTCCCCTCCCCCATAAATCTGCCTTTCCAACAACTTAATAAAACATAGTACTTACATACAAAAGTATGTACTCTGAACTTTAAAATATTAAAATGACAGATCTCGTGTTAAATATTATTACCAAAAGCAACAGCAAGACAGAGAGGTAAATGTAGCTTACATAAGGATACCAGGGAATTTTTAAAGGTGATAGATGTATTTAGGATCTTGATTGTGGTGATAAAGCATCAAGAGTTTATGCATATGTCCAAGCTCATTGACACTGAGTATATTAATTATTTGCAATATTTGCATAGAAATTAATGTAATTTAAAATTGAATTATTTATCTCTGTAGATTTCTGTTGTTTTTTTGAATTATTTTCTGTATGTCTATTTTCTACACATTTGTCCATTTCACTTAGGACATCAAATTCTTTTCTAATCCTTTTGGTTCATATGCATATGTCATTAGATTCCTGATGAAGTGTTGGGACCTCATGCAATTGCAGAGTCTAATAAAAGATTTTAAAATATTTGTTGAAATTTGTAAAGGAACAAAGATTCATTGATTTTCTCTATTTTTCTCTTTTTTAATTCAACTCTCTTTTATTCTGCTGGCTTGGAACTTAGTTTTTTTTTTTTTTAATGATGTGAAATATTTTTCTTTATTGAGATAGTAATTCCAGTTTTACATTTCCCTTTCAACAATTCTTTAGACACATTTTAATAGGATGAGTATGCTGTATTTTCATTTTAATTCATCTCAAAGTTATTTTTTAATTTCCCATGTGGTTCCTTTCTTTTGTCTTGGATCCTTGGATCATTTAGGAGTGTGTTTGTTTTCACATGTTTGTCAATTTCTCTGATTTGTTTTTGTTAATGTCTAATGTTCTTCCATTGTGATTGGATAAAAACATTCATGATGAGTGCTTATAAATTTTTTGAGACTTGTTTTTGGCTAAACATGTGGCTTATCCTGAAGACATGCTTATTTCTCTTACTGTTCTTTGGAGTAGATAATCTCAGTTTTCCTATATTCAAATTTTCTGATTCTTACCCTGCATGATCAGTTATGCTGTTGAATCTTTCTAGTGAGTTTTCATTTTAGTTATTGTGCTTTTCAACTCTATAATATCTACTTGATTATTTTAAAAGTTCATTCAGTGTTTATTTTTTGTTGAAATTTTGTATTTGATGATATTCTCTTTATATATTTTCCTCTAGTTCAATAGACCTAGTTTTTCTTAATACTTTGTATAAACCTAAAATAGCTAATAGAATATCTTTGTCTCTTAGGTTCACTTACAGCTTCCTTGATAGATTGTTTCTACTGATTTTATTCTTATGTATTGTTCATGCTTTGCTCTTTTTATGTTATCTGATTTTTATTAAAATCTATGTGTTTTAAAATATATAATATAGGAATTATGCAGTTCAGCCTATTCTCTCTCCCTAGAGTCCTTTATTGTATAAGTTTACTAGCCAAGTAATTTTTCTAAATCAATTCTGTATAAGTTCACATTCATTGTCATGTTTTCCCACTGAATTCTGATTGTTTGCTTAATGGGCAGTTAATGAGTAAATGGTAATTTCCTTTAGTGTCTGAATGGAGGAGTCCTCTAGTCTTTGCTTTAGATTTTCTGGTATGCCTTCGACATTCAGTCAAGCAGTCTACAAGTCTGTATTATCCTTCACTTTCTGCTTCTGCAGAATCTTAAAGTAAGCTGCAGTTGAGAGCTTGGTATTTTATCAGATATTTTCCAGGAATATTTAAATCCTGGAGAGGGAAGGTGTGTTATGCTGTATTGTAGCTTCCTAGATTCTGAGGTAAATATTTGAATGCTTTAAAGCACTCTATTGACATATCACTTACTAGTCTTTCATTTTAGATTATTTTGGTCAACCCTTGTTTGCCACAAATGTTATCACAATCCTAGACAGCTGCAAAGTTAAAAATTTCCTAGTGATAAATTTGTTAACTACTCTAGGGAAAGGCTGTTTACACTGGGTAAGCCTTAAGTCGGGTCAGATAAATAAAATCCCTGAACAAGGAGTCTTCTATAGACTCATAACACATGCTGATTAGTGGCAGTTCTTTGGGTGTGATAATTTCAAAGATTCTCAAACAATTGTCATTTTTTTCTTGTGGTTTCTAGGCTTTTGGTTTCCAACATGAATGTATACTGTTATATTCAAGCTAATAAATGTGGAATGGTAGGAGTGAGACGAGGGAATGTCAACATCTACAATACTTGTTTTATGTTGACGCAATGATGAAGATGATGATGACGATGATGATAATTTTGAGAATATTCCTTGGGTTGCTCCATGACTTCAGTTGATATACAGAGTTCTGAAAAATTGAATCTATTTACCCAATTTTTCTCATACTTTTTATAGAAGAAATATGATTCCAGCAGTAGTCAATCCACTCTTTTTGCTATCATTACTCTCCTTAATTTTTAAAGACTATTCTAAATGGGTATATAGAATTATGGAGTGAGGATTTACTATACCTTGAAGATGTTTAAATTGTTTTCTGACTCACAATTTCTGCCAAAATTTTTAATAATTTCCCTTATTCCAAGAAGCTCCTCTAGCTATTTTCAAAACTTTCTTTGGTTATTTTTTGCAGCTTAAAAATAATAATGTAAATTATAGTAATGTTCTTCAGTATTTTTGTTTTTGTTCTTTGCTTCTATTTATTTTGATTGTATTTTTCTGAGGTCCTTGGTTGATTTCAGTCATGAAATTTGCTGTCATTTGTTATTTGTTCAATATTTATTCAGACTTTTCTTTCTATGTTTTCTTTCTTGTCTACCAACCAAGTAGTTTGATATTGCCCCCAAACACTTGAATCTTTTTGTTTGTATGTTAATTTTTTCTCTTTGACTTCAGTTGGAATGATTTGAATTGATTTATCTTCAAATTATCTTGATTCTTTGGTACAAAATTATTGTCACCAATGCAATGAGACATACCTATTTTGTGGTAGTGGGGAGCAAAGAAAAATCACAATTTAGACACCAGAAATAAAGTAGAAGGATGAATACAAAGTATTGCTTTCTTCTTAAAATTACTCTTAGAACCTTTCTTATAAAAGAAATCCTTCTGAATTTGGATCTTTCAAACTAATGCAGGCATGGATAATTTAACTGATTATTAGATCTACCAGACCTGGCATTCAACTATAACTGATACTTCACTGGCATTCTCTTTATTATACTACCACATTATTGAAATAGCAGAGAAGGCCTCAGTTCCTCCACGGTGAATCCAACTCATTGTCAACACCTCTACAAGCCTAGCTCACTCACACCCTACTTGCTATCACTCTGTCTTTAAAGGATAGACAGATGCCATTCTGTTGGTGATTTGTACACTTCTTTTAAAATAGGGATGCTACAATTATTAAAATTAAACTTGGGGCTGGTGCCGTGGCTCACTTGGTTAATCCTCTGCCTGCGGTGCTGGCATCCCATTTTCCATGGACTGTGTGCAAATCACTTCTATGTCACTGGAACTTTAGTTTTAGTTTGGCAAAGATGAATCCACTTCCAGTCCTCCCAAAAGTACAGTCACAATTTAGGGGTGGTTGTTGGACTCTTCCAAATATTTTATAAAACACTAATGATGAGTTTTTCCATCTACAGAGAACTGACAATATCTTTTCTAAATGAGGCCTTCTTTATTACTTGGGAATACTTTCCAGAGGATAACTGATGAGTTATTTATGTGTTCCTTGGAGGCGGTTATCTTTACAACATGAGTCAATAGATTAGAAACTGTAGTGCAAAATTTATCACTGACTTTGACTGAAGTGCTCAGTTATGCTACAGTATCCCTGGAAGGCATCCAGTACAATTGGAACACACTGGTCATTTTGTTATGGATGATTGCCTGAGACGTGTCTCTTTTAGACCAAAGAAGAGTTTGTGAATCACTAATTCATCTTGCTGGCCTAAACTACTGCCTCCAGTCAACTGGAAATTTCAATGGTAAAACATATGGAGAAATATACCGAGATTTTAAATTAAAGCCTGATTGGTTTGCTCAGCTGCGTCTGGTACCTTAAAATGGTGTATTTGTGGTCAATACTTAAGGCTGTTCTCATGAAGCTGCTTTGAATCTTTCTGTAAATCATAGAATCAGTGACTGATGCAGTTTTGCACCTGCTAGAAAATTTGCCATAGTTGAAAATAGGTGGTAGTGATGGGGAACGTATATTTTGGTGACTACAGGCCTCTTATAGTATTGCACAAGGTGAGTGAAGCATGGATAGTTACTTTGTTTCATTCTGTTTTCAATAACATTTATGTAGATGACACCCTTGCAAGATAGAATGAGTATCTCCATTAACAGCAAAGTGCAAATATGCTTAGTGTATAGTACAACAAAGATAATGTCTATCTCCAGATAAATGAGTACATATTACACTAACTATTGTAAAGAAATCTAAGTATTTTTAAAGATTTATTTATTATTTGAAGGAGTTATGCAGAGAGAGAAGGAGAGGCAGAGAGAGAGAAAGAGAGGTCTTCCATCCACTGATTCACTCCCCAATTGAACACAATGGCTGGAGCTGTGCTGATCAAAGCCAGAGACCAGGAGCTTCTTCAAGGTCTTCCCACACAGGTGCAGGGGCCCAAGGACTTGGGCCATCTTCCAGTACTTTCTCAGGCCATAGCAGGGAGCTGAATCAAAAGAGGAGCAGCCGGGACTAGAACCAGTGCTCATATGGGATGCCAGTGCTTCAGACCAGGGCTTTAACCCTCTGCACCACAGCACAGACCCCAAGAGAATCTCCTTCTAATTCAAAAATCTTCTCACATTCCATTACTTCAAGTGCATGTACTGTATCAAGGAACTAGTTTAAAAATTCCCTTTTTCTTACAACCAGATTAAAAATCATTCCACTTCTCCTCCAGGACTGAATAAATATAGATTATTTCTTCCACTTACAAGAAAAGATCCTCAGATAAAGAAACAGATTTTTTTTTTCACTAAAGTATACAACATGCAGCCATCATACCTGTCAGACAGCATTCCATTAACCAACCATTAATCAGAGAATCAATCAATATTTAAATGAATTCCTTAATAGAATTCAAATGTTTTCAGATTCCAGTAGGAACTTATAAAACTATCTGCTTTATAAAATTCACTTGTGAATTCACAATATAGAATAGAATTCAGAGCAGGAAAAATCACATTATCTACTTCCTCCTCCTCCAATAAGTTAAAAGTGGTTCTTATGTCTACTTCTGCCAGAGAACTGTATTTGCTGCTCACTGCTGATTGCCCTTGCTACAAAGATATTTCACATCGAGATGACAATTTATGTTTTTCAATCTGAAGTATATATTCAATATTATAGAGTAAAGAAAAGTCTCACCTACCTTTTCATTTCAAATGTTTCCCCAGAACTCACCTAAGTGAAACTGGTTTTACATATGAGAGTGGAAAGTACTATAAAGGAGATCCCATTTCTGAAGTGAAAATAATATAATACCACATTTTCTCAGTTAGGACAGTGAACTCAGGAACCAGCAAAAGGTGGTTAAGATCCACTAGAGAAAATTGAAAAAAAAAAAAAAGGAAAAAAAAAAGTAAAGAATATTTTTAAGAAAGAACAAGTCTGTTTAATTTATATAACAAACATGACTTATAAAGTCTTATGGAAATTTTGTATAGCATAAAATTTCCATGATCTTAATATTAATAACATCAAAATAGCTTAGCTTGTATTATAGAATTTTATAACAAAATTAAAAATCCAATTTTTATTCTATTTTCAGGTAGTCACTCAGTCCTTTATTTTAGGAATTTTCCCTACATAATATTGGAAAACGATTCAAAACTTCTGTCCTGGCTTATGATAATTCAGTATATAAGTAAAACATTACCATGAGTAGTATTTAGTACTACAGTTATTAATTATTATTTGGTATGGTTTAGTTTGTAGTATCAAGTTATTTTATGCATGATTACTTTTCTAGATAGTGGAATCTCCCTAGAAAGCAATATCTGACAGGATAAAAAGCTATATATTGTATAATAAGTATAAGTTCCAGAAAGAATATGTTATGGGTTAAAATTCTGACTGTATCATTTCCCAGCTACATGACCTTAGACAATCACTTAACCTTTCTGACTGTGAATATGTAATTTTATACATGAGGGTAATAATTATGAATTATAAATAGAGGTAGAATTGAGGAGATGGTAACCACTTAAGTGTGAAGCACAAATAATCTTGGCAATACATTGCAAAATAGTTGTATTAATTATAGATCTCCAGAGAAAGAGTACCAAAAGATAGATGAATAGATAGATGATATATAGCTTGTTAGAGACAGAAAGAGATGGTAAATACAGAGATGATGGATGATAGACTAGATAGATAGATAGATAGATAGATAGATAGAAGAGACTTACTAAGAATGATGAGCTCCATGCAATTATGGAGATTAAGAAGTCGCACAAGTTGCTCTTTGTAAGCCAAAGAAAGCTGGTGGCATACATCAAATCCAAACCTAAAAGCCTCAGAACTTGGGAAGCCAATGATGTATTTGCCATTCTGCATGTGAAGATAAAAGAGCCAAAAGTACTGATCCCCAAGATCAGAAGATGGGTGTCCTACTGCAAGCAGAAAGAGTGGATTTTTTTCCCCTCAACTTTGCTTTCCTACTGTTTTGGTCCTTAATGGAGTGGTGGTGCTCACCGACATTGGTGAGAGTACTCTTTATCACTCAGTCTATGGATTCAAACACAAATGTCATAAAGAAATGTCCTCCATATTCACACTGAAATAAGGTTTTACTAGCTATCCGAGCTCTACTCACAGTCTAGTCTATGTTGAATTCTTTATTTAGTGGAGGGTTAAGTTTAAGATTATAAAATAATCTGCAGATATGTCACCATAAAAATTAAAATAAAAAATAAGAAAGGAAGGTGGACAGAGGGTGGGAGCATGGGTGGGAGGGAGGTTAGGGTGTGAAGTATCAGGCTTTTAAATCTGTATATATGGAATACAAGAAATTTGCTCATCTTGCATAAATAATTTTTTTAAAAAATTAATCATCAATATGACACAAATAAGAAATTATAAATTAGCAATCACAAAGTCTTTTTTTTCTGTTCAGAAAAAGTCATTTTTAGATATAATGTTTATTTCTTAAAAGTGACAAATTCCAAAACAAAAAACTTAGTAAACATATGCCAAAATGCAGAATAAGTAGAAAAAATATGATAAGAAAGGTGGTGAATAACACAAATAGGTAAGCTAAAAATACAGTGGACAATTATACAACAAATTTTAAAATAGCATATTCAAATCCAGCAATATTAACAAATTAGATTACATGTTGAGTGACAAACTGCTCAGACAACTGTTGTCAAAGATTAAAAAGCAACAAAAGAAACCTAAGAAAAGTAATTTTCCTTAGAGATATCCATATGATTATTCAGCATCATTTGATGAAGTAATGTTTTTAATTCTTACTGAATAACCTGTCTATAATTGTCATTCTGGTTCTCTTTCAATGTTGTTTTGACTATTTTAGGTTATTAACTCTTTTCTAACAAACTTTAAATCATCATATTGATTATTCATAAAAATTAGCATATTGATTGTGATCACAGATTTTTTGGAAAGAATGGTGACTTAAAAATATCAAGTCTTTAAATCCATTGATACTGACCTCTATTTGTGTATGCTTTAATTTCTTTTTGCAGGACTTTGCAGTTCGTAATAATAAACATATGTCATTAATATATGCTGCAGTGTTTCATTTTGAACTTATTGCAAATGGCACAATGCCAGCATATTGAATTACAAATGCCATTTGTATATTGATTTTGTATACTGTGACTGCTAAATTTACTTGCTAAAATTACTATTTTAACACCCATTTTTTAAATCATTGCAGCACAATGCTAACAATACTAACAATACAGTTATACATATCTTCCAATATAATGAGTTATACTGTGAATAAAATGGTGATGATTATGAAATTTTATATTATAAAATTATATTGTGTATATATATGTTATATTCCACATATATGTATCTAAATTATGTTTTAACAAAAATGCAAAGATCACATTAAAAATGATTAACAGACTTAGATAATTCTGAAGCAAAATTTACACATGTCCAGTAAGTGCATAAAGTATTTAACAGCAGTATCACCAGATGAAAAATGTAAATGTTACCTCATTATGTACTGATACATACCCAAGAAAAGCTATAACTAAGAGCACTGAAAACCTAAATGTTGCTAAGGATTTGTGGCACACCAAATTCCCATCTGACAAAGTTGTAAAACTTTATAAGCATTCTGTAAATATTTCCTGGCAGTTTCTAATAAATAGGTATCTTCCCTCTAAGCTAGTAATTCCATTCATGTGTTTATCTAACTGAAATAAAAACATTTTGCGAATGGTCTTTAAAGTCATATGAACAGAATCTTTCCTCACAGTGACCAAAAATATAAAGGAGAATTCCATTATAAAAGGGTTGACTAGAAAAATAATTTGTGGGGCTGGTGCTGTGGCGGAGCGGGTTAACGCCCTGGCCTGAAGCACAAGCATCCCGTTTGGGGGCCAATTCTAGTCCCAGCTGGTCCACTTCCGTTTGGCTCTCTGCTCTGGCCTGGGAAGGCAGTGGAGGATGGCCCAAGTCCTTGGGCTCCTGCACCCGCATGGGAGACCAAGAGGAAGCATCTCAAAAGATGCCGCCATTTGTGTTGATATTTCCACAATTCAGGCAAAATGTTCTAAGAGCCTACTCTGGGGAGGACACCAAAGTGTTATGAATTATTTTATCAAAATAGTGCAGAGACAGTATTAGACACTTCTATTCACGTTACTATATGGAATATTTATTAAATTTGAGAAAAATACATTTTCTGAGCATTCTTTTTAAAATATTTATCTATTTGTGGAGCAGTGAGTGACAGTACCCATTCCTTGGATAATGTTATAAATGACCACAATAACCATGAGCCAGAAAGTCATTCCAGGTTTTCCATGTGGTTGCTAGAAATCCAAGTGTTTGAATCGTCACCGCTGCCTCTCAGGGCCTGCTGGGAATAGGAACCAGGTACAACGGGGTGGGGCGCAGGCATCTTAGCAAGCTTCTTAACCAATAGACCAAATGCCTGCTCTGTCTTCTTATGAAGTATTCTTATGAAATATTAGAGTAAGTGTAAATTATTTGAAACTGTTGTAGGGTAATTTGGTGATGTCTATTACATAGTAAATTTTATATACTTCCTGTCATAATAATTTCCCTTTGAATACTGTATATAAATATATTCAAACTAGTGTGCAGTATTTTATGTTCATTTGTAACATTACTTGAAATGATCACATGATTATTAGAGGACTTTAATATGATGTACATGATAAGATTTGTAATTATTGCATCCTATGAAAGAAATCATAATCCTATTATTCTTTGTGTTTTTCACAGCACAACACATAAGAACAGGATGTTGCAAGTGTAAGATACCATCACTTAATGTCATTATATGTACTTGCAATGTAAATATATGGTCTCTTGTTTATACTATCTTAACTTCTTATATTTTTAAAACTTCTGTAGGATCATAGGAATTCTGCTTGTAACATGTATAATGTTGCATTTGCATCAATTGCTCTTGAAAATAATTATACTTGTAGGCTTTTGAAAAACTATATAGAAAAATGTCCTTCACATAACCTTGAAAGGAAATAGCTATATATTAGTTAAATATCAAAGTATTCAAATTTTATGCCTTTGCACACATTGTTTTTATTAAAAGGAATGATTTAAATATAATTATGAATGGGTATATTTGAGTTTTTAAACACACAAAAAATAAAGAGATCTAATTATAAATAATTTTCTACACCATAATTCAACATTGCCATATTGGATTAGAGAAGAGTTGTGGAAAAATGGCCCAGCAGGTAACAACCATCTGTGTTAGGGTCAGAGGCTCTGTCAGAATGTCCAAACCAAAGGCAATATATTTTCATGAAGATTAAGATACTGAATTAAAAATTATTTCTGCAGCATTTTTAAACAATACAGAATTATGGATATAATTATGTAGCATAAAATTCATATCTCTGTATGAAACATGGGGAGTTCATAGAATAAGTGAAAGTAGAGTGCACTTTACTAACCAGGAGACAAGTTACCCTTCCGGGTGTTTTGTATGAATGTTTGATATAATATTACAAACATCTAAGCTGTCCATGTTAACAAACAATAATAACCTCCAGGAGGTTAAGGAGTTGGCTGGGAACATGTTTCTAGAACAAATATCCTCAGGTCCTTCATTCCACAAAACTCTTCCAGGGCAGCCTTGATCACTTCTCTTTCTTTTACTGACTGTGGGTCCTGAAACCACCATGATTCACTGACAGGCCTCTTAAGAAAGATACATTATTCAGTCTTTCTTAGATAAATATAAATCTTTTTTTTTTTCAGTAAAAATCCTTCTAAAATATAATAGGGAAAAAATGGAAATCAAAATGAACACAGTGATTCTCATAGCAAATGTTATTACTAGTAAAGGCACTGAGGGGTGCTCATTTGAAGTTAATGCTAGTAGGTACAAAAGTCTGGCCTTGGAGAAAGTCTTGATTGGAGCCCCGGGTTCTGTTCAAGGTCGTGCATCTGATTTCTTGGGCAATCTTGAGCAAATTCACTTACATGGCCTTAACCTAACCTAGTGGGTTTGCCTTCCCACCTGTAAAATATTAGGTTAATAATAGATGTTTATTTGTGAAGTGTTTTGGTCTGGTAAGAGTAAAATAGTCACAAGTACAAATATTGTTCCTACTATACTTATTAATTGGTAGCGATGGTTTCAGTGCACCTTTGGTATTTAAAAATCCTGCTTGCAGCTGTGAAAACATTGTGCTTAACAGGAGCAATTATCAGTGGTGGTTATTGCAAACTCACAGGGAAGGCAGCTGCTAGGGGAGCTGTTATGAGCAGAAAAAGGAAAAGAAACTACAGAAATTATTTTAAAAATGAGTGATAATATTAAATATATTCTATAATATATCACCAAAAATTCACAGATGTATCGCACCAAAAATGCTCATGCTTGTGATTTGAGAAAGAAAGGACTATCGGCTTCTTGCCATTTTCCTACTTCCTCTCTTGTCTTCACCAGATTCTTGAGGCCAATGCTCATTTCACCTTTCCATGGAGCTTGGTTTGGATACACAGCTTTACTAATTTTTCTTCTAAAAAGTAAACATATGAAATACTACAAAAAACACAATGATGTCTGTGTAAATTATATTTTCACATCTTTTTTGCCTTCAAGGCATTTATTGTTTGGCACTAGTCAGAATAGGAGTATATATTTTGTCACCTCTATTTTCTATTTTATCAAATTACTCTATCCATATTAGAATTTATTTATTGTATGAAAAGTTACTTATAACCATGAATTTTACTACCAATTTTTCCACCAAGATTTATGAGAATTGCTTGGATTTTCTGACGTGAGAAATTGTATTTCTGGTTATGAAACCTGCAGTGAGTCCAAAGATGGAGCCTTAATATAGGAGACAGGAGAGTATAGCTAGACCACCCCTTAATCACATATGTTCCATTTTGAACAATCCAGATAGAATAGAGATTCTCCATAAAATTTCCTGTACTGGAAACAAAGTAAAACTGTCCACCTCGTGAGGGTATGATTGATAATACAAATTGTGGGGTACATAATTGACAGAGCAGCTAAGGAGCCACTTAGGAACTCTCCTTCCTCACCTTTCCACCCATATCTGAATGCCTGTGTATAAGTTCCTGTTTTGCTCCCAATTCCAGTTTCCTGCGAATGTGCACCTTGGGAGGCAGTGGTAAAGGCTCAAGCAGTTCAGTCCTTGCCACCCATGTGGAAGATTCAGATTGAATTCCAAACTCCTAATTTCAGCGAATAAGTAGATGGGTGATAACTCTTTGCCTGTATCACTCTGTAAAATACATATATACATACACACATGCATACAGATAAAAATATTCTTCTTTGCAAAAATTAATGATGAGAAATAGAAGAACGTCAGAAAGGGAGGATTTCCAATTCCTTGTTTATCTAACAACTGCCTTCTCACTTTTCTGTTGCACCTTCTTTAAAGTGTCTTCCATCTCTTATTTTCCTTGCCTCTCCTTATTAAATTTCTCTTTCATCCTCTTATATTTCTTTTTCTCTCTCTAGACTGTGGAGTTTTACATTTGGCTCCTTCACAGATGAGAAAAATGTCATCTGTGGAGTATTGTGAGCCAGGAAACTTCAATAAAACCACAGTGCACTGAAGTGGCTATTATTCAGGTACTCTAAAAACAAATCAGTATGCAGTGGTTGAGATACACATTGATGCTCTACATTAAGCACACTCAACACTATTTATATTGTATTTTGCTTTAGTTGTATAGACGTTAGCTAACAAACATTTGTTTTCAGAATATGGTATTATTAGGGCATTTATTTTAAAGCTCAGATTTGAATAAATAATATTCATTAGTTATCACATTATTATTTTTCCCCATGCAATGACTTTATTTCATTTGATTTGTTCCCTTTCATTCACAAATCATGGATGTTTAATTTAGCAATTAACACTGGATCCCACATCAGAGTACTGGGTGTGATTCTTCTCTGTTGTTGGGGATCCTGTGCCTGGCTAAGAGACTGCCTGCCTAGACCATGCAGAAAGTTAAGGGGGCATGGCGCCGGCGCCGTGGCTCACTAGACTAATCCTCTGCCTTGCGGCGCCAGCACACCGGGTTCTAGTCCCGGTCGGGGCGCCGGATACTGTCCCGGTTGCGCTTCTTCCAGGCCAGCTCTCTGCTGTGGCCAGGGAGTGCAGTGGAGGATGGCCCAAGTGCTTGGGTCCTGCACCCCATGGGAGACCAGGATAAGTACCTGGCTCCTGCCATCGGATCAGCGCGTTGCGCCGGCCGCAGCGGCCATGGAGGGTGAACCAACGGCAAAAGGAAGACCTTTCTCTCTGTCTCTCTCTCTCACTGTCCACTCTGCCTGTCAAAAAACAAAAAAAGAGGGCATGGCACAGCATGACCCCTGGGAAAGACCCTGGAAAGGAGCTCAGGCACACTGAGAGCCACACATGATCTGACTGCTGGTAGGCAGAAGCCCCAGGCACATTTTCCCCATCCCCACTTCCCAAACAAAGGACCTTCTAATTGTCAGAGAAGCTCCCAGGTACCTAGGCTACAGGACCTGCAAGATGATTGGGGAAGTGTAGCATCACCAATATCGACTTTATCCTATAGAATTAGTGTTGCTACCCTGAACTAGCAATTCCTTGCCTGCCCTTTAAAAGTTTGTGCCTGATTGTTAATAAACAGGCATGTTCACTGAAACTTGTCTCTGATGCTTCTTGACAAAGAACACCGTAGCCCTACCATCTCGACTTGTGGGTCTCATAGGACAAGTCCACACTCTATAGTTCCAGACTCTAGCTCCCTGCCAATGATGATCTTAAAAGACAGTGTTAATTATGCAAGTTCTTGGGGTTCTTGCCACCCATATGGGGGGTCTGGGTTGTGTTCCTCATTCTTGATTTCAGTAATAACCCAGACCTGGCTGTCAAGGAATGAGGGCATGGACAAATAGATAGGAACTCTGATTCTGTTTGTCTCTCTGCCTTTTGATTAAATAAATGACAATGAAATAAAAAGGAAACATGTAGCTCAATGTGGAGGGAGGTTTTTGGTGAAAGACAAATATATTTTTAATCTTTAAATCTGAAAACATAATATAAAATGTGATAGAAAAAATCAATGGTATAGATAAAATGCAACAATTTTTATATAGATATCATTTAAACAGTGTTAGTTAATTAATTTGTAGGATTCTGGTATTGATTTTGACCTTGAATTTCAGAAAGAATTTTCACAGAATTTCCTTCTGGAAGATAAAAGAGAAAATTGGTGCAGAAAGAAGAAAAAAAGAGCCAGAAATAAAGTTTCATGACAAAAACACAGTAACAAAGAGGCAAAATCATAGCACATTGAGAACATCTTTACAGTTCATCAGAATTTTTTGTGGAGTATTGCAAAACATAAAAAGAAAAAGAAAAAATGGAAAAAAAAACTCTGGGATAGATTAATATTAAGTCTATGAAACTCAGAGTGAAATTTAAAATCCTGTTCCAAGTTTTTCCTATATGTATAGTTTAGACAAGGTAGTGGAAGAAAAGAATTTTTTTTTAATTTCAGGTTTGCCATATGTAAAAATTTCTACCTAATTCTTCACAGAGTTGTTTTTCAAATCAAATGAAATTATAAAGGAATAAACCTGAAAATGGAAAATATTTGAGAAATTAAATGTCATAATGAAATATTTGATTTAGAATAATCATCTGACTGTGTACATATAATGGGTTGTGCTAAAACGGTGGAGTCAGTAATATGAGATCTAATTTGATGGACTCCCTTATTATACAATATGCCATGACTTTTAGGATGAAATCATATTGGACCAGAAGAGTTTTTCTTCATTTTCATACTGAATTTAGTACTTATAATGGAGCCAGTGCCTAGTCCATCACGATTCCAAGAGGATTCAAGAATGTTCAATATGACAGTGAAATACATTTTAATTATAAATACACTAAAATTGCTTATAATTTATCCAATCTTTGAAGTTTGTTTCAGATCCTCACATTTAGAAATAGTCTTAAAAATTAACTAGAATTAAATTCAGTTTTCTTTTTCATGCCTTATTTTACTGAATATTATTGCAACTTAGTTCTTGTATGTAGAGCTTAAAAAAATACAATTGTAGCTGACTTGGGAATTTAATTTTTAAAAAAAAATAAAAAAATGGAAAAAACAAAGATGCAGCATCTGGTAGATCTTAAATGACACCAAACAGATCTGTAATAAAATGTTTGAGAGTTTAAATTTTTACAACATAAACAAATGTACTCATGATGTACTGCTACTATTTGTGTATGTTGTACAGACTATTTATATGCTCTGTTGAAGCTTCCCCCTGTTATATTCTTTGCAAGATTATTTTGACTCTAATATTTGTAGAATTCATATGCATTAAATGTATGAGAGGAGAAATCATGTTAACTCTGGGAACAAGAACGGTGCCATCTCTTTTTTTATATAAAACTAATTCCTCTTTTAAAATTTATTACTTGTATTGTTATCATTTCCCAATGTATTTTCATCTCTTCTAGCCCTAGGTTGCTTTCCCCAACTTGAAGGCATGACCATGATGGAAAAAAAAAACTTACTATGTTAGTAATATTTTCATCTAGCTTGTAGTTGTTTGGATTCCTCTGTGAAACATAGTTTCACGTTTGTAGAATGATCCTGTGTATAAAGATAAAGATAGAAATGGAAGCATACTCTGAGTGAGAGGTTTAGAGAAGATATCATTAAATAAGCAAATAAAGCTAATAAATAGATGCTCAAAATTATTGGTAATAATTAAAAAAAATAAAGATACAATAGATGGTTTTAGAGTGATGAAAGTTATAAAGCTAAATGATAAAAAAAACACCATGTTCAATATCACAAGTTGTGCAAAACAGCAAAAACATTCATGGCCTAGAAGTTTAAAGCAATAACTTCTACATTAAAAAAAAAACTTAAATAAGCAGTCTAACATTACAGCCCAACGACATAGAGTAGCAAGAAAAACAAAGACCAAAGTTAATAAAAGCATAGAACTAATAAAGACCAGAGCAGAAATAGGTGAAATAGATTACAAGAATTGTAGAAAAGATTAGAAAACTGAATTATTTTTGAAAGTAAAACAAATAAACAAACCTTTACTAGACTAAGAAAGAAGACACAAGTAAATAAATTTAGAAATGAATGAAAAAACTTCAAATTGACAATACAGTTTTCCCAGCACCATTTATTGAATAGACTGTCCTTGCTCCAGGAATTGGTTTTAGATCCTTGATCAAATGTAAGTTGGCTGTAGATGTTTGGGTTGATTTCTGCTATTTCTATTCTGTTCCATTGGTCTATCCATCTGTTTCTGTACCAGTACCATGCTTTTTTGATTACAACTGCCCTGTAGTATGTCCTGAAATCTGGTATTGTGATGCCTCCAGCTTTGTTTTTGTTGTACAAGATTGCTTTAGCTATTTGAGGTCTCTTGTGCCTCCATATAAATTTCAGCACCATTTTTTCCAGATCTGAGAAGAAGGTCTTCGGTATCTTGATTGGTATTGCATTGAATCTATAAATTACTTTTGGGAGAATGGACATTTTGATGATATTGATTCTTCCAATCCATGGGCATCGAAGATTTTTCCATTTTTTGGTATCCTCTTCTATTTCTTTCTTTAAGGTTTTGTAATTTTCATCGTAGAGATCTTGAACGTCCTTGGTTAAGTTTATTCCAAGGTATTTGATTGTTTTTGTAGCTATTGTGAATGGGATTGATCTTAGAAGTTCTTCCTCAGCCATAGCATTGTCTGTGTATACAAAGGCTGTTGATTTTTGTGCATTGATTTTATACCCTGCTACTTTGCCAAACTCTTCTATGAGTTCCAATAGTCTCTTAGTAGAGTTCTTTGGGTCCCCTAAATAAAGACTCATATCATCTGCAAAGAGGGATAGTTTGAGTTCTTCCTTTCCAATTTGTATCCCTTTAATTTCTTTTTCTTGCCTAATAGCTCTGGCTAGAACTTCCAGAACTATATTGAATAGCAGTGGTGAGAGTGGGCATCACTGTCTGGTGCCAGATCTCAGTGGAAATGCTTCCAACTTTTCCCCATTCAATAGGATGTTGGCTGTGGGTTTTTCATAGATTGCTTTGATTGTATTGAGGAATGTTCCTTCCATACGCAGTTTGCTTAGAGTTCTTCATGAACGGGTGTTATATTTTATCAAATGCTTTCTCAGCGTCTATTGAGATAATCATATGGTTTTTCTTCTGCAGTCTGTTAATGTGGTGTATCACATTGATTGTTTTGCGCACATTAAACCATCCCTGCGTACCAGGGATAAATCCCACTTGGTCTGGGTGGATGATCTTTCTGATGTGTTGTTGCATTCTATTGGTGAGAATTTTATTGATGATTTTTGCATCTATGTTCATCAGGGATATTGGTCTATAATTCTCTTTCAATGCTGCATCTTTTTCCAGCTGAGGAATTAAGGTGATGCTGGCTTCATAGAAAGAATTTGGGAGGATTCCCTCTTTTTCGATTGTTCTGAATAGTTTGAGAAGAATGGAGTCAGTTCTTTAAATGTCTGGTAGAATTCAGCAGTGAATCCATCTGGTCCTGGGCTTTTCTTTGTTGGGAGGGCCTTTATTACTGTTTCAATTTCTGTCTCAGTTATGGGTCTATTTAGGTTTTCGATGTCTTCCTGGTTCAATTTAGGTAGGTTGCATGTGTCCAGGAATCTATCCATTTCTGATAGGTTTCCCTGTTTGCTGGCATACAAGTCCTTGTAGTAATTTCTGATGATTCTTTTTATTTCTGTGGTGTCTGTTGTTACGTTTCCTTTTTCATCTCTGATTTTATTTATTTGGGTCTTTTCTTTTTTTAGTTAGTTGGGCCAATGGGGTGTCAATTTTGTTTATTTTTTCAAAAAACCAGCTCCTCGTTTGGCTGATTTTTTGTAATGTTTTTTTTTATTCAATCCTGTTGATTTCTTCTCTGATTTTAATTATTTCTCTTCTCCTACTAGATTTGGGACAATACAAAATACAAAAATCATAAAAGAATACTATTAAAATTTATATGCAAAAAATCAAGAGGGAATGGCATTTGGTGTAGCAGGTACAGACTCTACTTGTGACGTCAACATTTCCTATCAGAATTCAATTTGAATCCAAGCTACTCTGCTTCTGCGTTAGCATCTTGCTAATTTTCCTGGGAAGCAGCCGAAGATGGCCCATGTTCTTAAGTCCCTGTCACCCATGTGAGAGAATAGGATGGAGTTCCTCAGTCTTGACTTGAGGTTGACCTAGAACTGGCTATTGTGGCTATTTGTAGAATGAACCAACAGATGGAAGATTTCTCTCTTGCTTGCTTAGTCTTTCAGGTAAATAAATAAATAAATAATTTTGACAATTGTATAAAAATTAATAAATTCATAGACACATTAAACACTTGAACTGAGCCATTAACAAAATCTGAAACAACCAACAAGAAAGCAAAATGAATCAGTAATAGTATTACTAATAAAAATCACATTAAAGAAAATCCCACTACATGAATACATCTTTATTAAATTCTATGAAATATTTAAAAATTGATACAAATATTTCTCAAACTCTTCCAAAAAATAAAGAGGAAAGAATAGTTTGGAACCTGTCTTATGATACCAAAATAGACAAGGGCACTCTTAGGAAAGAAAAGTACAAGCCAATATCCCTTATTAGCATCATGCAAAAACTCTCAAAAATACTTGCAGACAAATTAAATAGCACATGGAAAGGAACACTCCCTATGATCACATGAGATTTATCTCTTGGTTTCAAGGATGGTTCAACATGTGAAAATATATCTATAAATGTTGTACACCACATTAATATCATGGGCACAAACTATATTATAATCTCAATAGTTACAGAAAAAGAGCATGTAATAAAACTCAACATTCTTTCATGACAAAAATTTTCTACATAACAAAGGCCATACGTGACAAATCTACAGCTAATGCCATGCTCAAGGGTTAAAATAGAAAGATTTTCCTCTTAGATCAGGAACAATACAGAGATGATTACTTTTCTAAAATTTTAACAACATTTTGTTTAACAGATGGAAAGAGGGAGAGAGGAAGAGAGGGAGAGGTAGAGGTAGAGGGAGAGAGAGATAGAGAGAGAGAGAGAGTCAGATCTTGGCTAGGACCAGAGGCAGGAGCTGGTAACACAAGTCAGGTCTCCTTTATGAGTAGCAGGAGCCAACTGAGTCATCACCACTGCTTTCCAGGGTTTGCATTGTTGGAGAGCTGGAATCATGAGTGGGATTCAGGAATCACATCCAATAATTTTTTCCCAATGATTTATTTATTTACTTTAAATGAACAGTTGCACAGACAGAAAGATAGATATAGAGAGCTTATACTTGATGGTTCATTCCCCAATGGCTGCAACTGCCAAGGCTGGGCCAGACTGAAGCCAGGGGCCTGGAACTCCACCATGGTCTCTCACATGGGCAGCAGAGGCCCAAGTACTTGGATGATCTTCCACTACTCCCAAGGCACATTAGCATGGAACCGGATTGGAAGTGAAGCAACTGTTACTCAAACCATTGCCCATATGGAATGCCATTGTCAAAGGCATTCGAAATCAAACTTTTAAAATTCTGCAATTGTTTGTAAAATTGTGATCAAGAGAACACAATGCCAAATACAAAATACTTGAATTGAATGATTAATATAAAACAAACTGGCCGGCGCCGCTGCTCACTAGGCTAATCCCCCACCTTGCGGTGCCGGCACACCGGGTTCTAGTCCCGGCTGGGGCGCCAGATACTGTCCTGGTTGCCCCTCTTCCAGGCCAGCTCTCTGCTGTGGCCAGGGAGTGCAGTGGAGGATGGCCCAAGTCCTTGGGCCCTGTACCCCATGGGAGACCAGGATAAGTACCTGGCTCCTGCCATCGGATCAGCGCGGTGCACTGGCCGCAGCGCACCGGCCATGGCGGCCATTGGAGGGTGAACCAACGGCAAAGGAATACCTTTCTCTGTCTCTCTCTCTCACTGTCCACTCTGCCTGTCAATATATATATATATATATATATATATATATATAACAAACTAAAAATACCAATACCAAGTAAAAGATTGACTTCAGGGAAATTTTATAATTTTAAAATATACAAAATGACATGGAAATATGAAGAAGGCCAAATCATTTAAAAACATAAAAATTCTATTAAAATATTTCTGGTTAGGGATTTAGCTTAGAGAATTAGATGTCAGTTAAGATAGCTACAATTCACATTTAAGTACCTAGGCTCAGTCCCTGACTCCATACCTGACTTTGGCTCCCTGTTAATTCAGGCCTTGGGAGGAGTGGAGATGGCTCAAGCAATTGGGTTCCTGCCACACATGAGGGAGATGTGGAATGAGTTCTGGATTTCAGGCTCCACCCTGGCAGGGGTGGGGATCTGGGGACTAAACTACTGGATGGAAATTCTCTCTCTCTCTCTGCCTCTCTGCCCTTAAAATAGATAAATGAAAATTTTTAGAATATTTCTTCTCAAGAAAATATCAGTTGAAGATGGCTTCAATGGCAATTCTGTTAGAAACTGAATTAAGGAAATTATATTAATTTTACAAAAAATCTTAATTTAGAAAATAAAACAATTCCCAATTAATCTGATGAATTTAGTATAGCAAGCACAGAAAATAACATTACAAAAAATAAACTACTTGGACAGTCTACCTAATGAACATGAGAGGAAGAATCTTTAACAAACTATTAGTGAGACAAACCCAGCAATGTATACAAGGTTAATATAATTGGTTAACTTGTGGTTATTTCAGGAATCAAAATTGATTTAGTAACTGATGAACTGACCATCAACCAATGAAATTCACAGTTCACTATATGAAGAGAATAATTGAGAAGAAAATTTATCAGTATGTGTGAAACCAGTATTTGCTCAAGTTTATTGCCCATCAATTTAAAATATATTTGTGAACCAGCAAGAAAAAGCATCTTCTGTGTAACAAAAAGTGTCACCAATCTTAATACTTAAAGACAATATTTACGACCTGAATGAGAATAGCCATTCTCACCAATTTCACTTAATATTTTGCTCTCTATCCAGTAATCAGACACAAAAAAATTAAAGGAAGGAAGGAAGGGTCAACATATTCTTACATTTGTACTTATGAAGTAAATTGAATCAGTTCTTTTTGCATTAATTGATGAAAATTGTGTATAATGATTATCATACATTTGCTGTGACCTCAAGAATCAGGCTGTGTGCTCACACAACTCTTTCTTTGCAGGCAGATTCAGGGAGTTTTGATCTCTTGCTTTCTTATGAGAGCACTTAATCCCTTTACACATTCTCTGCCATCATGACTTCATCTAAGCCTAATTACTCCCCAAAGGTCCAAATTATATCATCACAAATTGGGATACGAAGTTCAATTTGAATTGTAGGGCATTGAGAAAAACATTCAGTGCATTTAAAGAAAGTTTAAAAACTTTTACTACTAGATATGAAACAAGAGATTCAGAATAGATAATGGATATGATATATTCAAATAGATAATGGATACGTACATATGTATGTCTAATACTCATGTGATAATACAGTTTAAATCGTTAGTCATCAGAAAAATGAAAGTTAAAACTACAGAATGCCTACTGTAGATCCATTAAATTCTAGAAGTCTACAGAATAAAAATACTACGTGTTAGTGAAAATGAATATATGGAACATTCACACACTGCTGGTAGAGATCAAAATTCTATACCTGCTTTTTTAAGATTTAGCATTTTTAATATCATGAGAACATACTTAATGCATAACCATCAGGTTTACTCTTAGATAGCTAACTCTCAAAATGAAAACAAACAAAGGTCCTCACCAGGTCATATTGACAACAATTTTATTGATGATAACTTAAAACTGGAAGCAATTTTCATCAAAAGGTGAGTGGATACACATAGTTCATGGAAAAAATTACTAAAGCATATCCAATATACCTACTGAAACACATACATAATATATGTCTCAGAGAAAAATACACAAAAATAAATTTTAAATGACAGGAGGAAAAAATACAGACATTGAAGCAAGTCATACATTTACATGTGAGTTTGGAATAAATAAAATTAGGTTATGTTGCTAGAAAACAATATCTGTATCATGCCCCATGAACAAGGTACAAGCTTTCTCTTTTCTCCACATTCTCACTGATACTTACCTCTTTGTAACTGACATTCTGGACAAATAAGAGGTTCTATGTAATGCAGTTTGAATTCACATTTTCCTGATGTTACAGATATTCTTTGCTGAGGACAGAGATTAGGTGAAGTGTGAGAGTAGCTGACACTGAAGTGGAGTGAGGCAGCATTTTATGGTGATAGAAATAGCCTAAACCTTGATAGTTGTGTAAGTAATTACAAGTGTGCAGTATTTTTAAAATCATTAAATTGTTCATTTAAAATATGTGTTTTTTATTTAGTGCAAATTATCCTGGAACAATGCTAAATTAATGATAAAGGATTTGAACTGGGATGTACATATTCCTAAGGATTGCCAAAACAACTTTTTTCATTTTATTGCTCTAGGAAAAAATATATGCATGATAAATTCTTGCTTATCATATTTTAAAATATTTTGTAGTATATAACTGTGGTGGAATGAGGTGAAAAGGTCATATCAAGATGGCCACTGAGGTGAAAAGTTCATGCCAAGATGGCTACTGAGGTGAAAAGCTCATGCCAAGATGGCCGCTGACAACAGAAACTGCCTGGCAACAGGCCATTATTGGATGGCTTCGGAAACCACATGACAACAGAGGAAACCACATGACAACAGAGCCTGACTGACAGCAGGCTGTGATTGGATGGTTTCAGAAACTGCCTGGCAACAAGAGCCTGACTGGTAACAGGCTATGACTGGATGGCTTTGGAAACTGCCTGGCAACAGGCTGTAATTGGTTGGGGCATAGACCACCCCTTGACCGGATTGGCTGCTCTTGGCTATATAAGCTGTTGTACTAACTCAAATAAACGAGTCTGCGGGCTGCTTGCCTCAGGCCTGCTTTTACCTGAATCCCGGGATCTCAGTGGTGACTCTGTGCCTATTGCCCCCACCACGCTCCTCCTCTCAGAAATGAATCCACTGCAACATTGTTGAGAAATCAACTGCAACATATAACTTCTATAAAAATAAAAACATTTCTAGATTATATATTTTGTAAAAAGCATCTAATGTTATTTAATTCTCGCCTTTTAATCACTAGTACAAATAAGTGACATTTGAGTAAATATTTACTTTGCTAAAACAAGATGCAAATTAAATATTTGAACGTAAACTATATAATTCAGCTAGAGATGCAGAGCAAAATGGCCCCTGAGTAAGGACACTCCAGTGACTATCTCCTCACAGAGACAGTAGTTTGAATAATTATCAAGCAGCAAGTCACCTTCAATAGAAATACTGAAGCCACAATTCCTTAGTCTAATTTTAATTATACTTTATTATACTTTTATTAGTTATAAAAGTTGCATTGAAAAAAAGCAGAAAGGAAAGAGTTACCTGCACTACCCTTCTCCCAGCTTAGCACAAAACTTGGATGCTTTCTCAGTCCCCACTTCGGGGGGGGGGGGGGGGAATTTAGTCCAGTCCTTCGACTGAACAGTGCCTGTATGGCTGTGCCTGAAGACTGGATATCCCGACCCTCTGCTGCCTTTATCACTGTTCCTCTGACATTGTGCACACAGGAACCTTAAAGGAGTCCTCAGACCACAGCACTAGTCTGGTAAAGCTCAATACTGGGCAGATCCTAACATTTTCTCTACTTCAACCAGTGCACATGGATGGAATCTAGACTTGTCCTTGTATCAGGCAGAGACCCGTACCTGGTAGGATGAATTTGTTCTGGGACATATCACCAACAGATCTGTGGTGCTGGTGTGTATCTCCAAGGTTGCACAGGGCTTGGATAGCTGTGAGACTCAGGTATGACCCAACTAGTACCTGCCGGTGCAGCTTTAAGGCTGTGTCTGTCACCCTTTTGCTGAACAAAGGCAGGAAGTGAGTGACCACAGGACTGTATTGTGACTCAGTGCTAGGCTGCTTAAAACTAATACCGAGCAGATCCTAATAGACGTTGTCCCTAGGCCAGTGACTGAAAACAGGACATCTGGAACTGCTTCAAAGCCAAATGCATTACCACAGCCCCAGTCAGTCAGTCTTACACCCAGTGATCACTGACGATGTCTGATAGGAACAGCATCAGGCAGTTATTCCATCTCAGTAGCAGAAAAGTAAAACCAAGATGAATTTCAGTCCACCTCCTAGACTGTGCTGATCTCAAGGAGCCATCAGCCCTAGGTACGCTCTAGCTTCATATCATGGGCAGCCAGAGGATTACATGTCTGGCTCTACCACAGCCAGTGGAAATAGCTTGGAGGGACAGATTACCTTCTTTAAAAAAAAAAATTGATTCACTGTGAATAACACACGGACTACAGATTTGGGATACATTTAGTTTGGATGGAAACAGTAAATTTTAATAGTGTTATAATGTCAGAAATGTCCACAGGCTCAAAGAAAATAGAATACTTAGAATTTCTGAGAAGTCAGATTACTATAACTCATCCTTGAATGCACCAATGATGTTGCACACCGAAAAGCATCAAGCACTTACAGTAATCATAAAGTCATCTAACAAAAAAATAGTATCAGAAACCAGTGATCCAGGAATATAAATTTTCAAATGCTTGGATGAACATTTTCATGTAACTGTTTTAAGGAAGATTAATGAACTTCAGGAGAACACAGAGAAACAATTTAATACACTAACAGAGATGAAAACGCTTGAAATAAACAAACAGAACTCCTGTAACTGGAATGTATACTAAATAAAATTAAAAACATGATTGAAAGCATCAACAGAAAAATAGAACAAGCAGAAAGGAAGAGATAGTGAATTTGAGGATCGGCTATTTGAAATTACACAGTTGGAGGAGATAGAAAGAAGAAAGATTCAAGAAAAATGAAAAAAGGTTGGAGAAAGTTTTGGACACATAAAATGAACAAATATCTTAATTGCTGGTATTCAAGAGGAGATTGATAATGTCATAGTAGTAGAAAATATATCAAAGAGATAATAAAATTATATAATTATAGCAAATTATCTGAAAGATAATTATCTAGAAGTGATCTCATTTCCAATTGATACAAATAAAATAAAATCCCTAGGAATAAATTTAATCAAAAAGGAGAAAGATGAAAATTACAAATATTGATAAAAGAAGCTAAAGAGGACACAAAGAAGTGGAAAGACATCTCATGGTCATGGACTGTAAGAAGCAATGTCATTAAAATGTGCATAATAGCCAAAGGAAGGTTTAGGTTCAATGCACTCTTTAAAAAGTAACAATGACAATTTTAAAGACTAGAAAACACACTAGGCCGGCGCCGTGGCTCAATAGACTAATCCTCCGCTTAGTGGCGCCAGCACACCGGGTTCTAGTGCCAGTCGGGGCACTGGGTTCTGTCCCGGTTCCCCCTCTTCCAGGCCAGCTCTCTGCTGTGTCCAGGGAGTGCAGTGGAGGATGGCCCAAGTACTTGGGCCCTGCACCCCATGGGAGACCAGAATAAGCACCTGGCTCCTGCCTTTGGATGAGTGCGGTGCACCGGCCACAGTGTGCCGGCCGCAGCGGCCCTTGGAGGGTGAACCAACAGCAAAGGAAGACCTTTCTCTCTGTCTCTCTGTCTCACTCTCTCTGTCCACTCTGCCTGAAAAAAAAAAAAAAAAAGGAAAGAAAGAAAACACACTAATATTTGTATATAACACAAAAGATTCCAAGTAGCCTAAAAATTGTTAGGAAAGAAACAGTATTGCCTGACTTTAAAATATATTATAAAGTAACAGTAATTAAAACAGTATAGTATTGGCATACAGACACATAAATGGAATGTTTGAATAGAATAGAGATCTTACAAACAAACTCCCACATCTACAGCCAACTGACTTTGACAAAGGTGCTAAACACAGGAATTGGAACAATAATAATTTTTTCAGTGAAGTTTCAGAGGGAAAATTGAATATCTATATGCAGAATAAAACAGATCCCTACCTCTCACCATGTAGAAATATTAATTAAAATGTATTAAAGACCTATATGTAAGACTGAAACTTTCAAATAACTAAGTGAACATAGGGGAAATGCTTAAGAACTTTGGAATGGCAAGGATTTTTTTTTCTTTGTATTGGACCCTAAAATCAAAGGAACCCAAATGTATTTCATCAAACAAAAGGACTTGTGCACAGCAAACGAGATAGTCAACAGAGTTAAGAAGAACCCATTGCATGGGAGACAATATTTACAAGTTATGTGAATCTGTCAAGAGATTAACAACCAGAATCTATAAGGGATTAAAATCATTAACAATAAAATAGACAGCTCAATTAAACAATGAATAAAGAAAGTTATAGGAATGGCAAACAGGTGCATTATAAAATGGTCAACATCACTAATAATCAGAGAAATATGAATAAAAATCAAAATGAGATATCACCTCACTACAGTTAGATTACTATAAAAAGATAAAAATAACATATACTGGTAAAGGTGTAAAGAATAGAGAATTGCAATTGATGGAAATTATATTAGTACAACCATTGTAGAATACAGTATAGAACTTCCTCAAAAAAACTAATAGCATAACTACTATAAAATCCAGCACAGCCACTTCTTGGTATATATAATAGGGAAATGAAATCCGTCTGTTGAACAGACATATGCACTCTCGTGTATATTGTAGAGGTATTCACAATAGCCAATAAAGAGAAGAAATCTAAATGTCTACTCATTGATGAATGCATACAATTTAAATGTCATCTATAAATGCGATGAAATACTACTCAGTCATATAAAGGGATGGGATCTTGTCATTTGTAAGATGAAAGGGACTGAGGTTCTTCATGTTAACTGATATATAAGCCATGCACAAAAAGACAAGTGTAGTATGATCTTGCACATATGTGGATTCTAAAAAAGGTGATCTCATAGAAGTTAAGAGCATAGTAGTGTTTACCTAAGAGTGGAGAAGGCTTGGGAGAGGTAAGAAAGGAGAAAAGTTGCTTAATGAGCAGTACTTACAACTGGTTAAGAGTGAAATATTCTGAGGTTCTATTGTAAAGTAGAGTGGCTACAGACATTGTTAATGTACTACATTAGCAAAAAACCTTTAAAACTGTGGAAGATAGGATTTGAATATTTTTACCATGAAGAACAGTTGGTTAAGATGCCTCCTTCAATGCCAACATCTCATACACTGCACCCATTTATGCCCTGGATGCTCCACTTCCAATCTAACTCCCTGCTAATGTGCCTGGGAAATCAGAGGAAGATGGTCCAAGTGCTTGGGCTCCTGCACCTAAATGGGAGACCTGGATGAAGCTCCTGACTCCTGACTTCAGCCTGTAACAGCCCTGGCTGTAGCAGCCATTTGGGGAGTGACTCAGCAGAAATAAGATCTCTCTCTGTCTCTCCTTCCCTCTCTCTGTAACTCTGTCTTTCAAATTAATTAATTAATTAATAATAAATATTTTTGTAAAAATAATCATTTGAGGACATAGATAATTCATCCTGATTGGACATTGTACAGTATATTTTTGTATCAAAATATCATACAGTGCACCATACCTATGGATAATTTTATGTCTAGCTTTATTTGATTTTTAAAATAAGTCTAGAATTCTTTTCTCTTTTATGCATAAAATGCTTAGTAATCTAACGTTATGCACTGAGACTTTTCTTTAAAAAAAAAACTATCATAATCAAAAAAGGTAGTATAGTTAATTGATAAACTTTAGGCTTTCAAAATCAAAATGAAACCACATTGATAGCAACTTGGGACAATTTAAACAGTCATTGAATAGGGAGATTATTAGACTAGTAATGCTACAGTAAAATTGCCAAAGCATATAGTTAGAAGTTATCATTTTAATCTCTACCACTTGAAGATATTCTCCCTAAAATTTAGAAATGTAGGTGGAAAATATATTTATCCTTCCAATTAATACCTAATCATTTATGTGAAATAATCACATCTGCTGCTGAAATTACAGCATGAGTTTTTATTTGATGAAATCCTATGAAAATTGTTTTCATGGCATATGCTCAAGGTGTATTTTGTTTAGTAATATAATCAAAGGATAAAAGGGGGGTAGAAACACCAATTTCATAAAGTTAGAACAGTTTCTTTATGTTTCATCTAGTTTTTCTTCGCACGTATTCATTCAACCCACATAACCTTTATCAAATGACCATCAGAGGCCAGTGCTACAGATGGCTAGCCCACAGCCCACCTACAGCTATGTATAACTGGTGTTTCAGTTTGTTCTTGCTAGCTGACAAAAATCCACATATTTGCGGGGGTGGTGCTAGGCATGTGGTAACACACAAATGTTTTACTAAAACAGAAAGTATAATCCAAAAACTGAACAAATACAGCTCAACACTAGGGATAAGAATACAAATGACAGGCATTTAAAAGAAAATTACTGTTAGGTGGTACAAAATTCTGAAAATAGCTAAAAGAACATTTAAATTAATTTTAGTCACTAGGTGATTCATTTGCTAGACAATTTCTATTTTGGAGAAGAGAATAATGAAGAAGTTTGTTTTGTGATGTTTACATGAAAGATATTATATATATATATATATATATTTATATATAGTTGCATTATCAGTATTCAAATTCAATGAGTTTTTTCCATTGCCATTTCTATTTACTTGAAGGGCGGAAACAGAGAGATATCCCAACCACTGTTTCACTCCCCAAATACACAGGACAGTCTAGATAGCCAAAGCCAGAAGCTAGGAACTCCATCTGGGTCTGCCACAGGGGTGGCAGGGACCCAAACACCTGAGCCATCCCGTGCTGCCTCCTAAGGTATGGATTAGCAGGAAGCTGGATGGGAAAACGAAGTGATAGTGTTGAATGAGGGCTTAACAACCATACCACAAGACCCACTCCTGTTGCACAGATTTCTTAGAATAGTTACATCAAATAATGTATTTGATTTTAATCCATCATGCTAATTACATTGAAATATGTTCATACAAAATCAGACTATTATTTTATTTCCTGAAAGAAGATAATACGCATATTGATCCTTCCATTCATGCATATAGTCATTGAGGTCCCTTACATTTATAAAGTTAGATCCATTTGAATTAAAATAAAATATTTAGTTATCTAGATAGTTTGGGTGTTTGTATATTTTTTCACTTAGTCAAGAATATATTTCAGTACAAAACTTCTTGTTTAGTGGTTAAAATGGTAGTTAAGGGTTGTTTTGCACATCAACACAAAACCACTCCAAACATATGACCTATAATCAGCCAAAAACTAGAAAGGAGCATAAACTGAAGTGACAAAATGAAAGACATGAGCAATAAATTCCTATATGTCATTCAGACCTTTCTGGTGAGACACTGAATGAAAGCGTAACAAGACTTTTTTTATACTGATAATGTTTTCCTTTGGAATACCATTATTCTGTTTATAAAAGTTATATACACTAATATCATGCTTTGATGATATAATAATGATTTAAATGTTACTGATAATCCAAAAATTAAAGACATGATTAAAGTATTTTAATTCAGTAGTTCATCATCTTGTTACATAAATGTAAAAAGTATTCATAGTTTCATTACATGTGTAGAATGAAATCAAGTGCTTATTATAACAAATCGAATTTGTATTGGGTTTTCAACAAAATTATTAGAAAACGGCATCCTATAATGATCCTTAATGTATGGCAACACATACACTTGGTTTGAAATGAAAATATAAACTTCTTACAATAATTTATGACATTAATCAACATATTGATATTTCCGGTTTCTATGCCTTGTGTAAAGTTTGACATACATAAATACATATGACATCCTTAAAAGTGATTTTCATCTTACTTTTAATCTTACATATCTATGAATGAAAGCATTTAATATATTAGCTATTTTTCACACTGTAAAGTAGTGTAATAATTTCTTATACACTATTCTTTGGACCTATGTATATGCAAATGAAAATGACATAAAATTAGATTTTATATATTTGTATATACGGATTTAATATTGTACATATATATACATATCCATAGTTAATATCATTCATAAGATAATTTTAAATATCAGAGTTATTAAAATAAAATCATCAATTGGAAGGGAAAGAAACATATGAGGGGCCTGCACTGTGGCATAAATAAAAGCACTGCCTGCAGTGCCGGCATCCCATATGGACACTGGTTTGAGTCCCAGATGCTCCACTTCCTATCCAGCTCTCTGATATGGCCTGGGAAGGCAGTGGAAGATGGCCCCAATCCTTGGGCCCCTGCACTCACATGGGAGACCCAGAAGAAGCTACTGGCTCCTGGCTTCAGATCGGCTCAGCTCCAGCCATCGCGGCCAGTTGGGGAGTGAACCAGTGGATGGAAGACCTTTCTCTCTCTCTCTCTTTCTCTCTCTCTCTCTGTCTCTCCTTCTCCCTCTGTGTAACTCTGACTTTTAAGTAAATAAATCTTAAAAAAAAAAAAAGGAAACAGGAACAAAATACCTCTGATACAGAGACAAAAAAAAAAAAAAAGAAACAGGTATACATGTTTTTAAATACAGAGACAAAAAAGAAATAGTTTTAAGTGGCAACTATAGATGGACATCTATAGCACTAGGTTGGACCGATTAAAACAAGTAACTATGCAATGTCTATGAATCTGAACTTTGGTGTAAATGTTTTTAAAGTTGTTGATTAAGACACTGTATTAAGTCTCTGAGTATAACATTATTGTTAATACCTCCTACAGTGTTCTATTGTTTACTGTAAAAGACTTTCCTTTGTGGTTAATTCTGATCATTGTTGTAGCTTTGATTTTTCTGAAATATGGTAGAGCAGTATAGTCAGTTTTGGAAGGTCAAAAAATTTGGAAAAGATCAATTTGGTGTCAGACTCTAGAGTACTTATGTCCTTTGTAAGACAATTAATTAGGTGATGAAAGTTTGGGATGGATAAATAATAATGACATTCAAAAACTACTATCATCTCATTAGCATTAAAATTTCTCAAAGTAATGCTTCTTAGGTATTATTTCAGTCTGTTTATGCTCCTGTAACAAAAGCGACACAGGTTGGGTAATTTATAAACAATAGAAACGTATTTCTAAAAGTTATGGAGGCTTTTAAGTCCAAGACCAAGGTAGTGGTGGACTCAGGGTTTGGGAGGGCGGTCTGGTCTCTACTCCTAAAATGGTGCCTTGTTGCTGCATCCTCTGGAGGGGATTAATAATATTTGTACTGGAGTAGTAGAATGGAGGCATGGGGTAAACTCATCCTCTCAGCTCTTATATAAGGAGAATCCACTCATGAGCCATAGACTAATCACCTCTTAATAATGTTGCACTGGGTATGAAGTTCCAATACCAATTTTGGAGAGGACATAGGCATGCACATCATAGCAATTGTTGTAGAATGGCAAAAAGAATCATTTGTTATTTTAAAGGCTACTTAGATTGGTTTACATCTAGCTAGTCTCCCTTCTGCTCTTTTAAATCTCAATTCCTGATCATAAAAAAATAAATTTTCTGCCTGAGGAATAATATTTCATGCAATGTAGACAAATAAAGCCAAATATTTTGATAACTTGGATGCAAACTTATAGGATAAATCAATGTAAAATACATGAATTAGTGGTTTAGTCTGTGCTGTTATAATCGAGACCTTAGAACTATGTAATTTATAAGAAATGACAATTTATTAGCTCACTCTTCTAGAGGCTGTGGAAGTGCAAGGTCTAAGGGCTGGCATTTGGCAAGGTGGCTTCCTACTGTTTGAACCCATGATGAACGGTATCTACAAGATGTTGTGTGTGTTTGGTGGGGAGGGGGCAGGAATCAAACTCACCCTGTTATAAGAAACTCACTCACACAATAATGCACCAGCTCCTGATATTAGCTCATTTATAATGCCAGAGCTTTCACAGGCTATGCACTTCTCACTAAGTGCACCTCACAACATCTTTGCTCTGAAGATTAAGTTCCTAATATGTACTTTTGAAGGAATACTTTCAAGTCATAGAAATTAACAAACTTCTTTGTGAAGTACGGCAATATTTTAACAACACAAAAACATATATTCTAACTATATGAGGCCAGCCAGTAGGGCTGGGAGTCTGTGGACCTCTTCAGACATAGGTAGAATGTCCATAAGCAGCCTGCCAGCTGTGACTGAAAAGGCTGTCTCCAGATCTGCTGGCATCTCCCCCACTAATAGCTTCTTGTGCTGCATGTGTGACCTTGCAGCTTTACCTTCAGGGTGGTTGAAGTCTTTTATCCACAGCTGGCACTGGAAGGAGCTGAGCACCTGGGGAGAGTCGGACAGGCTCCAGGAGATTCTGGCTGTCTTGTGTGACCTTGAGGTTTTAAATCATGCCTTCAAGTTAGTTGCAGTCTTCTACCCAGAGCTAGCAGAGGAGGGGGCTGAGTCCCTAAAGAGAGGGTCAGTCTCCAGGAGACCCACGCTATCTCCATGAGCCCCAAGCCAATCAACATACGTATGTGAAACCCCTATCCAATGGGCATCCCCAATAGGATAACCCAATGAACAGATAGTAATGCCTAAAAAACCTAAGAACTTCCTCAAAACAGTGTTCCGCACTCCATCCGCTCTCCTCTAAGACCAGTTTCTCTGTCGCTTGCCAATCAAATAAAGTTTCTTCTTCTTTGCAAATTTTTGCATTTTATTTCTAAACTAAGCTGAGGAAAAGAACCCACGAAACTCACTCCTGCAACTGCCCTCCCCTCCTTGATGGGTTTCATTATAAATAGTTGAGGAAATAAATACTGAGACATATAACAATATGTACACATAACATAGCACTTTTTAACAGGTAGAATTTTATTTGTAATATGTTTGAGATTTAATTTATTTATTTTTGTCTTATTTGAAAAGCAGAGAAAGGGAGCGAGATAAAGATATCTTTAATCCCCGGGTTCATTCCCCAGATACCCCCAACAGTTGGAGCTTGGCCAGGCTGAAACCAGTTCAAGAATTCCACCTGGGTCTCTCACATAGGTCCTGAGTATTTGCTGGATAAGTATCCTGCAAATAATTTTTCCACTTTTTTTGGCTGTTTCTTTACTCAAATCATTATTACCTTTGAAGTACAAATACTTCTGAGTATAATATTATTCCATTTGTTTAATTTTCCTTTTGTTTCCTGTGATTTGTAGGTGTTACCCAAGAAGTCATCTTCTACATCAATGTCTTGAAGTGTTTGCTATACCTTTTCTTCTAGCAACTTTGTAGTCCCAGGTCTTTGATCCATCTTTAATGTGTGTGTGTGTGTGCGTGTGTGTGTGTGTGTGTGTATAGTGAAAAGTAGAGATTCAATTTTGTTCTTTTACATATATCCATCTAGATTTGCTAGCACCTTTATTGAAGAGATCATTCTTTCTCCAATGTATGATCTATGCAATTTTGTAAAAAAAAAGTCAGTTAACTGCATGCCTGTGGATTATTTCTGGGCTCTGTATCCTATTGTGTTGATCTTTGTGTCAGTGCCATCCTATTTTAATTACTATAGATTTATAAGATACTTTGAAGTCAAGTATTGTGATGCCCACCTCCTCCTCCCCAGGATGGCTTTGGCTATTCTGGGTCTTTTGCGATTCCAAATGAATTTTAGTATTGCTTTTTCTGATTTTGCAAAGAATATTATTGGTATTTTGATAGGGAATTGTAATGAATTTGTGGTTTGCTTTAGGTAGTACAGACATTTTAATGATAATAATTCTTCCAATCATTAAAATGTCTGCATGTCTCCATACTGCTTCAAATACAATTTTATCAAACTTTCTTGTACATTTGTCCAACAGTGTCCAAAAATCATATACTACTATACTTTTAATTATCTATAATTATTTTAAAATTTACTGTATTGTGTGAAATTATCATTTTTTCATTGATTATTATTTATAACCCTTGCACCCTTGCCAAGATTCCTGCAGTTCCATATATTTCTACATTTTCCTTATTGAACACTTTATTTAATGGATCATGAAGCCCTTGAATATAATGTAAATAAATAATGTTTTCTTAAAAATTAAAAAAAAAAACTAATGAAAAAAGAGGCAGAAAGGCAGGGAGGGGGGTATCACTTTATTTTCAGAATTGTATCTATCAATTACCTGGAATCTATTCTTTTTGAATTAATATCACATTAACATAAGAATTGATGAGAATTGTGCTGTAGTAATTACCATATGTTTTCTCTGACCCTGAAAATCTCATGTGGTAATAAATTCCCTCAAAAAAAAAAAAAAAACTACCATATAAGTCTGCCACAGGAGGGTTATGTGGCTTTATTTAGACTATGTTAGTGTCTGAATAGGTACATAGAAGTCACCTTAAAATGAACACCAAAAAAAAATAAATAAAAAGGTAATAAATGATTCCAATAAAGATGAGAAAGATCATTTTCAGAAAAAAATTGTAGAAAAGCCTTCAGATCCCACTTGTCTTATAGGATTTCCATTTTTAACATACTGAGGAATAATTATGGTCCTTTCCACTGGGAGTATAAAAAAATCTTAATTGTTCCTTTTTATTCATTGTCAATTTTGAAATATATTAAAATATATTAAAGATTTATAAAAAAGCAGACAGAGATGATATTTGAAAAGCATATGATTGGGTAAGAATTTTCTAATTTTATCCTTACTGGTATAAATATTACATTTCCTTGAGGCTGTGCATAAAGAACTCTCTTTCAACTCCAGTGATTTTTGAAGGTAGCCAAATCTGCTTCTAACTAGATAGATGACCTTGGGAAAATAACTCAAACTCTCAGATACTCTGTTCTTTCATATGTAAACTGTTATGATTGAAATATATGTTCCTTAAGGCCCAATCAACTTTTCATGACTTATAAGCATGGAAGGAAAGATGTACCATTACAGCACAGACTGATCGGAGTATGAGTTGCTCATTAGAAACATACAAAAGTTGAAATAAAATGTAAAAACGTTGCAGCTAGCTTCAGAAAATTGAAATCATATTTAACATTTTTCTTTTAATTAATACATAAAATAAAGGAAGATCAACCTTTCTAAACAGCAAATAAAACAAGTTTTTCTAGTTTTTTATACTTTATTACTCTTGTTGCTACTCAGTAAGACTAGAATGATAAAATAGTCTCAAACAACCTAATTTAATCTAAGTAAATTCTGGTAGTTATATATGTGTGTGTGTGTGTGTGTGTGTGTGTGTATTCTCTTCATTTAAACACCTGTGTATCAACAGTCTCTGCCCTCCCACACACATGAAAGGTCATCAAAATTTTATGAAAAATGCATGCTATAATATAAACTATGTATGGATTTCAAAAAATCATCACGTAGTCAATTACCTTTTAATTTCATTGTTCTGCAAGCTTTTTGAAAAATTCTTGCTTATTGGCAATCAATCTTTTGTTGTTAGTTCTTGCATCCCTTTTCTTATAATATTTGTAATTTATTCTATTATTTCAATGGGTAAGAGAACCTATGTTTTAAATTACCAAAATATTTTACTCTTAAATACCATCTGTTAGAAAGCATGTAAAGTATTGTGTTTTACTTATTATATAAAATAATAAACTATTATGCATATATTGAAAAATATGTAATCTACATATTAATATATGGTGCCAATATTGTCAAATAAACAAATGATCTACCATACAGGCATGTGAGAATTTTACACTCTCACTTAACCATCTGTTTCATTGAACATTCTTTAATTTTTCCTATAGATTGCATTTGGCAAAATTTTTCCAATTTTATCAATTTAATAAATTTACCTTATGTATTAAATATTCCAATTCATCCACAAGTTGGTGTTTTAGATGAATTACTTATTTTACATTTGGAATTTTAATGTAGCTCCTGTCAACTCAACATGTGTGTGAGTCATCTGTATTTGTGTCCCTGTTGTACAAGTTTGATTTTGAGGGGCCGGCACTGTGGCACAGTGGTATAAGGCCCTGGCCTGAAGCATTGGCATCCCATATGGGCGCCAGATTGAGACCCGGCTGCTACACTTCCTGTCCAACTCTCTGCTATGGCCTGAGAAAGCAGTAGAAGATGGCCCGAGTCCTTGGGCCCCTACACCCACGTGGGAGACCAGGAAGAAGCTCCTGGACCTGACTTTGGCTCGGCACAGCTCTGGCCACTGCAGCCATCTGGGGAGTGAATCATTAGATGGAAAACCTCTCTCTCTGCCTCTGCCTCTCCTCTCTCTGTGTAACTGACTTTCAAATAAATAAATAAATCTTTAAAATAACAAATTTGGTTTTGATTTCATTAGTATTATATATATATATATTATATTATTTTCAGATTGTTTCAGATCTTATCCTTGGATTGTGAGGTACTTACTTGGCTAATGTATTCTCTCTCTCTCTCTCCCAGTGAATTGCTTTGTTATACAGTTTTGTTTTTGTTGTTGAATTGATTCTCTTCAGGAAATTACATTTTGTGAGATTCCAGGACCATTGCTGAATTTAAGAGATACCTTTAGAGGGTACTGCTCTTTATTTCAGCCCTAGGGATTCTGTTTATTCTTGTGCTTTATCTCATATTCCAGAGTCCACTTCATGTGGACTCTGTAAAATTTAATATCCATAGATGGTGTATGTATGTATGGACTATCTATCAATTTGTCGAAATGTTTTCACTGTTATCCATTCCGTATATCTCAAGATTTCCTGAGCCAGAAAACATTTTATACATTTGTTTGCTTTGTGTAACGTTGAGACTTTGATTGGTCTTGGACTATATGAAGAGACTACAAATACGATCTCTAGATTCTAAGTCCTTTATCTAAACGAGGATTTCCCTAGGCGGCCAGAGCATCCACTTGCACAAGTGAGTGCTCCGATCCCTGCTCTGCTTGCCAACTGCCGGGGAATCCGCCAGAGTTTCACAGGATGCTGACGGAAGGTATGAGAGCCCAGTTCACAGGTCAAGGAGGGTTCACTCTTCATAAAAATAGCAAGAAGTGGAGCATAAGTATTTGTTTCCTAAGCTTTAAATCCCAGCTGGCCCTCACCACCCAATCCAAGCAAAGAAAGCAAGACAACACCTGAACACTCAGGGAGTGCACTATAGGGGAGAAACTGAGCTTAGGGATTCTTAATCTTTTATAATTGACAATAATTATACCCACGTCTCACTCAAAAGACACTATCTCTTTGTTACAAGATTATAACCAAACCTGCTGTTCGTTACAGAGGGTAAACTCATCTTTGTTATCCCGGGCTGTTTGTCGTACACACCTTCATGAGACAGAAACAAAGTAAAAGTGTCTCCCTTGTGAACCTGTAGATATCTGAGAAACCCATAAGGAAATATTGCAATAATTTCTTAATTTCTAGAACTTTAACATTCCTTAATAATTTCCTAGCTTTGCTATGCATTAAATGATAGTGTGGTTAGGTTTTAACCAGAAATTCAGCATTTTTTTTTTAGATTTTATTTATTTATTTGAGAGGTAGAATTATAGACAGGGAGAGGGAGAGACAGAAAGAAAGGTCTTCCTTCCATTGGTTCACTCCCCAGATGGCAACACTGGCCAGCACTGCGCGGATCCGAAGCCAGGAGCCAGGTGTTTCCTCCCAGTCTCCCATGTGGATGGAGGGGCTCAAGCACTTGGGACATCTTCTATTGCTTTCCCAGGCCATAGCAGAGAGCTGGATTGCAAGAGGTGCAGCTGGAACTAAAACAGGCGTCCATAGGGGATGACAGCACTGCAGATGTAGGATTAACCTACTGCTCCACGGCGCAGGCCCCCAGAAATTCTGCATTTGTGGAGTGTGTAGGAGTATTTTATCCTATGTCCGCATGTCACCTTACATAGAAACTTTTCCCTTTTGAACAGTATAGTTTGGCTGCAAATGCCATTTTAGGCTGAAAATTACTTTTCTGAGTTACTTTACATCTATTCACTGTCTTCAGAGGTTGGATTTTGCTTAAAATGACCAGAAGATATGAAATATGAATATAACAGCCTTTTTTATTGTTGTTGCTAAGCTACTTTTTCTCCTTTGGTCTATTTAATATTATTCTCTTTGATTTTATATATCCTGCATTTTCATTCTGGTATTCTTCCACAAGGTTCTAGTTACAATTATATACTAATTGCAGCTAAAATTTTAAACTTTTCTTGGAATATATCATTTCATCATAGACCTTTAGTAGACCATCATAAAACAAAATTGTCAATCATATCACCTTTGTGTGTTTTAGACATAATATAAAATGAACAGTGTTAGCTAATCATTTAGCAAAGATAAATGTATGCCTATACACTTCTCTGATGCCAAGGGACCTCTTGAGTCACTAAGCATTGTTGGATTATCTGGGTTCTTCTTTTTAATAGAAATTATCCTATGATGTGCTTTCATTAGTTAGGTCATTGACACCAGAATAATTTCAACCCTGTCTTAGATTTCAGATTGCTGTTTTCTTTATAATTGTTATCTTTAGCAGAAATATATGCTTTGGCAAGTAATGTGTAGAGTACTATAAGCCTTGAGGCACAATGACTGCATCTCAGAGGTGAAAATCCAGCTTCTACAACTTTAACTGGACTCTGGCCAAGTTTGTATTTACATTTATGTGAATGCATTTTATATTCTCACAATGTAAATAAGTGAAAATTTAATACACTTATGAATATAACTAAATTGAAGGAGCCCAAGATCTTCCTGAAGATGGAATGGCGTTATATTCTGAGTTTAATTCTTAATTTCCTGAAATATCAGTCTCAACTGAAATTAGGCAAATCTCTATATTTTTAGATACTTAGGCTAATAGATTTCCATTTTGTCTGCTGAATGGACTTGAAATGTTTTACTTCTAATGAAAATTTACCCACTTTTCAAGATCAAACTCTCTTCAGTACTTATATAAAAATATTTTGAACTGTTGTATCTGAGAATTATTATATGTAATGTACTATTAGATTCTCAATTTTCTAAAAATTGAGGCTTTTCATTTTAGATTGCCTTTCTACACTGTATAAATACCATGGAGTTATATAACTTGTGTGTGTGTGTGTGTGTGTGTGTGTGTGGACTGGAAATATACAGCCACTGTTAATGACAATATGGAGATATCAGAAATTGCAATATATATTTACCAGGATTTCCTGGGAATTTACCCAAATGTGAAGAGATCAGCATATGAAAGAGTGATCTGTACACTCATGCTTCTTACAACTCAATTCACGGTAATGAAGAAATGGAATAAACCAGATGTCCATCAACTGAAGACTGGATAAAGAAATTATAGCATATATACAATACAGAATAGTACACAGTGGTTGGAAAAAAATGATGAAACTGGAAACTATGATACTTACAGAAATATGCCAGTCCCAAAAAGACAAATACCAGATGTTCTCCCTGATCTGTGGCAACTAATAGAGAAACTAAAAGGTAATCTATAGGAGTGAAATTGACACTTTGAGATGTGATGATTTTGAACAGTCTGTGTCTTGACTGTTGAGGAACAGTTTATTTTTTTTCTTCATGCCATTCATATAACTCTTTACTTATTGTAAAGTTGATCTTATGAGTATAAAGCAAAATGAAAGTAGATCATTGTAAAAATTAAGAGAAGGAATAAAAGAGGAAGGAGGAGGAATTGGAGAAGCATGGCTGAAAGGGATTCCGGGTGGGAAGAATCATATATGCACATATACATACATTAAATTTGTATATATGAAATTAGTGACATTTTTATTCCATAAATAAAACTTAAACTTGCAAAAATATTAACTAACCACTATGAACATTCTTGTCCCATAATACTAATAATTAAAAATTAAATCCGTAGTATATTCAGTGACAAACCATTTTAGTGTACATACTCTAGGCATGTGTGTATCATATTATAATTTTTCTTGTGGTGACGCTTCCTTTTCACCACCAGAGAATTAGGCAGGCTGCCTGAAGCCTGTCTTGGCTGAGGAGGGGAAGTGTTCCACCCGCCACTCAGCCTCCCTGAACCCAGGGGATAATCAAATGTGGTGGGGAATCGAGTCGAAACAGGATCTCACTTTATTGTAAAAGGGAGGTGTTTATAAAGCTGTGGTACAGAGCAGATGCGGGCAAGGGGTGGGGTGATGTGATGCAAAAGGGTTTTAGCCAATCCTATTATACCACCTCAGTGATCCTTAGGCAAAAGCACCCTGGGGCTGGGTTGTTTACCGCCAAGGGATTCGAAACTTAAAGACAGGTCTTCAAACTCAAGGCAGGCTTAGAAAGTTCCTCTAGGCCTCTCCAGATTCAGCCTCCCTCACATTTTCTCTGTCTTTTTTGAGGGAAAGAAAGTAGTGTAGGAAGGACTGATGTAGTCTTTTTAATAAGGGAAGGACCAAATTATCATTTTAAGACTAAGAACTGTTAGTCAATGGTAGTTTATTTTAATAGAATTGTTCTCTATGCCAACTTTTTCCCACATGCTATCTCCTTTAATCTTAACAGAAAACTACAAGTTGGCCAGGGTTTTTACCATCAAAAGACTGAGGAACAAGGAGTAATTCAGCCAAAGTAGCGCAAGATTCATACCGAAAGTCCCCATTCTCAACCACTTCATACACTGTTACTCATGGCTGTACATTCTGCTTCTTTGAATTTCGTAATCTAGCTTGAGGCTATTATACCATTCTGTTTGATTTGTTTCTTATCAATTTCTATTGCATTTAGTGTAACATGTTTTCTATAGTTTTATGTGTAACTTTGATGTGAGGAATGCATTTATAAGGACTAGAACACCAATTCTATTGGCAAAAGCAAAACTTAAAAAAATGCCAGGATTGAGCTTGAATTTTTGATTCATTCAGAGGTATTTTGTAGGAAGGTACTTTCATTGTATAAATAAGGATGAAGATGGGATTCACAAAGTGGGTCTGATTGCGATGACTTGCTATCCTGGCTGCTTTATCAGTAGACAGATACTGAAAATCCTCAAAGGAAAGAAACAAATATTGCTCTGTTTATCAAAGATAAGAATTCAAAGAAATTGAATCACAAAGTTATAGGAAAATTTTCGCAGTCTTTGTTTATTGTGAGTGTGAATTTATGACTGTATAAAGCCTTGCTATTCTTTCGCTTGTGCACTCAATATTGGCCATATTACTATAAGAAACATGCATTAGAGTTATAAAATATCTAAGAGATGATACAAAATTATTTTAACACAGGCACCAAGAATAGTGAAATTACCACACAAAAGCTGGCAGAAAGTGTGCCATTGACACTGAATATGTATTGAGCTGTGGAACTAAACACATAGCCTCCTTTGTCTAGTCCATTTAGCTCAAGGCTCTATTTTAAACGTTGAGGCTGCTGCAGCATTAAATACAGCTGGTAGAGTTATGGACCATGGGTGTAAAATGGAAATTGTCAATGATCATTCTGTAATACTATATAATTCTAAATTATATTCTAATTTATTTTTTCTTATTAATAATTTAACAGCTTTCATATTTGGAAACAAAACAGCAGTTTAAAAAAAATCCTAAGTTTTCCAAAGCTTCCACCAGCTGCCTACATATGCTAAAGGTTTTTGAGAGAGAAATACAGTTTGTAAAGAAATAGCAAGATTTATGACATAAGGACTCTTTATTTAATTCTGTAACATAAATTAAACTTCCAGTGAGAGGGGATTTAATTTAAGAGAGCTACAGACTCCTTTGAACTCAGGGAAATAAGGTCTATTGCAGAAGGCTTAATTCACCATTGACTGGTTTCTTCTGGAACTTACTGTTGGACCTTTTGTCTCTCTGAGGGTGAAAAGGCAAACATGATAAAAGAGAATGTACTTCCTTCATGTGGGGAAGCCTCTGACCTCTAATTGTAATAGTCACTCCTCTAGAAATAAAGCAAATGACCGAATCTCCCTAGAAACAATAAATAATATTCCATCATGCATCATATTTTTGCACTAAATGCATATGACTCACACTGAATCTTGTAAAGAATGGATTTAAACTGACTCTATTACACCAAAAGACTAAACATATACTTGAACTGACAAGTTTAGGACACTGTATTATATTTCTTAGCACTGAAGAATTCACTTTGGTATGCAAATTATAAAATGCATGAATATATGGGTCTAAGCCAAAAATATTAATCAATAAAACACAACAGGGTGCAATTCTCATAATTACAAGCTGCACAAAGCAGCATAGAAAGATTTAAGGTGCCGTCTTGTTTGATATTTCATGATAAATTCATGCTCTTCGGTTGTCTTTTAAGTAGAGTAAATATCAGTTACTGCAGGGTAATTTTTTTCTTTAAGAGTTTTTAAAGATACAATAAAATTGAGCCGTTTGCTCATCATATATCATTTTAGAAAATATTTATGAAAGTTATTTTCTTTCTGTAAATCATTATCATATGCATTTTTTGCAAGATCAATCTGGTGTAAATGAGAAAGGGTGGAATTTTGTCCATTCTGATGTCAGGGAAGCCTGTTTGGAATTTTCTGAGAAGATCTGGGAGAGACTGAGGCAGGGCTTGTCACGCTATTGAAGGTGAGTATTATTTTGGTGGACAATACACCACTGGAACCCGGGATTCCAATTAAGCCTGTGCTCCATCCTAGCCAAAATGCAGCAACTGTGATGTTTACCTGGGAATGAAAATTTGTTTTTTCCATTTTGGAGTGCAGTTTAAGCATGATATCGACACAAAAAATATATATGACCCTTCATTCAACAATTCTTTAGGAATACACCAAAGGGAAAACACATACAGAAGTATGATAAGTAGAGAGGACACACAGACATTGTAGCAGGGCCCTTCTAGTTCTGAAATTTCCTGGTATTTCATTTCTTAGAATAAGGATAGTTTTTGTCTACTATCTGATTTTTTTCATTGCTTGTATTAACATGAATATGTGTGGTGTGTAATCATGTTTTTATACATTGTGGAAAAGGAGGTAAAATGGTGCCAGTAGCAAAGTAAGAAATTATATTCACAATCAGGATATTTGACCAATAGGTTAACAAAGATATTAAAAAGTGTTATTATAAAAGGAAATTATCCGAGTTCCAGCATTACATGGATACAGGGTGATATTTTGAAGCTAATCACCACTGAACAGTCTTGATTGATTATCCCAAGCCTTGTATCTTTTTATTACATTGGATCTCTCCAGTTATTATATAAAAGTATTACTTATAAAATATTTAATTGTTAGAATTTGATGTTTCCCATCAGATGTAAAAACAGTCCTTTATGGTACCATACCAGTCATCCAGGGAAAAAACCAAAAAAGGTAAACATTTAAATAGCATTAATTACCAATGTTTAATCAGATGAGAACTCTATGTCATGACATACACAAACACAAAGATGACAATAACAGCTAATATTTGTTGACCATGTGAGTTACTTTCTTATAGGCTTTACAGAAAATAATACAATTAATCCTCATGAAAAGTCTTTGAAGTTAGTCTGTTAATCAACCCTCTCCAAAAATAAAGAGGAAAATTTATTTAATCAACATCAAACATTGTTGGGCACGAGATATGATTTTGTGGAATTTTGCATCCAAGCTAATACTTTATTTCACTCCATTCATTACCAAAAGAGTTCACATGATTTCTTCCCCTTCTTCTCATTCTGTTTATAAATTATTTTATTTTAGCAGATTACATGGAACAATGTCTAAGTTATATGGTTGAAAAAATCATGATTTTTCAAATAATAAACAGGACACCATGGATATAAACTACTATTAATATTTTAATGCCTCATGTATACAAACTAACATGTTACAAGTCATATATATGTATGTATATATTTATATCGAATATATATATATGATATTTTATTCTATGTAACATGGTTTTCAAACCAGGACTTCACTTTCCTCATTAATAAAATAGTTTACATGTTCTCTTATTTCTTTTTTGTTCTTTTTATTATTATTCTATTTGAACTGAGTGTATAGAAAGGTATTCAATCTAAATTATTATAAAAATTACTAAAATCAAAATAATAAACTTGATATACCATGCATAGAAAATTCAGATACTTATGTTGGTGTGTCTCTCCATTGCATATATATATATATATATATAATTTACATTTGCATATACAAACATAAACACATTCATTGAAAATCAAATGATATTTTTCAAAACATTCACCGTGTTTACAACTGATGGAAAATTTGGGGGATTCTGACGTCTTTCTGCATTAATGTTGTTTTTACAAAACTACTCCAAATACTAAAATATAAAATTTTATAGAAAATATTTGGAATAAATTATTTTTAAAAATTGGGTTCCAAATTTATGCACACATGATGCTATTTTTGTACTCTTCTGGTTACACATGCATCCCATGCATGCACCCAAAGTCAAAGATAAATTGTTGAAATGGTATCAAATATTGCTTATAATTATTCATAGATGACAAAATTATGACTAGTTCCAAGTTTTCCTTTTTTATGCCTATATGCTCTTTACTTCTTATGAATTAAGCAGTAAAGGGAAACTTTAATGAAGAAACATGGAGAGAGAAAGAAACAAGGAGAGAGAATGCATGGGAAGTCTAGTGAAAGTAGCTAAGGCAAAATACATACTTATGGAATAGTAGAGATTATGGTTGTCATTTCACCTCTCTAAATCTTGAATTCTATGTGCTAAAAAGTATACAGTATACAGTAAAATGCTATTGCAATGAAATAGGTGTTATAGGGCTACTATTTTATTAATTTTAATGGTTTATGTAAAATTTATTTATGAAAATGAATTTCAATTTCTAGAAATAACTTTTTATTGGCCTGTAGGTTAAGAACCAACATTAACACGGTTCCTACTGGTAAAAAGAGCAGTGCCTTCTGAATAATGTACAAAAATTATCATAAACTACAATCACTTATTGACTTAACTACTCAATATGTTACCATCTACTTGTTCTTTTTGGTGGTGTTCTTGTTCTCAGCTTCAGTGTTTCACAACTTAATTCATTTGATTTAAGAGAAACTTATAAACTTGAGGGATCTGTTACTCCATTGACCATTCTAACAACATAATAACAGATTCTATATCCTAAATCTACTTCCCAAATAGCAGAGCTTGGAATGGAATCTCACAACTAAGTCGTCAGAAGTGGTCCAGATGTGAATATTGTGTCTTGTACACGTCAAAGAATTTTCTTTCTCTACTTATTTTTTAAACTTTCATTTTATTTGTTTGGGGTGGAAAAAGTGGGAGAGAGAAAAATCTACTATCCAGTGGTTCACCAGGTCAAATTTTATCTGAATCTCCCATGAAGATGGCAGAGACCCAACTACTTGAGTCATCATCTGAATCTATCAGGGTGTGCATTAGTAAGAAGTTGGAATGGAGGCAGGATAACCAGGATGGGAACCAGGCATTCCCATATGTAATGTGGGTGTTCCAAGTGGCAACTTAATCCCTACTTCAAAGTTCACAACCGCGGTATTTCTATTACCCCCTTTACAGATTGAATTTGTCCTCCCAAACTCCAGGTGACTGACTTTGCCCCTAAAACCAAGCCAAGTTATCATCAGTTAACTTCCAAATTTGAACATCACTTATCCCACTTTTCTTCAAAGTGTGGAAAATCTCTAAGGTTTCGTGCTCCAGAGCACCGCCTCTCTGCTTGTGCTCAGCCAGGAGACAGCACACAGATGGTACAAAGGTCAAATACTCCTGGCTTCGGATCAGCACGGTGCGCTGGCCACGGCAGCCATTGGAGGGTGAACCAACGGCAAAGGAAGACCTTTCTCTCTGTCTCTCTGTCTCTCATTGTCCACTCTGTCAGAAAAAAAAAAAAAAAAAAAAGGCCAAATAGCCTAAGGATTCCGGCGATGCCTGTGGAACAGTTCACTTTTCTCGTGTTAAATCTGCATTTTTAAAATACATTTGGGACAGAGTCCCTTGTATATAAGGATGTGTCCACTAGAGAGGCCCTTATATTTCCTGCTGATCTCTGTTGAGAGACAGTGCTGTTCTCTGGCATATATAATAGGAGAAAAATGACCTATTCTCTTCTATATTTAATTTCCCCAGTGGTGACTGTTGCTCCTTGTTATTCTCTATGTAATAGAAAACCATGTTAGCACAATGATCATGCAGCTCCTTGAGCTCTGTTTTATGTAACTAAAGCATGGAAGGGGTCTATTTTGAAATGTTCACTATCCCAGTTTTCTATTGGCATATATTGTTTGCTCTCTGAGGGCAAGGGCAAAGGCTTGCTCCTCCTTCATCCTAACCCAGAATCAGGAAATCTCATTATGTCTTTTTCTCAAGTCATCTTGGAAGACAGCAAAGGTATTTTGGCCTTGAATCTATTCTGGGTGCAATATTTACAGTGATACTTCTATGCCAAATGTATGTAGTATTCTACTTTTATAAATAGAGAATGATGGCATGTAAACAAAATTACCTCAATGAATTGGTGGATTAATTTTTATGCTCAATGTCAAATTTTTCTTAAGTACTAATAAATGACCCTCATAAAAAATTTGAGATAGAATAAAAATAGCTTTGGGGGCTGGAGCTGTGGCATAGCGGGTAAAGCCTCTGCCTGCAGTGAGGCATCCCCTATGGGTGCTGGTTCAATTCCCAGCTGCTCCACTTCCCATCCAGCTCTCTGCTATGGCCTGGAAAAGCAGTAGAAGATGACCTAAGTCCTTGGGCCCCTGCACACACATGGGAGACCCAGAAGAATCTCCTCTCTTTGGATGGGCACAGCTCCGGCCATTTGGCCATTTGGTGGGTGAACCAGCAGATGGAAGACTTCTCTTTCTCTCTGCCTTTCTTTCTCTCTCTATGTAACTCTGACGTTCAAATTAAATAAATAATTTAAAAAATAGAATAAAATAGTTTTTGATAACTTCAGTATTGATGAAAATATAGTTTTTTGAATTTTTGTTTTATATCTTTGTCAAACTAATGGTTAAGAATGTTATACTATTGTAGTTTTAATGATCTGTGATTACTTTAAAATTCCTGTACATGAGTGAAATGATCATTTTTCCATTCAACTAATTGTTTGTAGTCATTCTTTATATTTCCAAATTAAATAGAGTCTTTTAACTTCCTATTCAGTGAATTATTAAACATTTCTACTGTAGTGCACATTGAAAGTGTTATCTCAAAAATAAAAAAGGAGAATGAAAGAGTGGGAAAGGGCAGGGGAAAAGAGAGATGGAGGGAAAAAGTAAATATCATTATAATCTTAGAATTATTTCTATAAATCACATTGAATCTGTTAATTAAATTTAATTAAAATTAAATTTAAAAAATGTTAACTATGTAAAATAGAATTGAAAATTTGATGATGCAAAATTCTAAAGCCTGTTATATATATGTGGGCCAGCATAGTGACATAGCAAGAAAAACCATTACCTGCAATGCAGCATCCCATATGGGTGTCAGTTCAAGTCCCAGCTGCTCTACTTCCATTCTAGCTCCCTACTAATGCACCTGGGAAAGCAGCAGATGGTCCAAGTGATTGGGCCCCTCCACTCAAGGTGAGAGACCCGAAGAAGCTACTGACTCAAGGCTTTGGTCAGGCTCAGCCCTGGCAGTAGCATCTTTTGGGGAGTGAAGTAGCAGATGGAAGATCTTTCTCTCTCTCTCTCTCTCTCTCCCCCTGTAACTCTGACTTTCAAATAAATAAAATGAAGCAAAAAATGATAAAGACAACATTGGATCAGCATCATGCAATCCATAAGACACCTGTGTTTGGATTTACTTCCTTTGTGAAAAGAGAATTAATATAATTTTATTCTACTTCACAAATATAATTATTTTGGGAATTAAGTGTGATGATTTGATCATGAATATCATGTCAAATATAAAGATTGTAGTAAGCATAAGTTAATGTTTAAATTATAACACTTATAATAAAAATGCACTTGCAATTTTTCTAATATTATCTAAAAAGCTAAATTTGGAGATCAAATATCATCATCATCATCTCAAAAATAACAAAAGTAAATATCAAGGATTTATTATTACTAGAAACCATTTCTGATATTTTTGTAATATTTCTAATCATTTTTAAGTTTATTCATTTGAAATATAGAATGATGGATAGAAAGGAAAAACATACAGAGGGAGATGATCCATCCACTGGTTCAGTTTCCAAATGCCTGCAAAAGCATGGGATAGCACAAACTGAACCCAGGAGCCAAGAATTCATTCAGGTCTCCATGTAAGCTGGCAGAAACCCAAGTGCTTGGGCCATCATTCTGCTTCTCAGGAGCGATAGCAGAAAGCTGGATCAGATGATTAGAGTATCCAAGACCAGGACTCCCAAATGAATTTTAATCAGCTTCACCACAATGCCCACTTCAAATCTTTAATCTTCTTGATTTGCAAAGTATGGATTATTTATCAGTAAATCAAAACTCCAAAGGCATGACTGGAGATGCATCACATAGACCCTGCATGACAAAGGCTAAAATACAACTCCACACTAAATGTTCTTACCTGAAATTGCAAGATGACTGGAAAGACTACTTTTTTTTTCCCCTCATAATTGTAGTGCTATGCTCAAAACATATTGTAGATAAAAGGGAAGAAATTGGAGAGAACTTCTTAACATGCTGTTTAGGATTCTTTATCCACAAGCTGCCCCCCCCCCCCCATTCTTTGAAAGATGACTCATTCCTTTTCCAGAGTGTCAGCCTTTGTACTTGACAAATATGTGGGAGTAGGTACAAAAGTCCCCCATTTGGGCTTGCAAGGACTGGACATTCATAAGAATAAAAGTTAGCCAAGAATTCTTTCTCTTCTCCATGGTTTCATGGATTATTTTTAGTCATAAAGTTAAGCTGAAAGTAGATTTTATTTGATTTCTGAAGCCATGAACACAATAAGATTCCTTTAATTCAATTTTAGCCATCAGCTAAATGGGATTCAAAGATGATTTTGGTGTGAAAAAAATTTTGAAATTTGTACAGTTGTACTTGACATACTTTAATTAAATTTTTCCCACCATTTCTGTGATAATTACTGTGGCAAATTAGTCCACAATTTCTAGTGGACTAGTAACTCTCTACTATGAATGTTTTTTTATTAATTTCTTCCATTTTCTGGTTCATTTCTCAAATGCCTGCAAGAGTCAGGACTGGGCCAGGCCAAAGCCAAGAGCCTTGAAATCAGTCCAGATGCCATCTCATTGACAGGGACCCAAGCACTTGAACAAGGATCTGCTGCCTCCAAGTGTGCTGAAAAGCAGGATGTAGTATAGCTAGGACTTGAAACAGGCACTAAGACATGGTTTGCGGATGTCCCAAGCTGCATCTTAACCAATGCACCATACACTGGCCCCCATCTTCAATAGTTCAAGAAAAAATTAATCTAGCATTTCAATCCTGACTTTATTATTCACAAGAAGCATTAACTTCCCTAGACTTAGGATTCACATGTGTAAGATTTAGGTAATATTGATATCTTGAAACTTTCATTAAGTGAGATAATATATGCAGAAACTTGCAGATTGCTTCTTATATACACACCTGTTCATTAAATTCTAATTTCCTTCCCATCTCATCCACCAAGGATGAGATGACATTTGGTGCAGATCAGGGTGGAACCTGACTGTGTCAGAGTGCATACATTGCATACATATTTTTAAGTATAGTAATTTTATGTGTATAGCACATTGATCTTATACAATAAGTTTCTTAAGAACAAATTACAAAAGTAGATAAAAATTATGATGAAATCAGGGTATACTTGAAGAAATACACCTAGGAGTTAAATCTTATTAAAACTAGGTCTTGTCTGAACATTTTAACTTTGGGAATCAAGCATAGTTTTACTTTATTCCTTTTAGCAGGAGCCACTTAATTTCTCTACTAAGTCGTTTTGCTCCATTTGATCAAGGCACTATTAACCCTCGTTTCAATTTTCTCACTTTAAGTAGAGAATGATAATACCTCTCCTACCCTTGAGAGGACTGTTTGCAGGAGCAAAATAAAAATGAATAAAAGTAAAAGAAGATAAATAAGCTTAAAATTTGAAATAAACATGTTAGGATTATTCTATTTTGCAGGCATTTTGTGGGAATAGATCTGGTAATCATAACAGAATCCAGTTTGGAAAATTCGAGGATGAGACTAATACACTTCCACAAAAATCTATGTTATTTTTTTTTTTCTGATCATATAGTTAAAAGAGAAGTCTAGGTCTTCCTTTACATGTAACCAATAGCTAAGTTGTATCTAGCATAGTCTGAGCAGAATGTGTACTTGGCTTTGATGCCTAGTCTGTAAAACCTCCTGGTATTGGCTTCTCTTTGTTTCCCCTGCCTTCAGAGTGCTGGAACAGAGACAAGATGCAAGGTCAATTGGACAGTCTATTTGGAAAATGGCCAAGTTTCAGTCCTCATGGGTCTGTGGGTGATTCCAAGGAAACATGTATCATTGATATGTAAACTCAACCAATATTATGTGAAGAAGAAAACTCATATGAAGGGCCTTTAAATAGCTCATGGAAAATGTATATTATGAAAAAAAAGCCTATACACAAACTCCAAAACTTTTTCACACAATTTAAATTTACCTTTAATTCTGTTTGGTACAAACTTTTTGAATTTCCCTCATATGTAGGTCATTGCATAGATCAATTTATTAGTGCAGTCATACTAAGCCTAACCAATATAGAAGTCAATGTTAATGGTATTGAGAAGGATACTCTACTTTCATATATTTTAAAATTCAATAATGTTCTTCTCTAATGAAAACCTGAAAACTAAAACCTTTGCTGAAATTGAAATAAACAGACTGCATTTTCTGTCAATAGCAAAACCATATAAATAATTTTCAGTACTCATATGTGTAAACTATAGATATAACCAATGCTTGGAATGCTTACAAAGGTTTACGACATTGTCATTAAGATTGTTCCATATTTTATAGAAAGTGATCTATAAATTACCAAGTTTATAGTTATTGTTCCTTTAATAGCTATGTATGAAAAGAAATGATTGGATTTTTTGTTTGTATCTTCAAGATAGTTACTGTAACAATGATAGGATACCAGTGAAAATTACTTTGTGCTTGGAATATTCTTGGAACTTTATACTTTCTGATTTTATGTACATCACAACACTTGGAGAAATTGAAGGGCTAAGAGGTTAAGCAACTTGTCCAAAGTCACATATGAATTATTAAAATAAACCAGTTATGTTGTAAAAAACACACAAATGTTTGATGTTTGACAAAACATTTATCGAATTTGACACCCAAATGGGATGCCCACCTCAAAACAAAAGTTTATTTTTTACAAAGATTACATAGTAAACCATTAAATATTAGACTGCTAGGGCTGGTGCTGCTGCAAAGCAGGTTAAGCCATCAGCTTCAAAACAGAATTCCATACGGATGCAGGTTCGAGTCCTAGCTGCTTCACTTCCAATCTAGTTTCAACCATTGCAGCCATTTGGAGTGTGAATCAGTGGAAAGAAGCCTCTCTCCTCTCTCTCTTTTTCTCTCTCCCCTAGTCTCCCTGAAATTCTGCCTTTCAAATAATAAATAAATATGCTTTAAGATAAATAAATAAATATTAGACTATTAAATCTGTATATTAGTGAGTTAACAGGAGTTGGTACTCTCTACTGTTGTTCAGCCATAAAAGCTGAACAAATCTCTACTTTGACAACAGCTTCCCTTGTTACTTTGACAAAAAGAAACAGCTATAACAAGTCATTCACTAGATCATAAAGCTTCTTACCAAAAATGATACACCTTGTTCTGTTTACATATCCTGGGTCAGAGCATGTTGAAGGGTCAAGCAACTTTCGAAGAGGAAAGTGCAATCCTACCACACACCTGGAAGGAAAAGAATTCTAGGGAACAGCCTTAATGTCTGAAAGTATAGATAACAAGTGATGGAAGCAGGATGCAAAATCAAGTAGTTTGGTCCCCAAGTTAGAACTTCGAACTATTAAATTATATTCCCTAAATAAAACAGTTCTTGATTGCAGTAGAATGAGATCTGAACAATCAGTAGAAATTGCCCTTCCCGAAAGAGACATGCTCATTTCTTTCTGACTGTGTTATCATGGACAAATGACCACTGCTTTTACACACCTGGAGGAGACAGGGCCAACAACATCCAGGGCGCCTTTCTGCTTCTATCACATAACTTCTAAGAATAAAATTATAAAATTAAACTGTGTTCCAGGACTCTTGCTACTATTAACTATATAGAATATTATCCTTGAAATTTTCCATAACTGATTTATATTTTTCTTTAAGTTGGCTGGATGTTAAGGTCATCATGCATTGTATAATGTTTGGTAATCTATAGTATATCTTCATATTATCACATCCTACACTGTCTATAAGTTAATAAAAAAACATGATGTAAAGTAATTTATAGGCCACTAACAAAGCAATTATTCATCAGTTTTCCTATTGTGTTTCATAACATTTCTCACTTACTAAGAGATAGGCAATAGTATGCTACCTGTGGCTGACTGTGGAAATTAACTTGGTTATGATTTCAAAACATTTTGAAGTAAAATTTAACATGATCTGATTATTTAATGGAATCTCAATTTAAAATGAAATAAACTATAAAAAGAAAAGTTATATTTGATTAAACATGACTAAATACACACATTTATCTCTTTAGTGTCACTTCAACCTAGAGAAAAAAAATAAAAGCTCATGGAAATTAAGGGATATAAATAAGTATAATCCTACAAAGACAAAGACAGCAGCAAAACAACTGCTTTTTTTCTTCAGTTTTTATTGGCCTTCTTAGCACTGCATGACAGTTTGAAGTATTTTGAAATCTGTATTCAGTTAAGAAGTTAAATAAATTAACCATCACAATTGACAGAGTGAATTTATCCATTTTCCAGAAGTCCCTCTCTTGTTTTGGAATCCGTCTTACCCCACTTCCTTGCTTCAGACAGTCCCTGCCCATTTTCAGGACACCAATGCTCTACTTTCTATCATTAGATTAGATTAGTTGCACTTGCTAGGAATTTATATAAATTGAGACATCACAATACTGTTTTCACCTGCAGTTTCTCAGTCAACATATTTTTTTGAAGATTTATTTATTTGAGAGGTAGAGTTGCAGAGAGAGGGTGAGACAAAGGTCTTCCATCTGCTGGTTCACTCCCAGATGGGCACAAGGGCAGGAGCTGGGACTGGGATGATCCAAAGCCAGGAGCCAAGAACTCGCAGGTCCCCCATGTGGGTGCAGGGGCCTAAGGACTTGGGCCATCTTCTTCTGCTTTCCCAGGCCATCAGTGGAGAGCTAGATCAGAAAAGGAGCAGCCAGAACAGGAACTGGCTACCATATGTGATGCCAGCTCCACAACGCCAGCCACAACATAATTATTTTGAGACCTTTCTCGTGTTATTTATGTACTGATATTTTTGTTTGTTTTTTGCTAAGTAGTATTTCATCTAGAGAAAGAGGCAGAGTTGGAAAAAGAGAGATCTTGCATCTACTGGTTCACCCCACAAATAGCAGCAACAGCCAGGGCTGGGTCTGGTTGGCTAGGAATCTGGAACTTAACATACTCCAGTGTCCTTTTGATGGATATTTCAACATTGCAAATCTATAATTTTACAAATAAAACACATATAAACCTTGATTATAATTTTGGGTAGATATGTACTTTTAGTTCCCTTGAAAAATATCTGGAAATGGAATGATGACCTTTCTGGTAGGTAAACATTTAATAATTTTAGAAAATAATCAAGTGTTTTATAAGCAGTTGTGTCATCATCGTTCTCAGTAGTACAAGAAGTTTGTAAAAAGTTCATGGAAAATGAATACTGTGTAAAAATACACCTGGTTTACAAAATGTTTGGTACCAAAAGAAGCTTATTCTTTAATGGCTGGCAAAGTCACTTCCTGCAGCAACAGCAACACTACAGGCAATGGTTTGAGTCCCGGCTGCTCCACTTTTGATCTGGGAAGGCAATGGAGTCCTGGGCCGCAGCACCCACATGAGAGAACAGGAAAAGCTCCTGGCTCTGGCTTCGACTTGGTGCAGCCTTTGTGTTCCTTTGTGTTGCACGCAGCCATTTGGGGATTCAACCAGTGGATGGAAGACACTCTCTTTCTCTCTCTCTCTTTTTCTTTCTCTCTCTCTCTCATCCTCTGCCTTCCCCTCTATGTAGCTCTTTCAAATAAATACATCTATAAAAACGAAAACTTATTCTTTAATTCAATTTTCCACTAAATTTTTAAAAATACCTTCACATTTAAGAGCTCAAGTTTTCCTATCTTTGACAACAGTAGATATAATCAGTCTTTTAAGTTTTATACACGTTAATAAATACATGTGTATTCCACTGTGAATTTAATTTGCATTTTCCTAATGACTAATGATTCAAGTATCATTTTATGTGCCTATTTGCCTTCTCTATACATATTTTGATTAAGTATTGAATCAATTTTTCTCCCATTTGTATTGGGTTGCTTGTTTTGTGATAGGATTTTAGGAGAGCTATTTATGTGTTTCTCTGCTTCTCTGAATGTACCTTAGGTAGATTAAGAGGGAGAAAATGAAAAAAAGATTATAGATGGGTAGATACTTATGGGTCACATATATGACATATATGATGAAGATATATTTGAGGTTTAAGTGTCTTAGCAGTTATTGCATATATTATTGCAAGGACTCTCTCACAATCTATGGCTTTACTTTTTATCCCCTTAGTGGTGACTTTCAAATACCAAAGATTTTCAGGTTATTTATTTGTTGCATATTTCTTATTTTTACTTTTAAAATTTAATTCACATAAAATTATGCATATTTGTAGAGTAGCATTGCAGTTTTGATACATCTACGTATTGTAAAATCAAGGTGAACATATTTGTCTCCGCATTTAATAGTTCTTTGTGGTGAAAACTTTCAAAAATCCCTTCTTACTGATTTTAAACTATATAGTACATTAATTATCTTTTGTTTTGACAGGCAGAATGGACAGTGAGAGAGAGAGACAGAGAGAAAGGTCTTCTTTTTGCTGTTGGTTCACCCTCCAATGGCCTCCGCCGCCTGAGCGCTGTGTCCGGCGCACCGCGCTGATCCGATGGTAGGAGCCAGGTGCTTATCCTGGTCTCCCATGGGGTGCAGGGCCCAAGGACTTGGGCCATCCTCCACTGCACTCCCTGGCCATAGCAGAGAGCTGGCCTGGAAGAGGGGCAACCAGGACATAACCCGGCGCCCCGACCGGGACTAGAACCCGGTGTGCCGGCGCCGCAAGGCGGAGGATTAGCCCAGTGAGCCGCGGCACCGGCCACATTACGTATCATTATCTGTATTTACCCCTCTCTAATATTATACAAGAACTTATTTCTTGGCCAGCGCCGCAGTGGAGTGCAGTGGAGGATGGCCCAAGTCCGTGGGCCCTGCACCTGCATGGGAGACCAGGAGAAGCACCTGGCTCCTGGCTCCTGGCTTCAGATCAGTGGAGTGCACCAGCCCCAGCGTGCCGGCCGCAGCGGCCATTGGGGGTGAACCAATGGAAAAGAAAGACCTTTCTCTCTGTCTCTCTCTCTTACTGTCCTCTCTGCCTTTCAAAAAAAAAAAAAGGAACATTTCTTTAGTGTGAGTTTTTTACCCCATTTTATCAATTTCCCTTTTGTATTGAATGCCATTGGTATCATATCAAAGAATTATTCATTTAGACCAAGTCTCTTATTTTGCTTCCATACATTTTTGAATGTTTTGTTATAGACTATGGATGAAAGTTTACTTTTATATATTTTATATATATATGTGTGTGTATATATATATATATATACACTTAGATTCCCCATTAACAGATATTGAAAACAATGTATTCTTCTCTAGTCACTGATTGTTTTTGTAGTTGTTTGTGTGTGTGTTGGCATCTTTACATTCTTTCAACTCTGTTCTATTAAATTGAATGCCTGTTGTTTTCTCAATACCTAGCTGTTTTATTGCATGTAGCTTTATTATAAATGCCTAAGAGTTTTAATTTGAGATATATGAAAGTAATCAACAATTTTGGTGGCCTGATCTTAACAATATGGACTTTTTTATGAACATGATAAGTGACATTTTTTATTTAGATATTTTTAGATAGTTTTCAGTGTGCTACATTTTCAGCCCATTTGTTTTATTAATTTACAAGTAGATTATATTTTGATGCTTTTATACAATGAATACTTATCCAATGGCAGGATAGTGAAATTGGATGTTTGAATGCATTATTTAATGTTCAATTTTTGTTTGATTATTGGAAGTACAAAGAAGCATAGCTGAGTTTGCTTATATTGCGGTTCTTTATTGTTCTTTCTTCTCTCTGTTACTATCTTTAGTGACTTTTAGCCAATTAGACTATTTAGATTCTTAACTCCATTTCTTCAATTCATGGGTCCCCCAGGAAAATATCATTTTTTCTTTCTGGATCTCAAATTGTGTGTGTGTGTGTATGTTTGAAGACAAAAATCTGGTTTGCACTTATGAAAATGATGGTGTTCACTTGGGAGTTAGAATAAAGATAATCAACCATTACTTTATTTGTTATTCTTATGAAGCCTGATTATTGGTTGAACCTAGATACTCTTTTAGGTTAGATCGTATATTTGTCTTGAAGAGTATAAATATAATTAAAAATCTTTAAACAAAATAATGATGTTAGAAGGACATGAGATATTTACCCAGAATTGTAGAGAGAAGACTTTCTGGGACTATAGGTCATCCAGTCAAATCAGTACAGAAAGGCAGGAGACCTCAAGAACAAGGTATCCACAGATGGGAAGTACAAGCACTTGACATATTAACTGTGGCTTTTAATATATTGCAAGGCAATTTATAATTTGTCAAGATACTTGGGAATGAATTAATGGTATGTACTCAGATATCTAAGAGAATGAAATGAGGTAATTAGCAATTTCAAGGAAAATTAAAAGTTGTGCAGGAATGAAATATGATCTTGAGGGATGAACCAAGTATAAGATTTACATAGCATGATGTCATTATGAATAGTGATTTAAAAAAAAAAATCTTTAAATGCCATTGGTGAGACAGCAAGAGTGGATATGTACAATTGAGCTGTGATATAAAAGTACAGGCTCTCCTTACAGCAGGTAGGGTATTTCACACACTTAAAAAACCAGAAAGATAGTGTCGAGCATTGTGGCATAGTAGGATAAGTCACTACTTGCAACACCACCATTACATATCAGACTGCTAATTTGAGTCCCAGTTGCCTTGCTTCCAATTCAGCTTCCTGCTAATGTGCTTTGATGGCATCAGTAGGTTACGCAACTATTTGCACCCCTCTCACCCACATGGGAGACTGGAATAGATTTCTTGGCTCCTGAATTCAGCATGATCCAGCCCTGGTTGTTGTGGCCATTTGTGGGCTGAACCAGAGAAAAGACAATTGATCTCATTCTCTCTCTCTTTATTCCTCTGCCATTCTACTAACTAACTAAATAAACTTATTTTAAAACTAAAGAAAGAAAAATATATTTATATTTTTTTTAAATCTTAGATAAGTTTATTGAGATAAAAGAAAAAAATAGTTGTTTTGAACAAGTATGAATCAAGATGTTTAGTAGTGATGAGAAGGTTTCTGGTTATTAGTATTTTATGTATTTTTTAATTATTTGTTTTATATGAAATGCAGATAGACAGGGATAATGAAAGAAGTGGAAGGGCCAGTGCTGTGACGCAGTAGGTTAATCCTCTGCCTGAGGTGCTGGCATCCCATATGGGTGCTTGCTCCTCTTTCGATTCAGCTCTCTGCTGTGACTAGGAAAGTAGTGGAAGATGGCCGAAGCGCTAGGACCCCTGGACCTGTGTGTGAGACCCGGAGGAATCTCCTGGCTCTTGGTTTTAGATCAGCTCAGCTCCAGCCATTGCAGCCATTTGGGGGATGGACCAATAGATAGAAGACTTCCTCTTTGTCTCTCCCTCTCACTGCTTATAACTCTATCTCTCCAATAAAAATAAATAAATAAATAGATAGATAGATAGATAGATAGATAGATAGATAGATAACTAGAAAGGGAGAGAGAAGAAGATGGAGTGAGCCCAGTCCCATTTCTGGAATCACTCCCAAAATGCCTGGGACAATACCTGAAGCAAAAAGAATCAATGTAGATTCTTTCATGTTGGTCATAGCGACACAATTATTTGAGCCATGTCCTGCTGTATCCCAGGGTGCTCAGTAGCAGGAAACTAAAATTCAGATTGTCACTGCAACCTGAACAGAGAGGGTCTTGATATGGTATGTGGAAGTCTCAACCATTGTTTTAACTGTTATGCCAAATATCCATCCCAGTTATTATTATAATTATTTTCATTTTATTTAAGGTGCACAGATGTCTTGTATTTCATAAATGAAGATTTAGGAACATAGTGGTACTTCACACCCTATGCTTCCTCATGCCCACACACTCATACTTCCTCCTCCTTCCTCTCTTTATTTCTTCTCTTTTCATAATCATCTACTCTCAGTCTACTTTGTACTTGCAAGATTAACCCTACACTAAGTAAAGTGTTCAACAAATAGTAAGAAGAAAAAAATACTTCCTCAACAGTAGAGCTAAATCATCAAATTTCAAAATGTTAATTTCACTCCCATTGGTTACATATTTGGTACTCTATTACTTACCACAGATCAGGGAAATGTACGTTATTTGTCTTTTGGGGAGTGGCTTATTTTATTAAGTATAATGGTTTCCAGTTGCATCCATTTTGTTGCAAAAGACAGGATTTCATTCTTTTTTATACCTGGGTAGTATTCCATAGAATACTATGAGTAGTATTCCATATATTATAATTTCTTTATGCAGTTTTCAGGGTTGATTCTATTTCTTAGCTATAGTGAATTGATTTGCAATAAAGACAGGGGTAAAGATAAATCTTTCACTTGATGACTTCATTTCTCTTGGGATTGCTGGGACATATGGTACATCTATCTTCAGATTTCTGATATCTCTATACTGGCTCACACAATGACTGTACTATTTTAATTGCAACCAATGGTGGAATAGGGTACCTTTTCCCACACATCCTCATCAGCATTTATTGTTTGTTGATTTCTGTATGAGAGCCATTCTAACTGGGGTGAGGAAAGACACTGTGCTTTTGATTTGCATTTCCCTAATGGCTAGTGATCCTGAACATTTTCTCATGTGTCTGTTGGTCATGTGAATTTCCTTTCTTGAAAAATGTCTGTTAAAGTCCTTTGACCATTTCTAATGTAGATTGTTTGAGTTTTTGTTGTTGAGTTTCTTGAGCTCTTTATAGACCCTGGATAGTATCCTTTATCATCTGCATAGTGTGCAAATATTTTCTCCCATTCTGTTGGCTGCCTCTTCATCTTGCTGAGTGTTTCATAGGCAGTACAGAAGCTTCTCAGTTTGATGCAATCCCTTTTGTCAATTTGGGCTTTGTTTATTTGTGCTTCTGGGGTCTTTTTCAAGAAGTCTTTGCCTATGCCAATGTCTTGCTGAGTATCCCCAGTGTTCTCCAGTAATTTGATGGTATCAGGTTTTAGATTTAGATTTTTGATACATTTTGAGTAGATTTTTGTATATAGTATAAAGTAGGGGTCTTGTTTCATACTTCCTCTTGTGGAGATTCAATTTTTCCATCACAGTTTCTTGAAGAGATTGTGTTCTTTCTCCAGGGATTGACTTTAGCCAGTACCAGGATGTTTTAATTATTGTGGCTTGTCCTGCAAGGCTGCACTGTCGAAGAGAGCACCGGGGACAAGTTTTGATGTCCATCTTTATTCACAACCATGTATACATTTAAAGAGCAGGTAGAAGGTTGACACCAAGGCAACAACAATACTATAGGACAGAACCGACACTGGCATCTACATGCCTCTCCAATCAGCTTGAAGATCATGTAGCTATGGTACCTTTCCAGGTGGTCCTAATTGGGCTGGGCCACATTGGCAATTACAGGACCCTTTAACGGGGAGCGGAATTGGGGAAAAGTGCCTGGAGCTCCTACCACCTGCCAGCAATCAGGTTGTGGGGTCCTTACCTGGAGGCATGGTGTGCCATGTCCTCTTAGCCTCCTGCATAGGCAAGGCAGGCAGACTCACCACTGGGTACAGTATCACCCACAGTTTATAACTGTCCTGTAGTATGTCTTGAAATTTGTTATTGTGATGCCTCTGGCTTTATTTTTCTTGTTTAAGATGACTTCAGCTATTTATGTTTCCATATGAATTTTATCATAATTTTTTCAAGATCTGAGAAAACTGACATTGGTATTTCGATTGTGATTACATTGAATCTGTAAGTTGCTTTTGGTAGTATGGACATTTTGATGTTTATTCTTTCAATCCACAATCATGAAAAAAATTTCCATTTTTATGTCTTCTTCTATATCTTTCTTTAATGTTTTGTAACTTTCATTGTAGAGAAATTTGACATCCTTGTTAAATGCATTCCAAGGTATTTAACTTCTTTGTAGCTATTGTAAGTAGGATTGATCATTAGAAGTTCTTTCTCA